>NC_071657.1:31022734-31325765 GCF_014839835.1 Dryobates pubescens
AGGAAGCTGGAATTGGTTAGCCTGGAGAAGAGGAGGCTCAGGGGAGACCTCATTGCTCTGTACAACTACCTGAAAGGTGGTTGTAGCCAGGAAGGGGTTGGTCTTTTCTCCCAGGCAACCAGCTCCAGAACAAGGGGACACAGTCTCAAGCTGTGCCAGGGGAGGTTTAGGCTTGAGGTGAGGAGAAAGTTATTCACTGAGAGAGTAATTTGTCACTGGAATGTGCTGCCCAGGGAGGTGGTGGAGTTGCCATCCCTGGAGGTGTTCAAGAGGGGATTGGACGTGGCACTTAGTGCCATGGTCTAGTCATGAGGTCTGTGGTGACAGGTTGGACTCGATGATCTTTAAGGTCTCTTCCAACCTTAGTGATACTGTGATATAGGAAAAGCGGCACACACTACAAATATGTAACTCATTAAAAGAGAAATATGCAACTTATAGAAAAAGAAATACATAATCTAGAACTCAGAGCAAACCCAGTAGTTGTAATCTTAGATCTAAATCTATACAGAAGCACATTTTTTTCTGCCCTATGGACAGAACTGATTCACCTGACTCAAACAAATTCTTTCCAGGGAATCAAATTTAAGATTGAACACAACTATCAATGTAAGTGCAAACATAGCCTCTATAATAATGGAGTTACTGGGATAAGTTTCCACTTAAAATGTCAAAAGAGGATAAATGCAAAAATATAAACAAGTCATACCTTGATGTAATATACTCATCAATATATGCAATTTACTGAAAGTGAGGATAGTGAAGACATGCATGTGAACCTATGCCTACTTTATTTACATTACCAATTTAAGTTAACTTGTGTGTGTGAGCATACATTGAACAAATGACAAAACTGAGCAAGAATATATTACAGATACCTGAAACTACTCAAAATTCTGTCTTAAATGTGTTCATCTTCTAACACTTACTTTACTGTTGAGACTCAAAAATTCTTTGTATTTTTGCACAGCACAATAATATGGACATTTCTAGTGTTCATGTATTTATTTAATGTCTTTGTTAGAATGAGCACAGAAACTACAACTCTGTGAGGTTTTTGGCAGATGAAAATTATTTCCCAGCAGAAATTTTTGCAGTCTGTGAATTAGTCTTCATCTTTATTTTTTCTTCATTTCTGTATCAGCTGTGTTCCCTGCTCATTATGAGAGAATAAGCATTTTCCAACCAGTAGGAAGGCTGGAGCCTTTGATACAGTACCCTACAACATCTCAGTTGGAGTGATATGGAACTGGATGGATGTTCACATCCAGAGGGTAGTGGACAATGGCTTGATGTCCAGATAGAGATGGGTGACAAGAGATGTCCCTCAGGGGTCTGTAGTGGGAGGCTGACAGAGTACATCTTTCAGAGAAGGGGAAGAACATCTTTGGACTCAAGTTTTCCAATCTAGTGAGGAGGGTATTATGCTAGAGTTGCTGGGAGCAGGGGATGAATGATCCATCTCACATCAAAGCCAACAACACCAATAAGCACCCTGGCCTGAAGCTTGACAGGATGTGAAGAGAGTACCTGAAGAGCAGGTTAAGGGAACCTTGTTCAGTAAATCAGTTTCAATGGAGCTCCAATATAAATGCCTCTACACTAATGCATTGAGCATAGGGAACAAGAAAGAAAAGTTACAGACATGCATGTGCCTGCATGGCTGTGGTGCCATTGGCATTACTGAGACATGGTGGGATAGCTCCCATGACTGGAGTGTGGGACAGAATGGATGAGGTCATCTAAAAGCTGATAAGAACAGCACTGCATTTGCAAACCTTGGTCCTCATGAGAGATTTGAGCCACCCAGATACCCATTGCAGAGACAGCTCAGCAGGGCACCAGAAACCTAAGATGTTCTTGGAATACTCTTATGACAATTTCCTCCTCCAGGCAATAAAAACACCTGCAAGAAAAAGTCTTATGCTGGACCTTGTCCTCACCAGCAAGGAAGGGTTGGTGAGTCATGTGAAACTCAAGAGTTTTAGATTCTCAGTGTGTCAAAGAGGGTGCAAAGCAAGCTCACTACTTGAGAGAGCAGACTTCATCCACTTCAGGGATGTTCCTGGCAGACTGTAATGGCATAAATTCCTGGAGGGAAGAGGGGCCCAAGAAAGATGGTCAGTACATTAAGGACCACCTAGTGCAAGCTCAGGAGTAGTGCAATCCAAGAAGGAAGAATTTAGGTAAGATTGTGAGGAGGCAGGCATGGATGGACAAGGTGCTCCTGGACTTACTTGGGCAAAAAAAAAGAGAAGTCTATAAGCAATAGAATTGAGAACAGGCTACAGAAGGACTACAAAGAAATTATCCAAACAGTCATGAATCAAGTTAGGAAAGCACTTGGCTAGGGAAATAAAGGTGAATTAGAAGAACATCTTCAGGTACAGCAGAGAAAAAAGAAGGCTAGGCAAGATGTGGGGTCTCTCCAAAAAGACAATGGAGACATGGGCATGATGGCCATAGGCTGAGGTGCTCAATGACTACTTTGCCTCAGTGTTCACTGGCAAGGACTCTAGCTGAATTGCCTAGTCCAGAAAGCAAAGGTGAGAACTGGGAAAAAGAAGATCTGCCCACTGTAAACAAAGGTCGGGTTCAAGACAACTGAAGGACCTGAAGGTGCACAAGTCCCTGGGGCCCAAAGAGATCCACCCACAGGTCCTGAGGGAACTAGCAGATAAAGTTGCCAAATCACTCTCCACTACATTTGAAAAGTCACATCATTCTGGAAAAGTCACTGATGACTGGAAAAGGAGAAACATAACCTCTATTTTCAAAAAGGGAAAAAAGGAAGACCTCAAAAACTACAGGCCAGTCAGTCTCACTTCTGTGTCTGGCAAGATAATGCAGCAGATCCTCCTGAAGTTCTTGCTGAGGTATATGGAAATTAAAGAAGAGGTGATTGGTGATAACCAATATGGCTTGACCAAAGGAAAATCAGGCTTGATGAACTTGATGGCTTTTTATGACAGACTTACAACATCAGGGGACAAAGGAGGGGCAACTGATGTCATCTACCTGGACTTCTTTAAAGTGCTTGGCACTGTTCAAACTAATTTTTTTCTGTAGTTCATTTGAATAGAATTGCAAGTAACATCAGACAATTTCAGGTATAAGTAGAATGTCTACATTCTAGAAATCCTTTAATCCCTTTAGAATAGGATTTCATGTGAATGCTTCTCCTTACTTATAGCAAAGTCATTACATTTTAAGATTATAAATTGTAGATGACAAAAAGGGAGGTAGGAATTCTGAAATTCAAAAAGTAGCTTAAAATTATGTTAAAAATCAACTGACCTTTTAGCAGAACCATTTATTCTAGCATTAATTATTTTTAGTATTGTAAAACTAATAACTGAAGTTGTATTAAAGAGCTGATATCTTAATATATAATATGCAATATGCTACAAAAGTAAAAAATACCTGTATAAAATTAAATCCTCCCCAGAATTCACACTGAAAGAATTAGCAATAATATATAATTTATATAGTTGCAATTTGTGAGCAAATGTATTCTACATCAAGGAAGCAGGAGGCATTATGATAATTTAAATTTAGAGCAGCCTTGCTGTTGTAAATGTGCTAAGGCCTGTATATTTTCTTTATTTACTTTCTAGGAAAATGTATTGTGAATAAACAATGGTAAAAAATTCACCATTCATCTCTGTCTGCATCACAGTTGCAGTAATGCTGTGTATCAATGCAGCTTCCCTCTAATCCACAGGCACATTTTTGTATAGCAGGCAAGGAACCTCCCCAGTAAGTCTGTGTTTCATTGGTTCTTCCAATCCACCAGGTCAGTGGCAACCCATCTAAAAGGTAAGTTAGAGAAAAATCAGTGCCCAGTCTTTTCTCCTATTTATCCCAGGTTTTTGTCATCTCAGCAAGTCTCCATAAGTTTAAGCAGAGAATACACTACCCTTCAAATCTAAAACTGTTCAACAACAATTGACAAAAAGAATAATGCTGCTTTACTTGATAAATAGTTATTCATTTAAATACTTCATTATCAGGTATTAAATGATTGTCATAATTTTTTACTTGCATTAGTGGAAAAGGGAACTCAAAGTCCCCAGCTCAACCAGCCATGATACAAATATTTATCTTAAGCATTCTGTTTATACACTTCTTTTTAAAACAGTTCATGAGAAAGGAGATACCATCAACACCAAAATCAGAGTAGTTTATATTCACAAGCAAAAATTAATTTCAGATCATGAAACTACCAGCAACACAATGAGAAAAGTTACAAAAAAAGCTATGCAGAAACAATCTCATCCCCCTAGCAAGAGTACTCCAAGGATGACACAGAAGACTGTTATCCATATCTGTGGTGAACATTAAACAGCTAAATAGTGGCATGATGGCTTCTTAGGTAACAAACAACAGATTCAGTGACAGAAGAAATTGTATTAATGACTCTCCCATAAGCAAGATGATCTATCTGGTGAGTAGAAATGAGGTTTCACAGCACTTCTGCATCTCTGTGCGGTATATCTGGTCAGCATTGTTTGTAGCAAAATGGTAAAACTGGATGTTTCCTTACTGTTACAGTACTGCAGATTAAGTTTAAAGGTGATATCAACCAAGTACAGTGACAGAAAATATATACAGAATAGATAATAGCTAAAAGACACAAAGCATAAAAATATACTATATTAAATGGTGGAGAAAGAAGGGTAACAGATATAATGCATGAAAGTAAAGGCATGAGAAGAAATCAAGTATTGTTAAATCATAATTTCTTAGACATTCATTTTTTCTTGCTGTTGTCAGAGCTCAAAATTTTCAGCTCAGTCCTTCATGAAGAAGTTAGAATTTATTGTAGTCTCAACATCTCGTACAACTGTCGCTGCTTATTAAATCTCACTGTTATATAAGACCTTTGTTATGCTGACAGTCTCTCAGATCATAAACACATTGACTGCATTCATTACCACACAACTGTTGGCCCAGCAGGCCAAAAAACAGTGTGATATGTGATCTGTTTCTGGAAAAGTCAAACTTGCATAATGACATCAATGTCCAAAGTCAGTGTTCGTGTTTGCAAGCCATCACAGGAGGAAGAAAACTGAGAGACTATTTATAAATAATTTATCAGACAATACTGTAAAAAGTGGAACATTCCTACTGTTTCAACAGCATGTCTTAGCTTTGTATTTTCAGACATGAATTAATAGTCTCAGTCTTCCACTCAGGACATTGGAGCATGCTTAAAAGCTGGTTTCAGTTATTTGTTCATGCAGCAGAATCTGGAGAGAATATTATGGACGTGCTTCAAGTTCATACAGATTAGACTAGATCATTATCCCTTTTTTGGTAGAAAATATTGTTTAAGCAAAATAACACTATTAATCAAAATGGCTAGAGGTTTCTTCCTAATGGTCACATAAATGTATTAAAAAGTGACTTCTTTAATGATATCATTGCAAATGCTGTCCCAACTGATTGAACATAATATATTCTTAAAATACAGTCAGTTAAGAATTACTACATGGACTGCATATTACAAAAAATGGTTCATGTGACTGTCATCAAATTTTGTACTTGTCAGACATAACTAGTGAAGGTAATAGCAGAAGTGGTAGGGATTAACTTTCCCATCCAATTTGATAATTGGCATTTCAAATTCACATATTTAATTGTGCTTGTAACAAATTAAACAGAACACATTTATTTGAGTTAAAATTTATTTTATTTTTTTCAGTATTAAGTATGCTTATTATTATTTTTGAAATAGCAATGTTATTATCTATGCATGATTAATTTCTTTCTGTATGTAATGCTGCCTATAAAATAATTCAAAGAAATATGCATAAAAATCAGTAAATATATAAAGCTGAACTTAAACAGGAAAAACTTGCTAAAGGCTAAGTGAAGATGCCGAACAGAATAAATACAAAATTAGCAAATTCAAAATTTCAAATTAGATCACTTTACCTTCTTAAGCATCTGTCAAAATTTCTAAGCATTTGTATCCCAAACAGATTTTTTATTTTATTGTATTTTATCTTTTTAACTTTTCTGAGATCTCTTAATCAGGCTGAACATCCTATAAAATGTAAGTATAATTCACACTTGGATTTGATATGTCCTTACAAAAATTTGTAAAAGAAACTTCTAAGGTTTCTGGTACTATATCACACTGAGACACTAAAAGTTAGACTGCATACATGCTGGAGCAGGCTGGAAATTATACATTTCGCATAAAAATTGGTGATAAATACATTTCCAAATCTCTCAAAAGCATTTAACTAGATTTTTTGGTAACAGGTTTAGATCTTCAGAGAGAATAAATAGTATCTTCCATATTCTCCCTATACTTTTCAAAGAAAATATATATCTTGAAGAAAGACATGAAAACAAGAAAGGATCCCAAGTTCCTGCCCTGCCTTACCCTGACAGCCCCTCCTCACCAACTAGGCCACCAGTGACCCCCCACTCCCCTTTTTTTTTTTTCCCCACAGCCCTCTAATAACCAGGAGATAAAAGAAATAAATATTTCATGGGGTGGCATAATCCTATGGCAGAATTTTTTCAAAAGATACTAGAATTCTCTTTTTCCATGATATCAGCAAGTTATAAATTTTTATCTATAGATTAAAACAAAAACAAAAAAAAAAGGATAAACCAAGGAATATTTGAATAACTGTTCTCATAAGGGTAAAAACAGGGTTCTACCATTTGTTTTACAAGACTAAAAATATTTTAGCTTATGTTTGCTATATACTGACTGAATATATATGCCCATGCTGAAAACAGGGGGTTGAGGGCTTGTGAGTGCTTTGCCTTCTCTGCAGGGCATTTTCCCCCGGGAAACTGAGTCTGTTCCACTCCCCACTCTCTGCCCAGCTCGGGTATAAAAGGGAGGACATTGCAGCCATTAGCTCTCCTTTTTGGCTCTTGCCTCTCCTGGACAAGAGCTACTGCAGCTGCCTTCCTGTTCCTCTGCCATGTGGTCAGGCCTGATCCTTCTCCCTGCTGCCTCCACGCCTCTTCACAGAGAGACTGGTTCTGCATTCGGTTTTTTTTTCCCCTTCCCATCCATCCTGGTTCCTTGCCCTTGTGAACCTTACCTGGTTTATATATATATATATATATATTGTTTAAAGAAAACTCTTTACCTCTCTACTTCCAAGCTGACTCCAAATTATTTTTTGGTGGATTTGCTCCTTCCTTTTTTTTTTCCCTCTCTGTTGGGAGAGAGAAGGGGGAAGCAGGGGAGGGATTCTCAGTTAAGCCTCAAACTACTACACTGACTGTTGCCAGTTTAGATGTATCCCAGGTTTAACTAGGCCTTATCTAGGCACTGGTGGTTTTGCTTGACAGTTGATGGCTTGACTGCTTTGAAGACTGTACAGTTGTCTTTCAGAATGCCATACTGATATGGCTGGCTAATGCTGTAAACAGTTCTGCATTACTTCACTGTGCTGACCTAGACAACTGGTTACCAGAATTTAAGTAACTGTCAGGTCCTCTTTAATTACAGCCACTACAGGGGTCGTTATGTAAATATAAACTTTCATCATTTATCTAATATGTTGGATGTCTATAGGCACCAAGACTTTGGAAAGAGTAGATGATAATCTAGAATGTCATGCTGCCATCCTGAGGGACTTTGACAGGATGAAGATAATGAGCTGACAGGAACCTCATGATATTCATCAAAGGGAATTTCAAAGGCCTGAATCTGGGGAGGAACAGCCACAGGCAGCAATATATCCTGGGCCGTAAGAAGCTGGAAAGAATTTTGTAGAAGTGGTAGAAGGTACCTCCTTTCTGGTAGAAGACAACAGGGGATCCAAGCAGATGAAGGGTTGAACATGAGCCATTAATGTGGTCTTGTTGCAAAGAACACTACTGTTATCTTGAACCGCAGTAGGAGATTGAGATGTTACCAGCAGCTTGAGGGAAGTTGTTTTTTCCCTCTATTCAGCAGAGGTGAGGCCACATCCGGAGAATTTTGTCCAGTTCTGGGTTCCATGTTACAAAGGAAAGGCTGAGAGAAAAGAAAATCTATAGCCTGGTGTAAGGAGTGGTATGAAGAGGACTGTCTCATCCTTGTCATTAGAAACTGGGACTTCCTTACCCAAAGGAGAAGGAGTGAAATTCAGGCCAAAACCTTAGCATGATTTTTTGCAGCTGCCTACTCCATAGTAAGTTACTGATTAAGTGACTGAGCCTGTGCATTAGAATGCAGTCTCCATGGCTTTCCAGGTGCAGGTTCCATGGAAGAGACCTAGATGGTACCAGTGGTCCATACCCGCCAAGTATGATGGACAACCCTGCTGTGTGCAGTTATCAATTTGGAATGAAGAAACAGAACTGAAGTCAAGACTGATGTCCTGGCATTGCCAAGAGAATCATGAACTTTAGTGAACTCTGCTCATTATAATGTCATTATAAGATGAAAACACACCTCCTAGCCTGAGGCTACCTGCTTCCAAGGCACTTGACTCCTTGGGCATGCCTCCTTGGGCCCAGACCACACCTTGGTCACTCCTCTTTGGGCATGCCAGGCAGTCTTACTCGTGGGGAGGCACAAGGGGCAGAGAGAGGCAGAGTTCAGATATCAACAGGTGTGAAGTTAATTATAAAAGATGTCTCCCTAATGACTGGTGTTCTGAAGAGTCCTGAAGACGTTCTGAGGAGTTCTGAAGAAATAACAGGTTTACAACAAGAAGAGGAAGAAGCAATAAGAATAATTCCAAAGAAAGCTTTCCCCACTAAAATCAAGAAGGACTAGCAGGACTGGACCCAGGACCAGATAGACATCTTTGGACCCTTACATTATTGGTAGCTATAGACCTTTTTCCCTTTCCCCTCTTCACTTTACCCTACTTTTCCCCTTTCTTCTCTCACTTTTCTCTACCTGCTATGGGTAAACAATGAAATTTTACTGTTGATTGAAGGGAACCCCTTGGCATGAGTCACCTGAGTTTTTTGCACTTTGAGATCACAGTAATGAACCATCACGAGCCCACTGTTCAGACTGTGATGCCTGGAAAGCAGAAGATTCAAAGGGATTTTATCAATGTATATAAATAATTGACGGCACATAGTAAAGACAACTGAGACAGGCTTTTTCTAGTGGTACTCAATAACAGGACAAGACACAGTCAGCACAAATTAATGTATGTAACGTTCTTCCTGAACTACATGAAACACCTTAATTGTAACCTTCAGTGTGACCAAGCTCTGGAACAGATTGCCCAGAAGTTGTGGAGAGATTCAAAAGCCATCTGGACATGATCCTAGGTAATCAGCTTTAGGTGGCCTTGCTTAGGATGGGACATTGCTTAAGCTGTCCTCTAGGCATCTCTTCAACCTTGGCCACTCAGTGATTTGTGATTCTGTGATTTCTAAGACTGTGCAAACTCATCCCTTCAGCTGCTGATGTGGTTCAGATACTGAAACCAACATCTGTTTCAGTGGTTGCCTAGAAAAAAATACCAGCACAGATATTCTCAAAACAATTTTTTTTTTTTTTTCCTCTCCTTGTAGGTTAGACTTCAAAACAACAGAACAGTCTGCATTTACAAAGCAGCATCTACCTCTTCTCCCAGGAGCTTCATCTGACTGTTAGGGGCAGGAAAGGACCTCGAGCCATCATCTAGTCCAACCCCCCTGCCAAAGCAGGATCACCTATACCAGGCCAAACAGGAACTCATCCAGGTGGGTCTTGAATATCTCCAGAGAGCGAGACTCTGTCCTTATTAAGTCATCTACCATGATCTCTACCCTTAAACTAAAAACCCATGAATGTAAATCCTGCAGTCTGAAAATCTGCATTTTATTTTAAGGAAATTATTTAATGAAGAATGCTACAAAAGGTAAGGCAAAGTTAATACATCCTGTAAATGATTAAAAAGGTATGACTCCATCCTTTCAAATAGAAGGGGAAAAATAAACCCTAGCTCTCTATGTTAAGTTATTTCATCCCTGTATTGCAAAACAATATTTTTAAGTGGTCACACTGCTGAAGCCAAGGCTGACCATAATTAGATCCTAGTGTTCTTTTACCTTGGAGCTCTATATTTCAGAACAGACTAAACTCCACTATTCAGAGGACAAATCAGCTGTGATTGGTACAGTCTGTGGCAGAATTTAACCAAAGAACAATTTAGAAAAATCTGTAGAATTCACAAATAAATTTTTCATGCATCTTAGTAGCTAAAATTTGAAATTATGGAGGTCTTAGTGCAATTGACTGATTGCACTCTTAGCTTTCTAGAAAAACCTGCATTTCTGTGCAATCTCATTTAATGCAAAATATTTTAAAAAGGGAAAAAAAACCCAAACACATAAAACAAAACACAAAACCAAACAAAGAAACAAATGCAGAAGGTCCTTCTTGCCTGTGTCTTTCCCTCTTTTCTTCTGTGACATCATTTTTTTTTTCATTCTCCAGCTTGATCACTGCCGAAACTAGTGAGTTGACAAGGTGGATTTTTTTGGTGTTGTTTTTTTTTTTTTTTTTCACCAAGTCTATGTGACCTTTTATAGCCAAAAGACACAAAAATCCTAGACAGTACAATCTCAAAGCTCTATTCTTGGTGTAAACCAGGGTTTTGAACATCTAATCATAATTTTGAGTAGAAAGGAGAATAGTGGGACTTTTTAAGCAGTAGGTTCTTCTCTTATGCTGTGCAGATGTTTTCAAGCAAATATTATGCCGACTGAATTCTAGTATAAGAATCTGCTGATGTTGATGACATAATTTAGGAAAAAACAAAGAGTATATGAGCAAAGAGCTTAGAAAAAGAACTAGAAACTTGTACTCAGAGGCTTGTTCTCTGATTTGTGGGAAAGAATATTAAGAATTGAGGAGTTTCTGGTGGACAAGTGAAAAAAAAAAGCACTTAGTATTTCAAATGACAGTAAATTATAATTTTTCTTCCACATTATATGGAGCACTTAAAACAGACTTTCACAGTAAAGTTATTAACAGCTCTCTGCCAGTGAGAGTCAAGATTTAAGTAAATTACATAACTCTATTTTTCTTTAATTACAATAGAGGATATCACTTATATTAAAACAGTTCTGCTTCTGTCAGTAATCCTCATTAAATACAGATTTTCTTTTTTAAATGACAGTGGATATCTAATGTTATTGATTTTTTTTTTCAAGCCCTCACAATACATGAATGAAGTACTCAAAAGCATTCAATGATAAACTGCTGGTATCTCTGCACTAATTTGAGTTCTATTAAGGATATATCTCCTCAGCAATGCCTCATTTAAAACTTAAATGCCCCTGGAATACAGACCAACTGAAGCTGTGTTAATAATAATCTTAATTAATTATGAATGCAAACAGCTTTCAGAGCACCTAATTCTAAGAAGAACGATCATTATAAACTGATATTTGTGTTTTACTGATATCTATTCAGATATCTTCTGGACACTTATAAAATCCATGTAATAAATATTTGAAGTAGTTCAAGCTCTGTAGTAGAACAATGCTATTAACTTGATAAATATGTCTAGTAGCCAGTAAGGTCAAATACACTATACAACATAGTGAGATTTTTCTGTTTACTTACCTGGCTTATCTAAAAGCCTTGACTTCTTGCAGTGGTAAGCAAGCTCCTGTTCGCAGTGCTCTGCATGGTTAATTGTAGCCTGAAGCTGGTCTAAGCTGGCAGAATACTTGAAAAACACAGCGTGGGGTTTCTCTCGTTTAGCATTTTTGACTCTGGTTAGGTTGGTGTTGTTATGCTGTATAATAGTCCATGTTGTATCTTTCAAAACACATGTGAAACACAATACAGAATGAGAAGTAGTTGTGTAAATTGTTAATGGAAAAAAAATCATGATGAAACGGACCAAAATTTAAGATTACTTTGATCACAAAAAACAGTTTTAGGCATATGAAACAGAGACATAAATCACTGAGCAAAAATGAAAGCAATTACTCAGTGTTTCTATTTATAAGTATATTATTGTATTGTGACTATAATAAGTATTGAGTTTGTTATGATTATGGAATAAAGAAATGGTAAATGATAACATCCAAATAACTTTCTGCGAAATAAGATACAGTTTACTTGGTACATTGCAATTGAATGATAAAAATAAATAATACTTACTATTATTACTTTTCCAAGGCTTAAATTGTTTATGAAATAGCACTAAATTCTAGCCTTGATTCTAGCTACCTTGCATGTACCACTATAATTTGAATTAATGTATTGTGTGAGAAAATGACCTACAGCCTTTTTCTATTATATAAAGAACCAACAGTAGATTGCAAATACTGCATTTACTATAAACTTCAGCCTATATGAAGGTGAGCTATTCTAGACACTTAAAATCAAATACTAGTCATTACTTGAAGAACTATTCAAAATCTATACTTAATCAACGACTAAGTCAGAGCTTTCAAAGTTCAATAGAAAGTTGCTTCCAGACACCTAACACATTCTGCTCTTAAGCTCACTGGTCAGTAAGACATTTACATACTTCATTTCATTGTGTAGACAGACCATGCAAACTGGGAGCATGTAAAATATTCCTAAAATATTTATTCCACAAGCAGTTCAACCAAATCTACAAGACAATTTTTCCCATGGATTACCAGTAAATATTCAGTACTTCAAATATTATTTCCAGAAAAATAGTTGCAAATAAATATAATTTAAATAGTTGAATAATAAAAAATATATTGAACATTCATAAAAGGTATGTGCTAAAGCATTCAGCCTGCTGTGAAAAGTCTACAACTTGAAGTATGCTGCTTACAATATGTGACAAAGCAGTGCAATAGCTTTTCAGAAATATTCAGCATGGATTTGCCAAAAACTCATGTGTGACTGATCTGATAGCCTTCTGCCAAGGGCATGACTGGATGGATAGATGAGGGCAGGGCAGTGGATGTTGTCTACCTTGACTTCACTGTCTTTTGTGAAATTCAGCAAGAGCATTTGTAAAGTACTGTACCTAGGCAGGGTATGCATCAGTACAGGTTGGGGACTGGCCTGCTGGACAGCAGCTCTGTGGAAAAAGTTCTGGGAGGGATGGCGAACAACAGAATGATCGCAAGCCAGCAATGTGCTCTTGTGGGCAAGAAGGCAAACAGAATCCTAGAAGAAGAAGTTGGTAAGTGGGTCAAGGGAAGTTACCCTCCCCTTCTACTGTGCCCTGACAAGGCCTCATCTGGATTAATGTGTCCAGTTCTTGAACAGGTAATTGCTTGAGATAGTACAGCAAAGGGCTATAAAGATGATTAAGGGACTTTACAGAGAAAGGATGGGGGATTTGGAGATCTTTAGCATAGAGAAGAGATGACTGAGGAGGAATCTTATCAATGCTTATTATAAATACGGAAAAGTGAGTGTCAGGAGGATAGGGCCAGCCTTTTTCTAAATGGTGCCCAATGAGAGGACAAGAGGTAATGGACACAAAGTAGAACATAAGAACTTCCATCTAAACTTGAGGAGGAACTTCATTGTTTTGAGGGTGGTAGAGCACCAGAACAGGATGCCTGGAGAGGTGGTGGAGTCCTCATCTCTGGAGATATTCAAAACCTGCCTGGATACCATCCTGTGAATCCTGCTCTATGTGAACCTGCTCTGGTGGGCAGGTTGGACTAGACAAACTCCAGAGGTGCATTCCAACCCCTGTCGTTCTATAATTCAGTAATATGTTACTTCACTAAGTACTGTGTCTTTACTTTGAGATCAGAAAAGTAATTTGTCTATACACTGAGATACAGGAAAGATGAAACTGGCTAATACCATGACACAGGAATGTATTTCTCATTCTGTCCTATAGTTTGCATTCAAGGAAATGTAACACCAGACACTCTGCTCATATTATTTTGCCTTTTTCTACTTTTGTCAAGCCCCCTCACCTATGAACAGACAAGAAATGGTATTTTTCTGTTTTGTCTTCCACTTGCAAAGCCTATAATTGTCTGAACCCCATGACTAAAATACACTTTAAGGTAGGGGCAGAGCAGGCTTTCTTCCAGTTAAAGCTGGTGTGCATCTGTCAAGGTTAGATTAATTTCCACTACATTCTTGTATCTTAATGACCAAAGTAGTTTGAAGACATACAAGAAACAAGTACTGATGATAATATTTCTATTACTTCAAACTATTTAACAGTTATGTATTTAATTTTGTTATCTTCCTACAGGCCACATGTGGCTGACATTGTACAATCTTTGTCACTTAAAGGACAAATATGCATTAGAAAACCTAATGAAAATATCAAGGTGAGACACCTATTCAAAATGTATTCTATTAAAAGGAATCTATTTATGCAACTTTTTAATCATTGTTTAACAGCCTTTGGTGAAATTATATCATTTTATAAAGATGTGCTCATGGTGCCAAAAAACAGATGGCTGGAAATATAGCAGATAGATTCCTTTTTGTACATGCACATAAACACAGATTCAAATCTACCTAAAGGCTACACTGAACATAAAAATTAAAACAATCAGGTTAACCGTCAGACTTATTATCACATGTCCAAATTTACAAAGAAAATGAAAAGCAGGTCTCTGCATGTTTGTTCATCATAACTGTCAGCGTGGAATATAAGCTTTTCATTTTGAAACTGACCTCCAAGAATATAAATTGTAAAAGGTGCCTCATTCACAGATGCTGAAAATTGAGTCCCATGAATGTGAAAGACAAGGCAGTGCTCTAAGAAATGAAGGCATCTGCCTTCCCTGCCTCCAGTGGGAAAAGGGAATACCAGTCATGAGGAAACTGGGAATAAAACAAAAATATAGAAGACTCATCCTGTCAGGCTGAGTCTCAAGATGAAGAACTGATCAACGAGATTTCATTAATGTGGTGAATAAGGAGTGACTGAAGGAAAACAGTGACAGCTGTTCATGGACACACAAGCATAAATCAGATCCTATACTGTACCTTGGAGGGATATGCCCAATTAAAATACCCACTTAAAAAAATAAAAACATCTGCATTATTCTTTGTCTGGTTTAGTCTCATATGACACTAGTATATTTCTTTTTAATGGCCTGTGCCAATTTGAATTTTGCCCACCATGAGCTAGCACAGTTCATCATTGAAGTCAAAGTCAGAAGCAGATATAATGAAACAAATTGCACAGACTGACTGAAATGGTAAGCATTCCATTAATTCTCATTGATTATTAATATAATCAGTGTTCTTCAAAATTGCTGTGAAAAATCAACAATGCCTGTTACAAGTAGAGTACTATCAGTTTCTCAGTAGAGATATGTCACCACACATTGTTTACAAATCAGTATCAAAAGCTTATGGTAAGGTTTCTAAGTTTTTAACACACTGGACATAATTAAAGTAAACTCAATTCTAGCATATTCATGTAGATTTTTAACATACTTATAACTATGTTAAAAAAAAGAGTTTTCATTGTTTTGGCTGAAAAACAAGTAAATAGAGGTTAAGTAAAATGAAAAGGAAAGAGACACAAATAAAACAAAAAACAAGTAAATAAATATTTACATATAAGATTCATTTAAAGGACGTATACTAATAGGTAAATATAGAAAATATCAACTGATATTTTGGAAATCAGACTGATGACAAACTCTGATATCTAAAATTTCTAGTAATATAGATGGTTGAATTCAAAGAACTAAGTGCAGAATAGTAGACAGGGGGCCTGAAACTGAGTCTGCAAGAGTCCCACTGGGTATATTTGCTTTTTTCAGAAGATCTACTTGCAGTTTGAAAAGTTAAGTACATCTGTATTCCTTATAACAAATGCCAGTTCTGAATTACAATTTTTCAGAAGGGTATCAGGAAAAAAACAGTTATTTATTCACAAAATATAACTTCAATTTCATATGCCCTCAAGAGTCTCTAACTTCAATAAAACAAAGCTGCACCCAAAAATTATTTAATTTATCAGTCTCCATATAGAACATGTCCCATTTTTGCAGCACAACAGAAACTTTGTTTTAGCTTCACATCCTGACTCCCATTACTATTCTAATTTCTCTGCTGAATTCTTTACCCAGTATTATGAGCTAAGGAGTCACCTTCATTTTGCTGTGTGTGTATGCATTAAACTTACAAGCTACAGAGGCTTCTTACTCAGTAACTCATGTTTCAATATAATCAGCAAGCACACAGACCTAGCTGACAGTTAAGGAAGTTTATCATCTCACCTGTCATATTACAGTAAACAAGAAACGGTCCCAAGGGGCCACTTCCATCTGAATCAATATTATAAAAGCCTGAGGTGTTCCCTTTGTGCTTGTAGGCTTCACATGATTGCTCATAGATGGCTGTAAAAGAACACATTCCATCAGAAAAATAATGGTATGATTTTACATTTTATCCAAGGAAGTTCTTAAGAATACCATGGATCCTGTCAGTGTGAAAAAAGTTGTGTGTGTATTTACTGATAAAGAATACAGGAAAAAAAAAATCACATAATTAAAATAATACTTTTATTTGGATTTGTAAAGCGTGTTTGGTTTTATTTATAGGGGAGATCACAAAGGGCATTTTCAAGCATTTCCATATTTCAGACTTGGAACTTCAGGAAGAAAACTGAAATGTGGGTGAGTAAATGGTTATAAAAACCACTAAATAATAGGATGTCAAGGGTAGTACTTAGACAAGTAATCAGATTTTGATACTCCCTACCTCAACCAAACCAAGATTATAGTTGTTAAATAAGAAAAGAAAAAAATTACATCTGTTTGATCCCATGTCATGTACTCTTTAATTCAGTCAAGACCTCAAGAAAAGTCTGTAATGACTTCATTATGATCAAAAATATGAGAAAAAGGATTTTTGAGTATGCCTCTGTAATTAAACAGGAATCACTGAGGATAATGCCATAGCTGGGTCACATTAACCTAATTTGGCAGTTTCTGGCTATGCCTTTAAAAGTTAGCTGCAGATTTTTGAGCAGAAGAGTGAAGAATTATAAACAATTCACAATTGGGTGTAAAAAAGAAAACAAAAGTTTATTGTAAATTAATTTCATTAGCCATATGTGAGATGTACCCCTAGCAATATCTCACATCCCATTTCATTCCTTTCTTCATTTTCTGGCTGTTGCTTTCTGCTCTGCTCGGCTGGGAAGATCTTATTGTTACTAGCTGACCTTGCAGATAAGACTAACAGTACTCTCATAACTTTTCTTTCTCTTTTCTTCTAATTAAACAGCGGAAAGGCAGGGGTGAGTTCATGGGAGAAGCAGAGCAGTTACCCCCACTTCTTTTGGGGTCCCAGAAGTTTCAGGGGGGTTTCTGTGATGTTTTCCACCTGTAAATACCTGTATACTATTGTAAATACTTGTATATTTGTACATATTCATTGCATTCCATTGTAGAGTGTAGTTATTGCTTGTAAATATAGATTTCCTGACTGAGTGAGCCAAGTCTTTTGTTAATGTGGTGGTAAAATTCCAAAGCCATTATGCCTAATGACTCCTTTAACTATTACATTGCTATGGAGTAGTCATACTGCTCTGGCCTTTCTTTTAAAAATTAGGCTATGTGCTCTGTCACTTATTATAAAAAATTGAAAACACTCTGCCAAAAAGAAAGAGCTTTTACATTCAGAAGAAAATAACAATCAAAAAATCCCCAAATGTAACTCCACAATCATTATTAACATTCTACAAGATTTTGATCTGCATCAATTTTATTCAGTTATATTCTACTAAAAAAATCTATAGAGCACTAGCCAAATAATACCAAAAAAAGTACTGTTTTTTAAAAAGAAAGCATTTTTCAGAAGTGTGATCTCTGTATGATTTGCCTGATGTTTACTACCATTATATGGAAACCTATCAAAAAGACAAAATTCATTCAGAGTGCTAACCTGCAAAATAAACAGAAAGCACAATTAATGTAATTTTCTGATTAAATTTTATGTTTATTTACCGTATAAAAGTCTTAGTTAAATTTAAATGTGACAGAAGAGATTCAATTATTCATTAATTGTTTTATGAACATGTTAGGCTGCATACTAATATTTCATGGTCATTAACATTTCCATTCTTTATAACAAAAAGATTGTTTTTCTGAAAATTCAAGGGGCATCTTTTTCTTTAGAAATTACAGAGTAGTGTGATAACGTGGATAAAAATTATCCTAGATCCTTGGAATAGTTATAAAAATAACTAAAATCAACTAATAAAGAAAAACAAGTCTTTCTTTTTTATATCCATAGACACATTTTATTAGTCATAAACAGACATATTCCACCAAAGGCACTTTGGAAAATGAATAGTAGTTCAGTAAGTCTCATCATATTATTGCATTTCTTATGGACTCTTAATCACTAGGAAATTATGGCTTCCACATCTGCCCTCATAAAAATCATCAGTTCATTCACCATTTGGTTTTCCAAGTTATAACAAACCAAATTTCTTTAAACTTCATATTGGATAAATGACAGTTTTATGTCATACACTGTGATATTTAAAATCAACTGTGCTCTTGATATCCTTTCACAGAATCATAGAATCAATAAGATTGGAAAAGACCTCAGAGATCATCAAGTCCAACCTATTACCCATGACTAATTAAACCATGGCTTCAAGTGCCACATCCAATCCTTTTTTAAAAACCTCCAGGTATGGTGACTCCACCACCTCTCTGGGCAGCACATTCCAACAGCAAATCACTCTTCCTCTGAAGAAGTTCCTCCTCACCTCAAGCCTAAACTAACCCTGGCATAGCTTGAGACTATGTCCTCTTATTCTGTTGCTGGTTGCCTGGGAGGAGAGACCAACCCCGTCTTGGCTACAACCTCCTTTCAGGTAATTGTAGAGAGCACTAAGGTCTCCCCTGAGCCTCCTCTTCTCCAGGTGAAACAATACCAGCTCCCTCAGCCTCTCCTCATAGGCCTTGTGCTCAAGGCCTCTCACCAGCCTTGTTGCCCTTCTCTGGAAATGTTCAAGTATCTCAATGTGCTTCTTAAATTGAGGAGCCCAGAACTGGACACAGTACTCAAGGTGTGAACTAATCAGTGCTGAATACAGGGCCAGAAGGACTTCCCTGCTCCTGCTGCCCACATTATTTCTATGCAGGCCAGGATGCCATTTGTCTTCTTGGCTACTTGGGCACACTGCTGGCTCATGTTCAGACAGCTGTCAACCAGTACCCCCAGGTCCCTTTCTGCCTGGTTGTTCTCCAGCTATTCTATTGTTTTTTTGTGGCCAAAGTGCATCACCTAGCACTTGGACTTGTTAAATGCCATCCTGTTGGACTCTGCCCATCTGTCCAGCCTGTCAAGGTCCCTCTGCAGAGCTCTCCTACCCTCTAATAGACCAACACCTGCTCCCAACTTGATGTCATCTGGAAACATACTAATGATGAACTCAATCCCCTCGTTCAGCTCATCAATAAAGATTTTGAATAGAATTGGGGCCCAACACTGATCCCTGGGGGACATCACTAGTGACTGGCCGCCTGCTGGATGTGGCACTATTCACCACCACTCTCTGGGCCTGGCCTTCCAGCCAGTACCTAACCCAGTGCAGAGTGCTGCTGTCCAAGCCATGGGCTGACAGTTTGGCCTGGAATTTGCTGTGGGGGATGGTGTAAAAGGCCTAGGTGAAGTCTAGATAGACTACATCCACAGCCTTCCTCACATGCACCAGGAGGGTCACCTGATCACAGAAGGAGATCAGGTTGGTCAGGCAGGACCTGCCACTCCTAAACCTATGCTGGCTGGGCCTGAACCATTCGTCATCCTATAAGTGCTGTGTGATTGCACTCAAGATGGCCTGTTCCATGATCTTGCCTGGCACTGAGGTCAGGCTGACAGGCCTATAGTTTCCAGGTTCCTTGTTCCAGCCCTTCTTGTGGATGGGCCTCACATTGACCAGTTTCCAGTCATCTGGGACCTCTCTGGTGAGCCAAGACTGGTGTTAAATGATGGAAATCAGCTTGACGAGATCATCTGCCAGCTCTCTCAGTACCCTAGAATGGATCCCATCCAGTCCTATGGACTTGTGAAGATCCAAGTGGCTCAGCAAGTCCCTAGTTAATTCCTCATGGATTTCACGGGGATTATACTACTCCTTCACCCCATCTACTGGTTCAGGAGGCGAGTTATCCTGAGGCTCTCCTGCCTTACTGTTGAAAATGGGGGCAAAGAAGTTATTTAGTACCTCAGCCTTTTCCTCATCTTTAGTTACAATATTCCCCTTCCAGTCCAATGAAGAGTGGAGGTTCTTCTTGCCCACCTTTGTAATATTAATATATTTATAAAAATGCTTTTTATTTTCTTTCACAGAAGTGGCCAGTTTAAGTTCTAACTCCACTTTTGCCTCTAATTTTTCTCCTACATGACTTAGTGACATCCTTAAACGTATCATGAGTTGCCCCCTCCCCCCTTTCCAAAGGTGATACATCCTCTTTTTTTCCCCTTAATTCCTTCAAGAGCTGCTTGCCCATCCACACTGGTCGCCTTCCCTGCCGGCTCATCTTTTGGCACATGGACACAGCCTGTTCCTGTGTCTTCAAGAGCTCCTGTTTGAAGTAGGACCAACCATCCTGGACCCCTTTGTTCTTAAGGGCTGATGCTTAAATAGGCTGAAGTATCACAGTATCACAGTATAACTAAGGTTGGAAGAGACCCCAAGGATCATCGAGTCCAACCTGTCTCTACAGACCTCATGACTAGACCATGGCACCAAGTGCCACGTCCAATCTCCTCTTGAACACCTCCAGGGATGGTGACTGTACCACCTCCCTGGGCAGCCCATTCCAATGACGAACGACTCTCTCAGTGAAGAACTTTCTCCTCACTTCAAGTCTAAACCTCCCCTGGCGCAGCTTGAGATTGTGTCCTCTTGTTCTGGTGCTGGTTGCCTGGGAGAAGAGACCAACCCCTTCCTGGCTGTGGTGGTTTGAAAGGAAAGGCTCTGCTTTCCCTCCCCCACTGAGAAAGAGACCACGGCTAAACTCAGTTGGAGAAATGAGTATATTTTACAAGGGAACAGATTATAGGTAACACAACAAATACGGGTATTTTACAATATATACAGGAATATACAGCAAATGAACTCAACCAGAAACCAGACCCTCACCAGAGGGGGCTTCCCCCTGTGCCCCCTTCACCCCCCTACCTCCCTTCTCCCCCAAAGAGGTAGAAGAAGAGAAACAAGGGGTTAGCACAGCAGACAGAGGCCTATGCACAGGGAGTTAGTATCTTATTTTTGGCAAGAAGCCCAGAAGCAGATCCAGCCGAGAGGAACAGTGAAGAAAGGAAGACTGAGAGAAAGTTCCAGCTGCGCTGGGACTAACCTCAACTCCCACAATTCTACCAATGAAATTCGTTTAGAATACCAAAATATTTTATAAACATTTACCCAGTGTGCCCCTTTCTTAAAGGCACAGCCTCAAACGGTCACACTGGCTACAACCACTTTTCAGGTAGTTGTAGAGAGCAATGAGGTCACCCCTGATCCTTCTCTTCAGGCTAAACAATCCCAGCTCCCTCAGCCTCTCCTCATAGGGCTTGTGCTCAAGGCCTCTCACCAGCCTCGTTGCACTTCTCTGGACTCGTTCAAAGTGTCTCGATGTCCTTCTTAAACTGAGGGGCCCAGAACTGGACACAATACTCAAGGTGCAGCCTAACCAATGCAGAGTACAGGGGCACAATGACCTCCCTGCTCCTACTGGCCACACTATTCCTAATACAGGCCAGGATGCCATTGGCCCTCTTGGCCACCTGGGCACACTGCTGGCTCATGTTTAGGCAGCTGTCAATCAGCACCCCCAGGTCCTTCTCTGTTTGGGAGCTCTCCAGCCACTCTGACCCCAGCCTGTAGCTCTGCATGGGGTTGCCGTAGCCAAAGTGCAGCACCCGGCACTTGGACTTGTTAAATGCCATCCCATTAGACTCTGCCCATCTGTTCAGTCAGTCAAGGTCCCTCTGCAGAGCCTTTCTAACCTTCTAACTGACCAACATCTGTTCCCAACTTGGTGTCATCTGCAAACTTGCTGATGACTGACTCAATCCCCTCATCCAAATCATCAATAAAGATGTTAAAGAGGATGGGTTCCCAGAACTGATCCTTGGGGGGATGCCACTGGTGACTGGCCGCCAGTTGGATGTGGCACCATTCACCACCACTCTCTGAGCTCGGCCCTCCAGCCAGTTCCTAACCCAGCACAGAGTGTTGCGGTCCAAGCCACGAGATGACAGCTTAGACAGCAGTTTACTGTGGGGGACGGTGCCAAAGGCCTTGCTGAAGTCCAGGTAGACCACATCCACAGGCCTCCCAACACCCACCAGACGGGTCACCTGATCATAGAAGGAGATCAGGTTGGAGAGGCAGGACCTGCCCTTCCTAAATCCATGTTGGCTGGACCTGAGCCCTTGGCCATCCTTCAGGTGCGCAGTTATTGCCACCAGGATAATCTGCTCCATCACTTTCCCTGGCACTGAGGTCAGGCTGACTGGCCTGGAGTTTCCAGGTTCCTCCATCCAACCCTTCTGGTGGATGGGGACCACATTAGCGAGTTTCCAGTCATCTGGGACCTCTCCAGTGAGCCAGGACTGGAGGAAAATGATGGAGAGTGGCTTGGCCAGCTCATCTGCCAGCTCTCTCAGCACCCTAGGATGGATCCCATCCGGTCCCATGGACTTGTGAGTGTCCAAGTGGTTCAGCAGGTCCCAAACTAATTCATCATGGATTTCTGGGGCATTACACTGCTCCCCGACCCTGTTGCCCAGCTCAGGAGGCCACTCGTCCTGAACTCCTGCCTTGCTGTTAAACATTGAGGCAAAGAAGGTGTTCAGGACCTCAGCCTTTTCCTCGCCTTCAATCACCATGCTCCCCTCCAGGTCCAGTAAGGAGTGGCGGTTCCTCTTGCCTTTCTTTTTGGTGTTGATATATTTGTAAAAATGCTTTTTATTGTCTTTCACAGAGGTAGCCAGCTTCAGTTCCAACTGGGCCTTTGCCTCTCTAATTCTATTCCTACATAATCTAACCACTTCCTTGAACATACCTTGAGAAGCCTTCCCCTCCTTCCAAAGGTGATACAGCCTCTTTTTTTCTCTTAAATCTTCCAGGAGCTGCTTGCTCCAGAAGTCCAAAGTTAGGGTTCTGTTATTGCTCCTCCTTGTTTCCCTGCATATTGAAACTTCACTATCACATGGTCACTACACCCTAGAAAGCCTCCTACCATCATATCTCCCACCAGCCCTTCTCTATTTGAAAATAGCAGGTCAAGCAGAGCCTGACCCCTGGTAGGCTCACTTAACAGCTGCATCAAGAAGCTGTCCTCCATACACTCTAAGAACCTTCTGGACTGCCTCTTCTCTGCTGAGTTAAGATCCCAGCAGATGTCTGGTAGGTTAAAGTCACCCACAAGGACAAGGTCTGATGATCTTTAGACAGACTTCAGCTGCTCATAGAATAATTCATCAACCTCTTCATCTTGGTTGGGTGGTCTGTAACAGACTCCAACCAGGATGTCCGTTATGTTAGCCCTCCCTCTGATTTTAACCCACAGGCACTCAATCCTTGAATCCTGAACTTCAGGTTCTGTGACATCAAGTGATTCCCTAACATAGAGGGCTATCCCTCCTCCTCTTCTCCTTCACCTGTCTCACCTAAACAACTTTTAACCATCCAGTGCAGTACTCCAATTATGTGAATCGTTCCACCATGTTTCTGTAATGGAAACTACATCAGTTTTCCTGGTGAACCAAGACTTCCAGTTCCTCTTGTTTGTTACCCATACTGTGTACATTGGCGTACATGCACATCAGCTGGGCTACTGATTTCTCCACTAATTCTAGTTTATGTCCCTCTTTCTCCTCTCCAGAGAGACTGGTTTCATCACCCACACTCTTCAAACATAGTTCAAAGCCCTCTCAATGGGCCCTGCCAGCTCTTGTGCTAGAGCCGTCTTGCCCTTTCTAGATAGATTTATCCCATCTAGGTCCATTAGGTCAGGTGCGGTAAAAATTGCCCCTCAAAGAACCCAAAATTCTGCTGCCAGCACCATCCCTTGAGCCAATGGCATCCTGGCCCACATCAAGAACAGTGTGGCCAGCAGGAGCAGGGAGGTCATTGTGCCCCTGTACACTGCACTGGTTAGGCCGCAACTAGAGTACTGTGTCCAGTTCTGGGCCCCTCAGTTTATGAAGGATGTTGACTTGCTGGAATGAGTCCAGAGAAGGGCAACAAAGTTGGTGAGGGGTTTGGAACACAAGCCCTATGAGGAGAGACTGAAGGAGCTGGGGTTGCTTAGCCTGGAGAGGAGGAGACTCAGAGGGGACCTTATTGCTCTCTACAACTACCTGAAGGGAGGTTGTAGACAGGCAGATGCTGGTCTCTTCTCCCAGGCAACCAGCATCAGAACAAGAGGACACAGTCTCAGGCTGTGCTAGGGGAAGTTTAGGTTGGATGTGAGGAAGAACTATACAGAGAGAGTGATTGCCCATTGGAATAGGCTGCCGGGGGAGATAGTGGAGTCACCATCATTGGAGGTGTTCAGGAGGAGACTTGATAGGGTGCTTGGTGCCATTGTTTTGTTGTTTAGGTGGGTTGGATTGGTTGCTGGGTTGGACGCGATGATCTTGAAGGTCTCTTCCAACCTGGTTTAGTAGTAGTAGTAGTAGTAGTAGTAGTAGTAGTAGTAGTAGTGATAGTAGTTGATTACATGGCTTCTCCTGTTCCTTTCAGTATACACCCCTGCCACTGAGGGAACTAAGCAGAACACCACTTGAGCTCCTGCCCCATCAATACATTGTCCGAGGGCCTTGAATTCCTTTTTGGTTGTCCTGTGCCCTTCTTATCAATCTCACTGCTGCCAGCTTGGATTACCAGCAATTGGTAATAGTCAGAGGGCTGGATTAGCTGGTAATGTCCCTTACCTGGGCCCCAGGTAGGCAGCAGATGTCCCTGTGGGATGGGTCGGGATGACATATGGGACCCTCTGTTCTCCTTAGGAGAGAGTCACCAAAAACAGTTACCGTCCTCTTTTTCTATATGGTACTTGTGACCATTTGAGGCTGTGCCTTTAAGAAAAGGGACAGTACTGGGACACTGGCTAAATGTTTTCGGTACTAGAACAAAAACATTCTGATATTCTAAACGAATTTCATTGGTGGATGGACAAAATGCAACTTTAAATTGTAGAGCTGTTGGAATTTTTTCGGAGTTTGGTTTGGGAGTTTGGGTTTCAGCCTGTTCTCCCTGCCTGCTTCTCTGCGAACTAGCTGGAGTTGGCCTTGAGATAAGCAAAAACTAATCCTGCATGGGCTTTTGAAAGCTTTATAATGATTCTTTTCCTTAATAACTTGCCTTTCGTTCTCTCTAACCCCTTTTTGGGGAAAAAGGGAGGTAGGGGGGGAGAGAGGGGGTTAAAGGGAGGGAATCCCTCCTTGAGGAGGGGTTTTTGTTGTGTTATTTCTCTTTGCTGTATATTTCTGTATATATATTGTAAATACCTGTATATATTGTGTTATATATAACCTGCTTTCCATATATGTTTGTAAATAGAGTCTGCTTTTTTCTCTGACTGAGTTTAGCTGTGGTTTCTCACTCTGTGGGGGAGAGAGAGCTAGGCCCTCTCTCAACCTACCACAGGTACTAGTTCTGATGGTTGGTGGGGACTGGTTTGCTTTAGGCATCCCCTCAGATGGTTCCTCTTCTGTCTCCTCATCCACATTGCCTTCAACCTGCAGGGCCTCCTACTTATTGTGCAAGGGCAACAGGGGAGGTGAAGCAGGCCAGGATGGATTTCCCATGCTTCTCCTAAGAGGGATGTGCACCCATCCCCCCCTGTTTCTGGGGTCACCTCCCTCAACTGGGAGTGTGTGCGTATGTGTGCAAAGCCTGATCCTACATATCTAGCTCCCTTTTGCAATCCCTTATAATCCTGAGTCTTAATATTTTCTTTGCTACACAACATTTCTTAAAATCCTTACTACATGTTCTTTGCAACTAAGACACCACTGTTGCTGACTTTGCACAAGTGAGATTTAACAGGCAGTCTTCTAAATTTAGTAATTTCTCAACAAATTTGTGTAGATACATATTATTTTCTCAGGGTCAAAAATTTTATTACTTTCCTAAGGACAATTGATAATGACAAAATTATTTCTCTTATAACTAGGGAAATATTTAGATTTATTTTTTTAAATTTCTATAAAGTTTCATAAAGATTTTTAGCTATTAGGAACATATAATGAAGGCCAGAGCAATGACTTACTCTGCTTCCCAGAACATGTTTAAAGCAGTGTAAATGTAGAGATTCTCCTGTGAAAACTTAGTAACTTTCATCTTTTTTTTTTTTTCCTCTTTCGTTTTTCTTTCTAATTTCTCCTAAGATACTCTTTCATTCAGCAAGCTGCAGAAATGTGTATAGGACTTAGCACGTGATTACCTTTGTACATAAATGTAATCCCAGAAACATGTCTCAGGAAAAAAAAAAAAGTAATATTAGTCATGATGAATAAAGATTAAGAAAACACATTTCTAAATTATTTAATGATTTAGAAAGTGAAGTTACATGGATGGAAGAGGATATTACTGGGCATCGCATGTAAACTTCAAAAAATGCAAAACAGATAAAGTTAGAACTTCCAATGAGTTTTTACCACTAGATGTTTTGAATTCTTTACTTTACTTTAACCAACTTATGAATATTTACTTGGCTAAAAAACATTTGGAATATGAATAACCAATGCAAACGTAATATTTTTGTGATTAAAAAGTTCAACCAGAATGAAATGCACAGTCAGAAGACCTCATGAACTTACGATAGTGGCAAGTGGCTCCCATGTAACCAGTATTGGTACAGTTGCAATAGAAGCTGTTCCAGGACTGTGAGCACTCACCACCATGTTCACAGTAATTAGGCAAGCACCTAAACCAAAAGCAAATAATGTTTTCACTGTATTTTCCATTAATTTCCATGTCACATGTACTTATCAAGCGTTTACAAATAATGAAAAAATAAATATAGTATCATGAAGGAAGTCTTCAAGCTCAATAGGGAAGATGTTAATTACTAGAAAACTAAGAGAATTTTCCTTCATCTTCCCCCTATTCCTATTGCCTATAATATGGACATTAATTATGCAATAAGCCTGTCAGAACAAAACTAAGTGTAAAATGCATAATTGTTATTTATTACCACACAATTATTGCAAATTCAGTATGGACTGATGAAGCAACGGAATAGTTACATGCTAATAATTCACTGAAAGTTTTGCAGCTGAGAGGATTTCTCCAACAAGGTGTATCATAATGAAGCAACATCACAACAAATTTATTTCTATTCCTCAAACAAACACCCAGGGATTTTTTGTTGTTTAAATCACATAACAAACAAACAAAACCCAACCAAACAAAAATCTCTAACCTTGGTATCTAAGAGCTATTTCTTATTCTAAAATAATTTGCTATTCTAGACAGAGTATTCGCCGTATCAGTTCCATTACCAGAGGTCACTACTAGTAAAGCTAGTTTTCATTTTGGTAATATGAGCAGAAACCTAAAGAATTTTGGTGGTTTTCTTCTAGATTTACAATGGCTGACTGTAAAGGACTATTGCCTATAACTGCTTAGTGCTTGAGACTGCATTTTATACCTAAGTATAAAATGTTACATGAGATAAAATAAGAATTTTAAAAAATTATTCTATACATAACTGAAAATATATTCAACTAGACTGCCACACTAGAATTATTTTATATTTTTTCACCTTAGAAATAATTCTAATTGCGCTATGTATACATGTGTGAATGTGATTCAGCTCTAAAAACGTATTAAAATGATCTTAAGAGAGTATTAAATTAGAATTGTAGAAAGTCCATCAGAGAAAAAGAAAGAAAGGATTAACAAGCAAAGTGTAAGCAAAATAAGGAAAGTGATAGCAAAGTGATACCGGTCACCTAAGAAAGAAGTTATATTTTTCCAGTGAAAGTGCTGGTCTTGTATCTATAATTTCCCCCACAGAATGTATTTCTAAGTCTGTAGATGATATATATCTCACTAAGTTCTAGTTTTGAACATAAAAATGAAATTTAGTCCCTGGTCTTAAAGTTATTCCAATACTAAATAATTTGTTTGAAGGAACCGTATAAATGATGATAGCAACAATCCTTAAGATAAATGCTTAATTTTGCTTTTTTTGAGTATAACTAGGCATAAATAATTATATATATATGCAGAGTCTCTAATATAACTGTCATTCAGGACTTCTAATCCATCCTCTAACAGCTGCTCTATTGTATGTGTTTCAATAATATTTTTTCTTCTCTCACTTCTTTTAGTTAAATATCTAAAAATTGTAAGTAATTTACATGGTCTTCACTTGTATTGACTCCATGCCCACATTAATTAATCTTCCAAATAGTGTTCGCAAGACAAAAAGCTTAGATATAATTGATGATGCTTGAACCAACTTCAAAAGAAGTGAAAGCAATTTAGAGGATAATTCAAATCTTTTAATGTTACACTTTCAATTTTCCCTCTCTTTCAGAGTGTGTAATGGAAAGTAACCACTACCAACATCAAAGTGATGCTATAATTACGTTACATGTTCTGACCCTATGCAAAGTAAGGGTTTATTTTTTTCCTAAGGAAGTGAATCTTCTAACAAAATAATTCTAAAATTAGAAAAAGTATTTCTAATATTTCTCCTGTAGAATGCACTTCACAAATGTACCACTATGCTTAAAACAGAAAAAAGCTCTCTGATTAAGCATTAACCAAATATTTTATATTAAGCTGTTAAGTGCATGACATTTGAAAATAATATATGACTTAAAACCTAGGCAGCAGGCTAATAATAATCACAAGCTAATATGTCACTCATCCAGAAAAGGAATGCACTTTTGATAAAGAAGGAAAACATAAGAACTTCCTACACAAGTTATCTGCTTGTGGAAGTTTAGGCTGGGTGCCTCCAAAAAAGAAGCCACACAGTTGAGACCTCCAGTGTCTAGAGTGTCCAGCGCAGTGGGTGAACAGAGGAAATACTGGTTTTCTACTCATAAATCCTGAACCCTTATAAATCTGGCTACAGAGTTATTCTCTCTCTACTCCCACGGGACAAGGACACTCTTATCTGGTAAAAATGTATACTAATATATACATCCTTATATATTTTACTACTTAATATTTTGAGCAGTGGTAACTTCAGACACTGCCGTTAAGTCAATTACAAAGTATATTTACAGGTTCTGCTATTCAGTTGTGAGCAATACATTCCACATGTGAAGACAGGTAAACAATTCAAGCACGAGTCTAGGGATTTCCAATACAGTAATTTAAATTGGAAATAAAGGCGCTGTGATCTGCAGCTTCCCACAAGGGCGATTCTGTAGCGAATTATCTGGGTACTCGGGGCTTGCTTTCTCTGTAGCTTCCCAGACACTGTAATTATAATTCAAGAGGCTTAGAGCTCAGAGAGGGCTAAGGGGCCTCTCTTTTCTCTTGTCTAGTTCACAGTCTGGAACCACCTTGTCTTGGAAGTGGCTAAGGGGTCTTTCTGTTGTGCTCTGTCACTGGGCTGTAGGAGTGTTGGTTGCCTTGGTCCAGATTCAAGGCCCAAGTGTGGTTTGCCAGTTAGGACAAGCTCTTCAGCTGCAACTCTGGCAGTACTTGGCTCTTGTTGCTTTCTGGGTGAGAACAAGGCAAATTGCCTGCCATTTCAGATGGTTTAAATACTATCTGAAGATAATGAATGCCCTTTGGTAACAGAGAAACCTGACAACTGAACCTATAGGATGGGGCATATCCAAACATAGCCAGGGACAGGCACAGTTCACATGTGTGTTACAAGGTTAATTAAACATGATACATGTTTATCTGAACCATTTGGACCCCAAGAAGTGTCCAGGTTTGCAAATTAACAGGTGCTTAAGTCATTGTCTGGGTTAGGCCATGTTTTGGGGTTTGTCCCTTCAGGACAGAATGGGAGAATATCACAGGCCTTTTTGGCCTGAGTAACTTTTTTCACTGCGCAATCTTGGCTTGTTCAGGCCTAATGTCAGGGTAAAAACTGGGGGCAATTCAGGCCTGGCTAGCCTGAAACCAGACTAGTAATGGGGTGGCAAGTGTGTGTGGGGGGATGGACACAAAGAAAGAGCCCTGGGTGTTTTGTCCTTTAGATCATTCACATAAAATTAGTAGAAGTTGTCAAACAGGCTGAATGAAGGCACTTAAGGCAACCAAAAGCAAGCAGAAATCATTGCAGGAAGAAAGTATTCTCTTTCAAACGTTATGCTGCACAAGTTACCTATTAGATATTGTTTAATAAATGTAAGCAGCTTTAATGTTGGTAAAAATGTATCTCACCAAATGGAATTTATGGCAAGATGTAGAATTAATCTGATAAAAAGAAACATGAGGTTTATTCCTTATGATGAGAAATCAGACAAAACTTAGTATCAGTTACATGGCAAGACAGTCTCGTGTTTTTTTTCCATTCATAATCTTACTTAGATCTCTTTTAATGTGTCTGACTAAAAAATACACATATTTTCACATTTTTTTATGTTTATATGATTCTGTTCCTGTTTCTGTTTCTTTTCTACAAGGAAAGAAGTTCAAGTGGTGTAATAGAAATGGAGTAAGTTCAGTTCCAGAGAACTGAAATAAACAGAAGAGATAAGGGTTTTAGTAGCTAGAAGGAAGTGTCATGAGGTCTATCAGGGATGAGAGGAAGGTGATGTTGAAAGAAGCTTGAAAAGTGAGAAAATTAGTCAAAAGAAGTAGGGTTAAAGAAGAGAAAAAGAAATGTAAATGTATACCATATATATATATATATATATATATATATATACACATATATATATACATATATATATATACGTATATATATATATACCTGAAATACAAATCCTTAGCATATTATATAGTCAGCTATTAACTGAGTTAAAAATCTATTCTGTTGTAGGCCTATCACACTTAGTCCAGCTGCAAAGTCAGGACTGACTCAGTAAGGGATAAATAATACTGTATTTATACAACTGTAGATGTTCTTAAACGTGATAGAAAAATAAATGAGAACATACTAACAGAATGGATCACATGTAGGCAAGTTTTCTAGTCTCTTTACAGAGATTCCTCTGTAAATTGTCCTGAAAAATTAGGTGAAGAACTAGAATTGTTTTTATCTTTGATCCACAAGACATTGTTAGTTGCTTAAAATTATAACCCAGAAAGACGTGCACTGCATTATCTTTATGAATGGAAGGCAGCCACAGACACTGTGTGTCTGAACCTGAAATTTTGATATGTATCCTGGAAAGTCTTCCTCTCTACAGAGGGAGCCACATCATTAATCACTGTTCTATAACAGCATGCTAATAATGTTTATGGCAAGATATGAGATTAGTTCTGACCAGAGCTTAAAACGATTCCTCATTCACTGTGAAGAATACTACCTGCTGTGTTTCTGAATGGGTAGTATATAGAGAGGAGCAATAACTTTTAAAGAACATAGTATTTTCAAGTGAAAATAAATGTAACAGGAGGAGGTTTCTTTACTTGAAAAGAAATGTCTCAGAAATGCAAACTAATTTTAGCTCAGTTATTCTAATTTTATTTGAAGTGCATGGATATCAAATTGTTATACTATTCATTCTAGACTTTGAATTCTTACAAAAGAATCAGCATGCCATTTTTTCGTCACTTTGTTTCTTGTTATCAAGTAAATATTGCAAACAAAACATTAAAATAAATAAATTAATTGCTATTTTTTTCCTCACCTGTCTGTAATGCCACATATATCTATCTGAAGATCACTGAAGTTGCCAAAAATATTTTGCTGAACTGAGATCATATCTACTGCTTTGTTACCAATGGAAATGAGTCGCATGCATCCTTGAAATCCACCAAGTGAAGTATTACATTCAGAAACATTTCCACTGTTAGGGCAGCCTGAAAGAAGCATAGAAACTGGAGCTGAAAAAAAGGTTTTATTGAAAAATTGATATATATGTATATTGAAAGTTGATAATCTTCAATTGTTGCAAACTTCATAGTTTTAAGACTTTAGCCAGATGCTTTTCTTAGTAAGTATGGTAGGTGAAACTCTAAAGAAATATTTCAGTGCAGTTTTACTGCTTTTAAAGCATACACAAAAGCATCACTGAAAATTTGGGTAAATGATAACCCAAGTACCAATCCCAAAGCAATTAATAGAATTAAAATGTGGACAGACTGATTGACCTAAGACAGAAACTGTTAGGTTACAATACAATGTGCACATGATTTTATTTTGCCATATTTTAAGTCACAGATGAAGTAAAATAAGAGAAAAAAACAGTTTCTAAGTACAGTGATTTTAATTTATCAAGCTTCTAGATGATTCTGGCAAGTACTGAAGACAATTTCCCGATGCAGGTCATCAATGACTCAATTAGGAGAGATGGTCTGTTGCACCTGCTACTTTTAGTCAGGGAAGAAGTAGTTAAAACTCTGAAGGCCAAGGACAGTCTTGGTTACATCAAACATGCCACTGTAGAGTTTATGATCCATATAGAAGAGAACAATAAGAAAACCCCAAACAAAACAGAATTACAAGCCTGGACCTCAGAAGAACATATATTGGTTTGTTAACCTGTTTTGAACATGCCATGTAAAATTGACTTGGATAGCAAAAGGGCTGGTTATTTTTCAAGAAAAGCTTCTTTGGAGCATAAGAAAAGTCCCTAAAGATATCAAAATAGTTAAGCAAATGTGGCAGAAGGTCTACAAATATGAATATGGGACCTGTGAATGAGTGCAAAACAAAACATGGAAATAGGGTATGCAGTTTGGAAGGGAATACAAAGACAAGACCTTCATGTCTAGGACATCCAGATCTCAGATGTAATTAAAATAATCAAGAAAAGTGAAATTAAAAAAAAAAAAAAGTTTGTCTATGCACACAACACTATCAAAAGGAAGGTTATAGAGATTATAAGCGCATAGCTCTATGAGACAAGCAACCTAGTGACAGAATCTTGGGAAGAACTGATTTGTGTGAGGTCTTTTTTTTTCACTCTTCACTAGTAATGCTAATTTTTAGGCTTCCTGTGTCCTAGTAGAGTATGAAGAAGGGAAGCAATATCCACATAAAAGGAAGAAAGGAATCAAGGGGCACCTGAGGATGCTGCAGGAGCTGGCCAACGTCCTTGTAGCAACTGTCATTGTGAATCTATTATCATTTCAGTCCTCAAAAAGTCTTGTCAATTTAGTCAAATTCTTGGTGACCAGAAAAGGCAGGTATCATACCCATCTTCAAGAATGACAAGAATGAGAGCACAGGAAAATAGAAGACAGCCTTACTGCAGTCTCTGTCAAGCTCATGGAGAAGATCCTCTCAGAAACTGTTTCTAAATGAATGAAGGACATGAATATAACTGGGTAACTTCAGATTTCAACTTAAACCATGTCTAACAAAGCTATTGGCAATGGGATAGCAGTGAGCATTATACACCTTGACTTTTGCAAAGCCTGTAACATTTTTATATAATTTCCCTATCACCATAGTAATGAGATACACACAGGATGAATAGACAGCGTCTGGCTCATAGACAGTGAATAAAGGGTCATTCACAGATCAGTACTGAGATCTATGCTGTTTAATGCCATTAATGATATGGAAATAGGACAGAATGAACTTTGAGCAAAGTTGTGACTGATTCTGAATTTGGGGCAGGGCTCAAATGCTGGAGGGAAGGGACGTAAATCAGAGGAACCTGGACAGGCTGGAAACATAAGCTGACAGGAATACCATGAAGTTTAGTGAGAACTATTCAAGCTGGAGGATGACTGCTTAGACCCACAGAATATGCCAGCAATGTCTCCTTGCAGCAGAGGTGTCCGATGGCATTCTGGGCTGTGTTATCAAGTGCACAGCCAGCATATGTGGGGAAGTGACCTTTCCTATGTCCACTTGTGAGACCACATCTGGAGCGCTGCAGCTATGAACTTTCAAGTACATGAAAGACATCAACATCCTGGAGGGATGGTCAGGTAGTCAAATAAACAGGGTGTATCAGAAGAAGCTGAGAGAGATGGGCCTGCTCAGTCTTCAAAAGAGAAGATAAAGCTATCTGACAAGAGAAGATGGAATCAGACTTTTTCAAGAAGTGAACAGTGATAGAATAAAGCCAAAAGCCAAAAGTTGAAATGAAAAATTCTGATAAGATGTTATCTGTGAGTTTTTTTACTATGAAGGTGGTCAGTTTGAGAACAGTTTGCCCAAAGAAGTTATGAGATTTTGTCCTTGGAGCTGTCAAAAATTTGTGTGGTCACAGCCCTATACAATATGATCTAATCAGATGTTAGAACAGAGGTATGGGCCAGAAAGTGCCTGGATGTCTTACTCAACCTATGAGCATCATCCTTTAATTATCTAGTATTGTGGTTTGTCTATTATGTACTGATTCTGAAATGCCTTAATCACTGATTGCTAATTAATTAAAAAATGTTAATAAATCAATAAACAACTTTGATGCTAAATTGGTTTAAACCATGTCCACTGAGCAGCTCTTTCCCAGTGGCAGCTGAACACTGCATGAATTAGTACACATAATTTTTATTTTTCTCCTCTGGCTTTGTTCCAGAGGATAATATTACTTCTGGAATGATCTTAGTCAAACAACACTACACTTTGGCTCACAGAATTCAAACACTTTCTTCTTGTTTCATGTTGTATAGAATCAATGACTCAAGAAACTTCTTTATTCTACAGAGCCAATGAATTATTTCTGAAGTCCTGTAAAGACAGTTCAGATGTTTACTGTAATAGAAAGCAAAATTACTGTGGAAACTAGTAAATGTATTCAAATGACTGTACAACAGCATAAATAGCATAGACATGTTTTTAAGAAGTACACAATAGAAATTGAAAATTAAATAAGCCAGTAAATTCTCAGTGTGTTTTACACACTGGTGAAACAAATTGTTCAAAACTCTGCCTTTCTGAAGCAAAATATTTCCTATCTACTTCAAATATTGCTTTAAGAACAGCAAATCCATAGACTTGCAAAAGCACACACACAGACAAACCAAATACAGCTCTAGCCACATACTTTACAGCATTCTACAATAAAATGCAAAAATATACTCTCATTTCTCATGAAAAATCTGATACACATTTTAGAAATGAATACTTCCAAATAAATTCTTACATAACTATAAGGAAAAAAAAAAAAAAAGAAAAAAAAGGCAGAAAACATTTATGTCTTTTGCACTTAACTATTTTACAAAATAGTGTCTCAGATTTTTTTCTTGGTATATGCTTTTTAAAATTTTTGTTCTACTTCTCTTGCATAAAAGACCACAACATAAATATTCATGAAATTTACTTTCCTTATAATTATGGGCCAGATATTAAAGATAAGAAAAAAAATGTTAATAATGAAATATACCTAGTAAGCATTAAATTTTATTTTTTTGTTTAATTCTATTTTTGCCCTTATTGTTGCAATGAGTTATTATACCAGTAACTGAAAGGTAGTATATCCTTGATGATAGCATGACTAGAAATTGTGCTGACATAATGCTAGAGCATTTTCAAGTTTACTACACAGTTTCCTGGCTAAGCATACACATTTCTTACATAGTTTTATTCATTAAAACAGGCATAGTAGCCACCATGTCTCCAGGACACCACTCCTGGAAGCCTGAAGTTCATGTTTTAATAAACAATATATGGGAGCACAGCAAATATCCATATAAACTTATCGAGAAAGTAAAAATGCATTGTGTGCATTTTGACAGTGGTATATGATATAAAAATTTAATGAAAAATTTTCTAAATTTATAAACCCCCTAGTAGTTTTTCCCCAAGTTTTTATGACACACATGACCTGCTGATTTCAGCTATACAGCTTTATGGTGAAATCAGAGAAGATAAGGGATGGATATGCAGTTAGCACTTTCAGTGTGCTTGGAATCAAGAAGATAAATAGAAATGTCCTTGTACACCTTAATTGAATATTCTGCTTTTTTTCAGCTGGTCACATGACTCCTCATGTGTTCACCCATGCCATCTACCTGCAACTGTATAAATCACCTAACCAGCAAAGTGGGAACAGGAATCAACATAGAAGAAAAATAATTAAAAATGTTTATAGAAGACTAGATGACAAATGTGAAAAGTCAGATGGATGTTAATGTGACAGTTTTGATATTTGAAGTCTGCTTGTAAATATGAAATCTATTTACAGGTTATTGCTTCAAGGGAACTGATTTGTGAACAGCCACTTGGTCTATAATCCTTTAGGGTTTTGTATTAATTTTTCAATTTTCTCACAAATCTGAGGATGTCAATAAATAGTCTGGTCATTAATTCCTAAACTGCTAAGAGATGAAGCACTAGTCTAATGCTAAATAATACATTCAGATATGTTTTAACATTGATATTACATAATCCATTCCCAAGTGATTTAGACATCCTATCAGTATCTATTGTTACCTATCAGTAATGATATATGTGTTTGATGACAAAATCTCTTGCTATTATGAAATTATCAATATTCCTAGGGAAATGAATACATTTAAATGTAGTTTTTAGTCACAAGTTATATTCTCCAAAACCAGGAATTTTGTGTAATAAAAAGTGACAGAACTACTAGCTTCTTTCATGTAAAGAGGAAATTTGCACAAGTAAGCAAGGGTTCAATTAAGGTAAGAACTTGATTTCATCCCAGCAGAAGATTCTCACAAAAAGAATTAATTTAGCAACCTAATAAACATTTGAGAGACTTTGTGTGTCTGTCTGTCAGCCAGACTATATTATTTTATCAGACCATGATGCCAGAAAACACTGTTCTAAAAAAGTGACCAAATATTTAGGTTTTATAGAATTCTAAGGAAACACAAATTCAAAAACATGATAGTGGCAACTGAAAACTGTATCCTTTGAGAGATGTCAAAGGTAGCCAAAGGAGTGTTGAGACAAGCCAAATAATTCTCGCCATTTAACTGTGAGTTATTTTGAGGATAAATAAACAATATATTTCACCTCCAAAGTAGAAAGCATCTCCTGAATAAATTTGCAGAGATATGGAGGCATGAGCAGATGAGGTCACATCATTGTCCACTATCACACTGACACGATTCCTTTTGACAGAGAAGGATACAGAATGCCACTGGCCATTATTTAATCCAGCACCTGGGAGGAAAATAAAAAGCAATATGAAGTATAAACACCTGTTATTTGTTATATTATCTGAATGTTACAGACTTGATAGGATGAGAGACAGACAGAGCAATCATAGCCCATACAAAAACTTTGAGTTGTGATGAAAACAAAAAATAATTAGTAAAAACCACATATGTTTTGTGAACACAGAACCTTTGTCCATTCTCTTGATCCACATCTGGTAAAGAAAAAGTACTTCAGTGAATAAGCATTAATGTTGTAATACTCCTAATAAGCAGAAATATATTCGTTTAATACAGTGAATGTGAATCTAAGGAAACTACCATTAAGACATCATTGTGATGGATGATATAGTATTTTACACATAGTTCATGTTTACTACACTATTACAAAGCATTTCTTCACCTTCTAAAATCAAAGATAATCATTATATTGCAACCTACTAAAGTAGCAAAATTCTGTAGATGCTAAAACTTCATCAATTGTCATCTCAGTATCATAACATTATTTTTATTGCCGTTGTCTCTTCTATTGGAAATCTACAGGAAAATTTTCTGAGTCTTTAGTGGCTAGCACCAATTTACATTACCTCTGAATGTGTAGGTGTAAGTTCTCACAAATCAATTAACACTAAAGACCTGATTTTGTGAAGTACTCACATATGTATGCTTAAATAACCTTTTTTATCAGACAAGAGGATGAACATTCTTTTTTTTAAGAACTTTTTTAAGTCAATCATGTTCTTGATTGTTCTTCAGAACAGATACCTCTTTAAGTGCAGAACAAAGAATACAACATTTGAAATTAATTATTTTCTCTAAAATGTGTTGTATATTCTAGAGAAATAATCCAATGATTGACAGATTAGTTAAAATAGAAATAAAAATATAAAAAAAAACCCCAAGGTTTAAAGGCAGTTCAAGGACAACAGACAGGACTCCTTCAAATACATTGCAGGAAAAACTAACACCAGAAGCAATATAGACCCTACTGCATAAGGTGGGTGCCTTGGTGTCAGAGGATACAAAGAAGGTGGAGTTATTAATTGTCATCTTTGTCTCCATCTCTATTGCTGGAGACTGTCCTCAGGAACCCCAGATCCCTGCGGACGCAGATGAAGGCATGACAAAGAATAAATTTTCCTTAGTCGATGAAGACTGACTTGAAGAACAGCTAAGCAATCCAGGCATCCATAAATCCATGGGTCCTGATGGGATGTACTCATGGGTGCTGCGGGAGCTAGCAGAGGTCATTGCCAGACAACTCTCCGCTATGTTTGGTAAGTCGTGAGAGACAGGAGAGATGCCTGACAACTGAAGGAAGGCAAATGATACTCCAATCTTCAAAAAGGGTAAGAAGGAGGACCCAGGTAACTACAGACTGGTCATCCTTACCTCCATCCCTGGAAATGCAATGCAACACCTTATCCTCAATACTCTCCTTAGGCATATCAAGGACAAGAGGGTCATTAGGAGCAGTAAACACAGTTTTACCTATGGGAAGTCATGTTTGACCAACCTGATAGCCTTTTATGAGGACATAACCAGGTGGATAGATGATGGTATAGCAGTGGATGTGGTTTATCATGATTTTAGCAAAGCATTTGATGCTGTCTCCCACAGTATCCTATCCTTGCAGCTAAACTGAGGCAGTGTGGTCTGGAAGATCATGTAGTGAGGTGGATTGTGAACTGGTTGAAGGAAAGAAGTCAGAGAGTTGTGGTCAGTGGGACAGATTCTAGTTGGAGACATGGAGTCCCTCAGCAGTCAATACTGGAACCAGTACTATTCATCAATAACCTGGATGAGGGCACAGAGTGCACTGTCAGCAAATTTGCTGAAGACACAAAACTGGGTGGAGTGGGTGACACATCAGAAGGTTGTGACACCATTCAGCAAGACATAGACAGTGGTGAGTTGGACAGGGAGAAATTTAACGAAATTCAATGAGGGCAAGTGTAGAGCCTTGTAACTGGGAAAGAACAGCCCCATGTATCAGTATAAGTTGGGGGCTGACCTGATGGAGAGCAATGAAGGGGAAAAGGATTTGGTGGTCCTAGTGGATGGGAGGTTGACCATGAGCCAGCAATGTGCTCTTATGGCCAAAAAGGCCAATATCATTCTGGGGTGTATTACAAGGGGTGTGGCTAGTACATTGAGAGAGATTCTCTTGCCCCTCTACTCCGTGCTGGTGAGGCCACTTCTGGAGTATTGTGCCCAGCTCTGGGCCTCTCAGCTCAGGAAGGACAGGGAACTGCTTGAAATAGTCCAGCACAGAGCCACAGTGATTAGAGAAGTGAAACATCACCTTTATGAGAACAGACTAAGGGATCTGTGTCTCTTTAGCTTGAAGAGGAGACTGAGAGGTAACCTCATCAATGTTTATAAATATGTAAAGAGTGAGTGCCAAGAAGATGGAGTCAGGCTCTTCTTGGTGACACCCAATGACAGAACAAGGGGCAGTGGGTGGAAGCTGAGACATAGTAAGTTCCATGAAAACATGAGGAGAATTTTTTTTCACTGTGAGGGTGCCCAGAAGGGTTGTAGAGTCTACCTCCCTAGAGATACTCAAAACCCACCAGGATGCATTCCTGTGTGATCTGGTATAGGTGGTCCTGTGCTGGAAGGGAGTTTGGACTAGATGGTCTCTCAAGGTCCTTTCTGTGATACATTGAGTCCAGCCCGCCTGCAAAGCAGGATCACTTAGGTTAGTCCACAAAGAAATGCATCCAGGCATGTTTTGAAAGTCTTCAGAGAAGGGGGATCTGGGAAGCCTGTTCCTGTGCTCTGTCACCCTCACTGTAAAGAAATTAATCCTCATTTTGAGATGAAGTCTTCTATGTTCAAGCTTGAACCCATTGTTTCTTGTCTTATTAGTGAGCACCACTGAAAAGAGATTGGCCTCATCCACTTGACACCAACCCCTCAGATATTTTTATACATTTTATATTTTTATTGATGAGAGCCCCCCCTTTAGTCTTCTTTTCTCAAGAATAAACAGCCCCAGACATCTTTCACGAGATCAGGCTGCACAAAGCCCTTTTCACCCTCACCTTGAACACTTCCAGGGGTGCAACATCTAAGTATAACCTCTTTCAATTTAAAACTGTTACCTCTTGTCCTGACACATTTTTCATTTAAAAAAAAAAAAAAAAAAAAAGTCTCTTTCCACCCTAATTATAAGCCCGCTTGTAAGTACTGAAAGGTTGGAATTATTGCAACAATGTTTTCCCAGAGCTTTCTCTTCTCTTGGCTGAATAACCTGACTACCTTAGCCTTTCTTTATAAGAGAGATATTCCAACCCTTTCATCATATTCATGGACCTCCACTGGAACCACTCTGACTAGTCCATGTTTTTATTGTGATGGGAAACACAAAGCTGGAAACTGTACTACAGGATGCGTCTCATGAGAGTGGAGTGGAGGGAAGACCTGCTGGCCACACATTTTTATATGGAATAGGACTGAATTGGCTTTCTGAGATGTGAATGAATGTCAGAAGCTCATGCACTGTTCTCATTTACCAATATGCCCAAGTCTTTTTTTCTTCAGGGCTGCTCTCAGTCCATTTAGGCCCCAGTCTGTGCTGGTAATGAATATTACCCTGACCCTGATGCAGATCTTTCACTTGGTGTTTTTGAACTTCATGTCCTTTGCATCAAGGACCCCAGGCATAACTGCTTTTAATTTAGTGTTGAGTCACAAGAAAAATCTGTTTCAAATATTTCAATATTTGACTGTGAAGTAAAGCAGGTTAGAGATTGCCCAAGCATAAGATTGAATGAATGACTGAAGGAGATAATGTATATGGATTATTAGGGGATCAATCAGAAATAATAATAAAAAAACCCCTAGTTTAGAAAAAGTAATATATAGATTAGTCTGAAGTATAACCACCAAATGCAATGATAACATCACTTAATTGAAAACTGTATAGAAATTAAAAGCTGCATAGAAAGACAGGGTTATTTGAATAAAGCTGCTTGAGCAGCTTGCAAAAGAGGCTACAAAGGGATGACATTAAACAACCATTCTGTAAAAGGATATGGCTGATTAAAACATAATCATTCATGAGTTTCCATGTCATTCTCCTTTTTTCTATAGGGTTTAAGAAACGTTTTAAATTACATGAATATAAATTGCAGAACTGTGCATAACAAAATCAAGAACAACTAAACAAAAAATGCTCTGATTTAATTATCAAATACTTTGTGTGTGTGTGTGAAAGCAAGGCCATAAGCCTTTGCCTGTAGGGGAACAAACTTATCCAGCTATCCATGATTTAATTATTCAATCTCCAAATGCATTGCATTGCTTCAGAGTAACAATCAACACTACAAAAACTCCAGGAAAAAAATCCCTATATGGTTTTGTTAGAAAACATATTGGAGTAGAATAAGTTGGTTTTGCAGTAGTTTCTGTCTTGATAAAGTTTATTTTGAGGTGTTTCAAATAATACATTATACAGTGTGTGGCAATCTCAAAAATTGAATAAATTGCTCTGCATATAAGTCTACAGTTGTAAAAATGTGCCACCACCGTCAGGTCATCTGTTAAAATGATGCTACATAAGAATATTTTCTTCAATATACATCATCTAATTGAAATGAAATTGAAATAGCTCCTAAAAATCCAAATTCATCATTGATACCAGTGATATTCCTTACTAAGTATTCAGCATTATCAAATAATGAGCATAGGAAAACCTCTTGTCATTGAAATATTGTTCTTAGGGCACTACAAAAAACACCAGGGCAGATAGGATTATTTACCTTAGAAAGAGGATCAAAGGATTTATTTAAATTTCAACATTATCTATGGTCTTTATTGGCTTACAATCTTTTCCTGAGTTAAAATAAACTGTTTCAAATTTCACTTTTAATCATTGTACATTTCTAGAGACATAATGAGCTTCAGATTATATTTAGATTTTCTTTTTTCTTTTTCCTTTTTTTTTTTTTTCTTTCAAAGGTAGTTTTATTTAATAAGAAGGAATTGTATGAAGAATCAATAACAGAACTACCACTCAGGAGGCCTCGTCTTCAGATCCTGTGGCTGTTTCTTTGCTCTGCTTTGCTCTCTTTGTCTTACATTGCTAAGCACATGAGTTGTAAATATTTTAGGTATGTGCTTCTTATTTTGTGATTTTATGAATTAATTTTTTTTTGTGAAAATTTTCCCAGATTTAGGGGGTATAAACAGATTTAGGGGGCATAATTTTTTTTTATTATTATTATTATTATTATTATTATTATTATTATTATTATTATTATTATTATTATTATTATTATTATTATTATTATTATTATTATTATTATTATTATTATTAATTTCAGTAACTCCTTAGTTTACTTGCTGTACTTGTTATTGCTCAAGCCAAACCAGCATAAACAGTATCATTAAGCTCTCGATATTCTGACTTTGAAAATCCCTTGGAAGATGCTTTAGGCTTGGTTCCTATCACTAAGAAATACACTCTATACAAGATTAAATTATTCATGCATTCAAATCCTTAACTTGTTTTCTAAATACCAATGCAAAACTAAAGTTTTTCTACTTATTATTCACCTATTAATTCAGTTTACATTGCTATAACTAATTTGGCTTCTTTTTCACCGGTAACGTTTGTCTTTATGAATATGAAATATGAAACATTCCATTATGTACCATTCACAATAAATATATAATCAGCTAATGTATTTGATATCATTGTTGTGTTTTCTGCAGACAAACTAACCATAACGTCCATGGCGTATTCCTCCAAATAGTAATTTCTGGTTATCTTTACTTAAGCATACATGAACCATACCAATCCTAATCTCATTTCCTCATCTTCATAAATTCTTTTGAATCCCATTTACCTGCCTAATCTCTTTAATCCTGTTTTCTGTTTCTGAGAATTCATTCTGCAATGGTCATTTTAACCTTCCACTGGAAATAGATAACATTCAATTTGCTTACAGAGAGGATGAGAAACTCTGAGGCTGCTGTGATGTATGGAGTGTCACAGCACATTATACTGCTGATGAAGTGTATTATCACATTGAAGGTATTATCACATTTTTTTAGAATGTTGTGGAAAATGGAGATCTTTTTGCCACTTTCCTGCTCTCATATTTCATGAATTAAGGAAATTCCTCTTTGCTCCTAAAAAGATGAGAGCTGGTTCTCAGAATCCTAGCTGGGTACTGCATTTGTCTCATCCTCTTGTCCTTATGTATTAGAAGAAGACTAGAGGACATACTCTCTGGAAATATTATCTCCACTCTGAGGGCTGCCTAGCAGTGCACACTACCAAAACTATATGACCTAGATTCACTTCAGTGATTAACTACAAAATTGACCTTTTATATCTCAATTATTATGTCTCCTCAAGTTCTTAATTTCTTTTGCCCCAATTTTCTGGAGCATAACCTGGTACTGGACATTCACTGTCCGAATTTAATGAACAGCTCTGTAAATGAGACCTATACAAAATAGCAAACACAATATAATTTTATGGAACAAAATAGTTACTTAATGCCTTGTGAAGGCACTTACAACTGTCGGTTGAAAAACATCTTAATGGATTAGCTAGAATAGGTAGCTAGACTCTTTACATTTCAGAACTGAAAAATTTGCTTAGATACCCTAAATGTCCCAGATTAGACACATAAACTTTACATACAATATGTATGTAAAGCCAAAATTTCAGCTTTACAGACTATATTGCAAGAAATCTCCACATAATTGTGTGGGAAAACACATAAAGATGCATTTGTAAGAAAAGAAAAAAAAAAGTATTTAGAAATGTCTGTGATTAAAATCAGAGAAGGAAAGTGTAGTTACATACAGAGTAGTTGTAAAACTTAGTCAATAGTGTAGGTACTAATTTAAATTACTTTGTATTACTCAACTTTTTATGCATAAGAATCTTGGATATTTTCTTCATTTCTGTTACCTGCAGTGATGTCACTTAGTACTTTTCCTGGCTTGTGAAGACGGAATTTAATTTTCCCATCACTCAGATATAAGAGGAAACCTTCTGAAGCCTGGTGGAGTTTGCTAGATAATAGAAGTCCCTCCTTGTTCCAGGTGCGAAACTCAAAACTCATGAATATTTCATCTTGCCCTGCTGTGCCTGGAAGTGCCAGGTAACTACTGGAGCTCAGAAATGTAACAGGAACCATCTGTGGCTCTAAACATGAGAAGGATGCATTGCCCTAGAAAGAAATGAAACAAATATGGCATTACAAACATTTGGAGGTAAACAGTCATGAGAAATTTTGCAGGGTTTCAAAATATTTTGCATAGAACCTGAGATTTGTAATACTTGCAGGTTAGTCCAAAAATTAAGTGTGGATATGTGCGATCATTAGCTTATTAAATGTTTACCAGGTTGTTTCACCAAACCAGACCTATCTGCCTGATGAAAGAGTTGCAAGGACCTTTGAATGAGTGAGGTAAAATCCTAAATTATGAGTGATTTAATGGTATTTCAGAAGTTAGACAGACATGATTTCTTTCTATTTTGGCTCAGCCTCAGGAAGTATTAGGGACTTGGCAAATTTCTGAATTTCAGGTTAAATGCCACTGAATGCAAATTTTGGTACAAATATTTGCAGAGAAAAATATTGAGTGTGGTTATTGATGCTTAAGGCAGCATTGAAATCAAAAGAAAAACATTTTTGCCAGACCACGGAGCAATCTTTCTGAATCAATGAAACCAGAGATGTGCACTAGCTTAAGTATTTATCAAAGGAAATCCCACACGTAAATGCATAGTACTTACAAATGTAAAACACATACTTCATAAATCAGGAGAAAATATATTTTCAAGCAGGCCCATATGGACCAGACCATAGGTTGTATTTGGATATCTAGTGGGTGTTTTATGCTTGACTGCTTCTGTAATCACTCGTTCTTATTTAGTTATATAAATAAACTTGCAGATCAATCAATTGACAAATTCTCAAACTCTCAATTTAAACTGTATCAGTTGTTGTATTAATATAAATAAGATTGGAATTAGAATAACATATTATTTGCAGCTAGTATCAGAGTTAGTTAATACTTTATTACTCTTAATAATGATACAATATGCACTTTGACATGCTGACACCATTTGAACTTTACACACTCTATGAACTACATGCAGTTTGAACTATAACTGTCTTTAAAATTTAAAGCACATTTAACTTCAGTTCAACATGAAGAGCTTTGTAGCTTTTTAACATACACAGAACTTTGACCTTATTGTAAAAATCTAAAAAACCCATAACTTAAGAATAATACTCACTAGCCCCTGGCATGTCAAGACATGAAAGTGTGTCTGTTTTAATTTTCTTCAAGGAAAATATATAAATAAATAAAAGCTCTGTCTTACGAACTTATCTGCAGAGAAATGAGTAGTCAGCTGAACTGATTTACAGTGAAAAGAGAGTCATCAGATTAATAAACCTTGCAAAAGTCAAATGCTTATCATGTGCTGATTCCCTTTCCATGACATCTGAACATCTACTTAATACTGTATCAGACCAGCAAAGTGGTTATTTAAGATTCCATGGTAACATAAATACTTTCTGGCACATATATATTATTAAATGTTTCCTATATAGACCTGAAAGCAGCACAAACATTTAAATCATTTGAGGTGAAGATGATGACATTTCCTATGACGATAATTTCATGTTTCCCTTTTCACTATAGAAGGTCCTCACAGAACCTTCTATAATTGCCCTCTCCTCAAAATCCATCAGCATCATGGACAGGATATTATACAGAGGCATCAGTCTGGTTAATTTTGGAATGTTTCATATGAGCTTCACATAAGAAAAGATGCTTGTTATACTTTTTTTGGAACAGAGCACCAAATTTGATTGTTCATATTCTGAACTGAAATCCAAATCAAAAGGTTTAGATGAAAGCATTTTATATTTTATTAATTATTTTGAACTGATTGTTTCCATCATATTTCTGCATTTTTTGCTGCTAAATAAACAATTATTGCAAATGTAGATGGCTCTTGCGCTATTGGGAAAAAAAAAGGAATTAGTAAAGTTTTTGACAAATTTCTGTAATACTGAAGAAAGTTCATACATTGCAGGAAACATTTCTGTCAGCAATAGGGTTTTATCTAACACTGCTCTTGGCCATGTTACAATAGCTACATTAAACCCACTAACCTAAGCTACAGCTTTCCAGGACACTATAAATTAACAAACAGAACACATCTACAAAAATTATAACGAAAATAGAGTGAAACAGCACTCTTAATAACAGAAGTCTTTTCAAATGGGCTGCATATATACATTCATAGAAGTCAAAGCCAGAGCTTTGATGACTTCAGCTATATCTTGCATTGCTATTTTTTTCTTTTATGTCCAGAACAATAGATAGCAATGCATCCCACATTGTCTATGGATGAATCTGTATTGCAGCAGACATAAAATAGCGAAATTAGGTGACTTCTCTGTTTACCTTTCATTAAACAGTATAGATTTCAATAGAACTTCACATTAAAATATTGTATATGAAAGTTCTTATGATATTTTTCTTTTATCTATTTCACTTATTTATTCTTTCTTAACTATGAATCTCTTACCACAAAGTAGATCTGGGATTTATGCCTCCTGGCCAGGTCAATAATGTTCACTCCATTATAATAAATATTTTCAAAACACCCATGAAAGTTCCTGTGTGAAACTGCCCCTGATTTTCCAGGCACTGGGATCCCTCCAAAGCTGAGCTTAGAAAGAGAAGAGAAATCAATGATACTATTAAATAATTTTCTAAGGAAAGATATTGCCAATAGAGTAAGAGCAGAAATCAAAGACTGGCCGATAGGGAATCTGCTACTTTTTGGCTATGTCTTTGTATCAATCCTATGTATTAAAAGAACAGGATAACCAAAATAAGGCTACATCAAGTCATATGTGCGCATTAAACTTTTCTGAAATGTTGGCCTTTTGTTTCCTTCTCAGTGTGCTTCTTAACAGTTGCTTATTGATTTTCACTTAGAGCCATGGAACCAAGGAAGACAAGAACCAGCACATTATACTGATCTCTCTGCTGCATGCAAATCATAACTACCATAACAGAGAACAATAGTATATTAAATTGTTCTAGGGTGGATTCAAAACAAATGAAAGTAGACATTTATTCTCACTAAAAATATTTATGCTATGCAGCTCCTTGATGTAATACTGTAGGTTAGCTTGAGTTCAGAAAGGGTTTGGAAGATGTAATAAAAAATAAAAATCCATTGAAAGGTATTAAACAAAACATATCACTCTGTTCTAGTAAGTCCCTAAGGCAGTGACTGTATAAAAGTACTAGTTTATTTTAATAAAGTATTCTCACAGGACTGACCTGGTTTATATTTCCACTTCTGGGCACCATCAGAAGTAGGATGCCAGTTTAAGATATCTTTTGAACTCAACCCTTTCTATGCTATTCTGGTTGATACTGTAGAAACAGCTAGTTTAATCTATTTATCTATTAATTTTGAAATTTCACCTAATATTTAAAATTAATTCCTGAAGAAAAAAGCAGTAAATATATAATGCTTTCTTAAGTTATGAAACTGAGAAATTTTATAGTCAGAAATTAAATTCTAGTAATTCTAAACATAGTGGTTCATACTTTTGAGTAAGTTTTTAGACTTTCACCCACCTTTGCTTTCCTTTGGAGTTTGTATGGGTAATACATATGTCAAATTTCACTATGTTGAAGAATGGAAAAGTTAATTTGCAATGTTAGTTGAATTCGTATAGTAAGTCTATTTGCCAGTTGGTTAAAACTATGATTGGTTTGGTTTTTGGTTTGTGGTTTGTTTTGGTTTGGTTTGGATTTTTTGTGATCCTACACCCTTGGTATTGCGATTTAATATTCAGAAGTGTAAAGTAGAATCATTAATTTAATCTTACAAATGAAATTTTTTAAATGGAATCTTGAAGACATGAAACAGCATGAAACCTTCCTCTAAACTGCTAAAAAACTTTGATAAGTAAAATGAAGTAATTTTGAACTGTGGGTACCAGATATTCTGTTCCACCACTCATTGTCTCAACTAACAAACAGGAGAGGGGCAAACATAAAGCAGCCAGTCATCACATTAAAATTGTGAAACAGTGATATTTTTAACTATACTTCAGAAATTGACACAGCAAACTATATCTACTTTTTTTCATTAATCTAGCATTTGTTATGCAAGATTTTTTTCACCGTACATTTGCTAGATTTAGCAGGAAATTAAAAATGGGTTTATGTTGATTTATTGTAATTTTCATCAAGGCATTAAATAATAACTTTGAGTTGGAGCTCATTTATTTATATAGTTTTTATCACATTCACTGCACTACTAAAACAAAGATACTAAAATAAGGACACTTTTGAAAAATTTACGTTACATGTCAGATGGAGCATTGGTACTTTCATTAATGTGATATTTTTCTTTTTTTCCCCTTCAATTTATTCATTTAGGGACAGAAAAACCCTGAAGTCTTAATCACTACAAACTTCCTCAAATTCTGCCTCCTTTGCTTTCACTGCATTTACATAACAAAGTCAATAAATGTAAAAAAGGAAAGGTAATTTTCACACCTCATAATCAAGATCCAAAGAATTGAACTCTCCTTTTGCGTGAAAATGATGAGTGTGTTTATCCACTGTAAAGTTTACTTGATTGTTAAAGTGCTCAATGAGAACAGAATGCCAGTGCTGATCATCCAAAAGGCTGCCCAGTGTAATATTAATATGGGCATTAGAAGGGTGAGTTTTAGTATCACCTTGAAAGAAGAAATATAAAAACTATTAATTCAATCAAAATATATAGCTATTCAAATACATACTTTTGGTTCATTATACTCTATATATTAAAATCCGCTTAACAAATCAAAAGGAGTTTCAGTCAAACAATACCTAATAACTATATTAGAGTTTATGAGCTGTAGCTGGTTACCTAAATTAATGAGTAAGGACAGCTTCCCTTTAATTAATTCCAGGGTGATATGGTCTCCATTTTGTCCTTCTCTGTGGAGGAGAATTCCATCACTTTGCATTGTCTTAAACTCCAGAGAAATCACATCTTTCAGTTCACTCATGGGTTTTTGATTAAATGTGTAAATTAGACAACTTTTCCCATCAAAGCCAACCACCTCGGACCCTAGAAGCAAGGAAATGAAAGATAATGTATAATGCTATGTCTAAAAGAAACAGTTTTGTATTACTTCAATATGATATGTCTCACCACTAACATCCCTAGATTCACCTGTGCCCAATAAATTGTAGCTTGTTTCTGCTGTTCCTGTCTTTCCCCAAATGTTGACTGTCCTGCTTTAATGATGATGCTTTCACTAAAGTGAGGTGTTCAAAAGAGCTCTGACTTCTGTTTCAATCTAGAACTACAGTCATATGATCATAGAATCATAGACTGGTTTTGGTTGGAAAGGACCTTAAAGATCATCTAGTTCCAGCCCCCCTGCCATGGGCTGGGTCAACATCCTACCAGACCAGGTTGCTCAAGGCGCCATCCAACCTGGTTTTGAACGCTGCCAGAGACTCCACAACTTCTCTGGGCAACCTATGCCAGTGCCTCACCACCTTCATGTCCTATGTTACCCTCATGTCTCATCCAAATCTAGCTTCCTCCAGTCTGAAGCCATTACCCCCCATCCTGTCACTCCATGCTTTTATCGAAAGGCCCTCCCCAGCTCTCCTGTAGCCCCCTTCAAATCCTGGAAGGTCTAAGGTCTCCATGAAGGCTCCTCCTTCTCTAGGCTGAATCCCAGCTCTTAGCTTGCCAGTTATCGCAGCTATTACTGCAGCAATCATGAAAGGTCTTACTTGCCCTGGAACCATGAAGTACTTTGACCATTTCGGTTCTTATTGTATTCTTAGGGTAAAAATCTCTGTTAATTTATCTGCAATTGACTCCAGTTAACAAAATTAAGAACAAAAAAATCACATTCATTACACTAAACTGCTTTTCAGGGCTTTTATGTAGCCTGCAGATTTATGCTACTGTTAAAACCAATCTGGATATCTGTACAGGAATTAAAAATAATATCATGGTATACTATTTTTGAAAAAGAAAAAATAACCAGACAACTTGTCATCTCTAAACATGACCTAGCTCTATCATAAGGTTTTTGTTTGGTTGATTGTATTTTTGGTGGTTGGTTTTGGGTTTTTTTTTGTTTTTCTTTTTTTTTACTTTTGCCATCATTGCAAATGATGACTTTAATTAACCTGAATTGCAGTTTGGGTATTGAAATACAGGACTTTGTATCATCACTTTTTTTAGTATGGGTATCACAGAACCACAGAGTGTTTGAGGTTGCCATGTATCTGAAGATCATCCTGTCCAATTTCCCTACTCAAACTAGGTCAGCTCCAGCAGGATTTTTAGGGCTATGTTTAGTCAAGTTTTGAGTATTTCCAGGGAGAAATGAACCTCTCTGAACCATGTCCAACCATTCTCACAGTATTTCAGTTCATGCCCAGTGCTTCTTCTCCTTTTATTTGACACCACTGAAAACATCCTGGCTCTGTCTCCTTTACATTCTCCAATCAGATATTAATACACCTAGCTAAGCCTCTTGCTGAGCTTTCTGTTTTCTAGACCCAGCTCTCTGAATCTCTGATCATGTGGCAGACACTCCTGTGTTTTAATCATATTTGTGCCCTTTTGTTTAATTTGCTCCTGTATGTCTGTGTCTTTCTTGTAGTAGCTAGACTCAGTAATTTAGACAAGTCACATTAGAATAGAGTGGAAGAATAACTTTCCTTGAGCTGCTGGCAACACTCTTCTTAAAACAGCCCAGGATGCTCTTGGCTTTCTGTGTTACAAGGGCATATTGCCAGCTCACGGGTAAAGGTGTTTATCAGAACCCTCATGTCTCTTTGTTCAAAGCCACAGTCAGCCCCCACAGTGTGTACTGAAAAAATCTTCTAGGGATTATTTTCTCCACAGGTGCAAGTCCTTCCCTTTCTTGAACAGCTTGAAATACCTGTGAGCCTATTTCTCCAGCATGTCTGGATCCATCTGAATGACATAATGCAACTATAGCAGGTCAATTAGTCCCCCATATTTTTATTGGCTTGAAACTTGCTGAATGTACACTCTATCTTATCATCCAGGGCAGTAATAAAGATGTTAAACAGCTTTAAAGAAGTATCAATCCAAGGAATACACCACAAATGAACAGACTTAGATTGACTTGTACCATTGATCACAAATCTTTCAATCAGCAGTTTAACCTTATTGGCTCAGACTTGGGTAGAGGCAGGTCTGACTTGGAGCTGAGAAAGCTTTTCAAAGCTTCTTACAGGAGCCATACCAGTAGCACATGTAATGAATAAGGGTATTAATTAATGAATAATGGAAAAAGTAATTATTATATTTTTATTATTTATTAATACAAATTAATTAATAACCTTTAAACAATATTTAGATTCAGATACTAGTGCACAGTCATGGAATATATCCCATAAACTGGTACATTATAACAATTTTGAGCCAAATTAGAAAAATACAAAAATAGTTATTCAACTATAGAACCACAGGTGCAATTCTGGTGCTTGTCCAACAGATGGTGACTTGACAAGATGCTTGCATCTGCTAAAGAGCTAGAGAGACAATGTATCAGGCACATACAATCAAAGGAAACTTTCAGAGACTTAAATCAATTTATAATCACAAATTATGAATCCAGGCATAAGCAGGGTGCTGCTTATAAACCATAGGTTACAATACCATGCAGACTAAAGCATGAGGATTTTAAACAGAACCTTAACTGGTGTTAAACATGTTGCTATGCAGGTTGCTAAGCTACTTTTACGCTGACTGCCAAGGATAAGGGAGTTGGCAGGGACTCAGCTGGGGCAACTGTGGCAGCTGCTGAGGTTCCAAGGCTCACAGGGATCTGATGGTGCTGTAGCTGGTCACTGCCAAAGCTCAGGGACTTGCAGAGACCCAGTGCTGGCTCTGAGGGACAGTCCCTTCTGGACGTGTGGAGGCAGCTTTCTCCTGTGTCATTGGGGGTGTGGCATAGACTTCTCATGACAGGCAGATTCACCTGGATTGGCTCTCTTGAGTGGCTTCCTTGGCACTGAGGTCCTGTGGAATCAGCAAGGCATTCTGGGCGGCAGTTGCCCTTCTAAGGCTGCTGGAGAAAATAGAGGGGGCAGTGTGGAGTTGCATGACTTTTGCCTGGCTTGGCTCAAAGTGAGCTAGCAGCAGATTCCTTTGGCAACTCCTTTCCTGTTTCTAGGATTATGGGGCAGTCCTTTGTGAAGTTGTATGGGGCACTTTTAGGTTGTCCCAGCAGAGCATGGTGCTCTGAATCACTCTAGGTCAGCTTTGACTTACAGGGCTGTGGAGTGACAGTGGCAGTTCCTTCTTCTGTGACTCAGCAGCTGGCACACATGATACGGCTCAGCATGGTTCTTGCTTTGCAAGCTGGCACACAGAGGCTTTGGCTTGCAAGTCTGACTGTCTGTAGTTGCAGAGCAGCTTGTGAAGTACTCTTTGCAGATTTCTGGGTAAACTGAGGCATGCTGGCACTTCCCAGGTAGCAAGCTTCTCTCCGGATTGCAAACAAAGGCAGAGTATGTAGAAAAGAGCAGCACACATGCATGGAGCAAAACAGTGCAAAAGAGCTTAATAGCAAAGAGCAAAGAGCTTAAGCAAAGAGCAAATTGTTTACAATTTGGGGAATATTTATAATATGCTCAAGGCTTAGATTTAGCCAGTAGTCAACCTTGGTAAGCGCCTTTAGCCAATAACAAAGCATGTGGCTAGAATTATGCCCAAACTTGGAAGAAGCACAAGCATCCCACAAGGTGGGTGCATGATCTTATTTACCCCAAAAAAGGCAGGTTGGGTTGTTTACCCCAGCGTGGTGATGCCTCGCCCTTTGTTTACGCAGCTCTGGGGGCTAACACCCATTCCAGAAGGAGAGGGAAGCAGGGGGGATGTGAGCAAAATATGTTGGGACAAGTTTTTACAATATTTGAGGCATAAGTCAGGGCATAGGCTGCCTTTATGACAATCACTCGCCTCAGCAAAATTACACCAGACACAAGCCCAATATCATCATCCTGTTATTTCCTTGATCACTTGAGTGGGGAAGTCATCATCAAAGAAGTACAAAACGGTCCTAGATTTCTTATGCCCTGATATCCCATCATCAAATATCAGGGTCATTAAAGTCTCCAATAGAGACCAAGGCCTGTGAACCAAAGGCTTCTTCCAGTTGTATGAAAAGGGCTTCATACACTTCTCCCATACCAGGTAGTCTATATCAGGCATTCACCATTGAGTCACTACCTTTGGTCTGTCTGTTAACTAAACTCTAAGATGTCTCATCACCTGTCTCCAGGCAAAGCTACATGAATCCCTGCTGCTTGTTTACATAAATGTTAACTGCCTTTTCACTGTCCTGGATATCTCACCCTGTCACTGGTTGTGAGGAGATGTAGTCTTTTAAATATATGAAGAACTCGATTTCTTCTGTGTGATCCCCATGGTGTGCATAGCACCCAGGCAGTTCAGAAAGGCATCCACTCATACTGATTTCTCAGAAAAGCTATGAAAAATTCCCTCACATTTCCCTTATAGCAACATCTACCTATTTGTGAGTTTTCACTTGAGATAGTTTGATGTTTCCATGGTCTCTCTTATTCACACTGCCCTGTAGACTTTTTGTTGTTGTTGTTTTGCAAACCAATCCTCCACTTCCACACTATTTTGGTCCATCATCTTCCTCACCCATCAGTCCTAGTTTAGCAGTCTCCTCACCAGGTTGCCCAGACTGTTGGAAAAGATACTTTGGCTCTGCATAATAAGATGGATTCTGTCCCATCCTAATACTCCCAATATTCAAAGAATAATTAATTAATTGAATAATTGATGTAAACAATTGCTATTCAACAAGTTTGTAATCCTAAGAATCCATCCAGTCTTTTCAAGCATTCCTCTTCTATTATTAGGAAGAAGGCAAATGCTATGTAAGACTCCACATTTTTGCCCCTCTCCCCTAGAGGACTGTACCCATTTTGATACACATGAGGTTTCCCTTGGCAGTACTGTTGGCTCCCAAATGGAAAAGCAGCAGAGGGAGGTAATCTGAAGACTACACAAGCTTCAAATGTCTCTCTGCAATATCTTGGATACGCATTGCTAGCAAAAAGCAAATCTCTCTAGAAAGGAGGTCAGACAGGCAGAATGGCTTCTAATACATGCAATGGGGTGACCTGGGGAGACACCTAACAAGATATCTTCATAGCACAAAATCATAAAATAGTTTGGATTTGATGGGATTCTTCAAAGCTCATCCAGTTTCAATGGGCAGGGACATTATTTGCTAGATCAGGTTTCTCAAAGCCCCATCTAAGCTGACCTTGAACATTTCCAATGAGGGGACATCTCCAAGTTCTGAGGGGAATTTGTTCCAGTGTCTCATCATCAAAAACAAATGAACAAACAAACAAACACAAAAAAATTCAAACAAACAAACAAAACCTGCAACAACAACAACAACAAAAAAATAATAATAAACACAAAACAAACAAAAAAATACACCACAAAACCTTCAAAAACCCAACAACTCTTCCTTTGGTTTTATCTAAAACTATCCTCTTTTGATCCAAGAGCCCCAGTCAGGCCTGAAATAACCTTCTCTATCTTCCTTATTATCTTCTTTTGAGTATTGAAAGACCACAAGACCTGTCTCGAGATCATCAGATCTTCTCCTTGTGGGTGACTTTAACCTGCCACATGTCTGCTGGGAACTTAAATAATCAGAGATGAGGCAGTCCAGAAGATTCCTGGAGCACATGGAGGACAGCTTCCTGATGCAGCTGTTAAGTGAGCCTACCAGGGGTCTGTTGCAGTTTGAGCTGGGTGCCCCCTGGGGTGTTCACTTCCTGTGTCCAGAAGTCCAGCCCAGAGGGATGGACACAGGAAATTGTGTATTTCCTACCATAATTCTTTGCACCACTATAAGATCCAGTGCGGAGTCTAGCACGCTCTCTTTTCTTCCTCCTCCGCCAGCCGGTAACTGGGGGAGATGTCTCCTGGCTTTGGGCCTGGCTAGGCCCAAGGCCACGGGGGGATGGGCAGTCTCAGGCCTGGCCAGCTGAGACTAGCCCAGCAGAGGGAGGGGGAAGAAGGAGCCCTGAGGGTCTCGGGTGTACCCTCAGGTGGGGATGGGATGCCTCTGGGTCTGCTTTGGGATCTTTCTTTGTCACTGCGCTTTGGGTTCTCTGTAACATTCACTGCTTTCTATTTAAACTTTCATCACTTTTGCAATCCGTTTGTCTGAGTGTTTTATTCCTGCCCGTGGTGGGGAGAGAGGGGGCTGCCTCAACCCAGCACATTCTTGGTAGCAGAGGATGGTTGTTGTGGGGAGGGGGTCTGCCTCTAAACCCACCACATTCTTGGCGAGCCAGCCAGGAGAGGAGTTTATTGTGTGCATTCTGCAGATCGGATTGCAAAAGATAAGAAAGTTTAAATTTAGTTCTGGGCGTCGTTCTGGTTTTCTGGCAGTTGGGGCTCAAAGTGTTGTTGTTGGGGCGATTGTGTGAGTTCTCGTGGATTGCCGGGGGACACTTGGTGCGTAGCCGGTGGCACGGAGCCCCTCCTGCTATTTCAAGCAGGGGTGGCTCTTAACCATCGGAACTGGGGCATCGCTTAAGAATGCGGGACCTGCCCCTCCTCCACCTTTACTCTCTGCGGAGCGGCAGAAGCGGCGGGGGGTGAACTGGCGGAGGGGGCAGCGGCGAGCAGATCAAAGTCAGGTCCGTTCTCGCTGCGGGGTAGGGCCAGCCGCGGCGGAGCGGGCGAGCCCGGCTCCCGATACCCAGGAAGGGCGAACGGGAACTCAGTTCGAAAGCTGTTCTCAAGGGCCCTGGGGACGCGTTTATGGTTTTCGCTGGAGGAGCCGTTTGAATGCCCGAGGGGTGGAGGCGATTTTGATTCTGTACCGCGGCGGTAGAGGTGGCTGGAGCCCTGCTGTATGCTCGGGTTGCGGCGGCTGAGGGCCGAGCCGTGCGCTCGGAGCGGCGGCGGCGGCTCGGGCCGTGCACTCGGAGCGGCGGCGGGGCCAGCCCTGTTCTCTTCCCCGACGTTTTCGGACGAGTTCCGAAAATGGCGCCTAGCACCTGGCTCCACCTCCCTTCTTCTCAGCAGGTTGTGGAGCAGCCCCTCCCCTCCCGGGGTGGGGCTGTGTACTTGGAGCTGCCACATCTGCGGTACGCGAACGCCCAGTGGAGGGGCGGTGTACCTGTGGCATGCGTCTGTGGAGCCTCGGGCCGCGGCTGGAAGCGGTCAGCACTGGGCTTGGATAGGTCCGTGCACTGTTGAGAGAGGCTCAGCGTGCTATTTCCTGGAGGGGTGGAAAAGCAGCAGAGCCTGATTGTTCTGACTGACTTGCCCCAGGGGTGGAAATAATGCCGCTGAGTGGATAGAAATGGGAATGAAGGTTTGGTTGAGAAGTTGTGAGGTTCTTTCCAGGTGACCAGGATGTCCAACGGATCCATGAAGAGCTTGCACCGCAGAAGAGTGAACTCTGCATCGCGGGAGGTTCCGTTAGATGAGAGGAGAAGGACTGGAATGGACTGACACTTGAGCCTGAATGAGAGACTGTTTGAGTGGATGCCCAGATGAAGATGTGGACTTCGCCGGACATGTCATCAGAAGATTTCTGATTTGATGATGTGTTTAGGTGCAGAGATTATGGTATGAAATACAGGGGTGGCAAGGCTCTGGTTGACCTGCTGTTCTCGAATAGAGAAGGGATGGTGGGAGACATGATTGTGGGAGGCTGCCTAGGGTGCAGTGAACAGGAGATAGTGAAGTTTTCAATCTGCAGGGAGATAGGGAGGAGCACCAACAGAACCTTCACCTTGGACTTCCGGAGGGCAAACTTCAGCCTCTTTAAGAAACTTATTTGTAAAGTTCCCTGGGTATCAACCCTCAAGAACTTAGGGGTCCAGGATGGTTGGACCTACTTCAAACAGGAGCTCTTGAAGGCACAGGAACTGGCAGTTCCTACGTGCCAAAAGATGAGCCGGCGGGGAAGGCGACCGGCCTGGATGAGCAAACAGCTCCTGGAGGATTTAAGGGAAAAAAAGAGGCTGTATCACCTTTGGAAGGAAGGGAAGGCTTCTCAAGGTATGTTCAAGGAAGTGGTTAGATTATGTAGGAATAAAATTAGAGAGGCAAAGGCCCAGTTGAAACTGAAGCTGGCTACCTCTGTGAAAGACAATAAAAAGCATTTTTACAAATATATTAATGCTAAAAAGAAGGGCAAGAAGAACCTCCACTCCTTATTGGACCTGGAGGGGAACACTGTGACTGATGACGAGGAAAAGGCTGAGGTCCTGAACACCTTCTATGCCTCAATGAGCCTTCTAGGCCTCGTGAGCTGGGTGATGGGGTCAGGGAGCAGTGTAATGCCCCAGAAATCCATGATTAATGAGTTCGGGACCTCTTGAGTCACTTGGACACTCACAAGTCCATGGGACCATATGGGATCCATCCTAGGGTGCTGAGAGAGCTGGCAGATGAGATGGCCAAGCCGCTCTCCATCATTTTCCTCCAGTCCTGGCTCACTGGAGAGGTCCCAGATGACTAGAAACTGGCCAGTGTGGTCCCCATCCACAAGAAGGGTCAGATGGAGGAATCCGGAAACTCCAGGCCAGTCAGCCTGACCTCAGTGTCAGGGAAAATTATGGAGCAGATTATCCTGGCGGCAATAACTGTGCACCTGAGGGATGGCCAAGGGCTCAGACCCAACCAACATGGATTTAAGAAGGGCAGGTCCTGCCTCTCCAACCTGATCTCCTTCTATGATCAGGTGACCCATCTGGTGGATGTGGGGAGGCCTGTAGATGTAGTCTACCTGGACTTCAGCAAGGCCTTTGATACCATCCCCCACAGCAAACTGCTGGCTAAGCTGTCAGCTCGTGACTTGGACTGCATCACTCTGTGCTGGGTTAGGAACTGGATGGAAGGCTGAGCCCAGAGAGTAGTGGTGAATGGTGCCACATCCAGCTGGCAGCCAGTCACAAGTGGCGTCCCCAGGGATCAGTGCTGGGCCCCATCCTCTTTAGTATCTTCATTGATGATCTGGATGAGGGGATTGAGACAGTCATCAGCAAATTTGCAGATGACACTAAGTTGGGAGCAGATGTTGGTCAGTCAGAGGGTAGAAAGGCTCTGCAGAGGACTGGACAGATGGGCAGAGTCCAAAGGGATGACATTGAACAAGTCCAAGTGCCAGGTGCTGTACTTTGGCCACAACAACCCCATGCAGGGCTACAGGCTGGGGTTGGAGTGGCTGGAGAGGTGCCAAACTGAGAGGGACCTGGGGGTGCTGATTGACAGCCACCTAAACATGAGCCAGAAGTGTGCCCAGGTGGCCAAGAAGGCCAATGGAATCCTGGCCTGCATTAGGAATAGTGTGGCTAGCAGCAGCAGGGAAGTAATTGTGCCCCTGTACTCTGCATTGGTTAGGCCACACCTTGAGTACTGTGTCCAGTTCTGGGCCCCTCAGTTTAGGAAGTACATTGAGGCACTTGAAGGTGCCTAGAGAAGGGCAACAAGGCTGGTGAGAGGCCTTGAGCACAAGGCCTATGAGGAGAGGCTGAGGGAGCTGGGATTGTTTAGCCTGGAGAAGAGGAGGCTCAGGGGTGACCTCATTGCTCCCTACAGCTACCTGAAAGGTGGTTGTAGCCAGGAAGGGCTTGGTCTCTTCTCTCTAGCAACCAGCACCAGAACAAGGGGACACAGTCTCAAGCTGCACCAGGGGAAGTTTAGGCTTGAGGTAAGGAGAAAGTTCTTCACAGAGAGCGTCATTTGTCATTGGAATGTGCTGCCCAGGGAGGTTGTGGAGTCACCATCCCTGGAGGTGTTCAAGAGGGGATTAGATGTGGCACTTAGTGCCATGGTCTAGTCATGAGGTCTGTGGAGACAGGTTGGACTCGATGATCTTTGAGGTCTCTTCCAACCTTAGTGATACTGTCATACTGTGATACAAAGTCTCCCAAGAACCTTCTCCAGGCTAAACAACCTTAACTCTCTCAGCCTTTTTTCCTAGGAGATGTGTTTCAGCCCTCTGGCCATTTCTGTGGGCCTCATCTGGACCTGATGTATCAGGTCCACGTCTGTCTTGTGCTGAGGCTCTCAGAGCCAGATGCAGTACTCTGTTTGAGGCCTCATAAAAGTGAAGTAGAGGAGTATCACTTCCCTTGACCTGCTTGACGGCATATTGTAATAGATGAAATAATAAACACCTGAGTTTTACATATGAAGAAAATAGTTGGACTGATAGATTATCATTATTTCATTATGTATATGTGCTTTCTGACTTACTCATATTCACACTTCTCATGGCAATTCTAAAAGGTACGTATCATGTTACAGCTCCATGGCAGTGTTCCAGAGAAATCTACTTTCTATTTATGACAATATTTTACAAGAAAAGGGATAAGGAGAAGGAGAAGGAAAAGGAGAAGGAAAAGGAAAAGGAGAAGGAAAAGGAAAAAGAAAAGGAAAAGGAAAAGGAAAAGGGAAAAAAAAGGAAAGGGGAAAGGGAAAGGAAAAGGAAAAGGAAAGGGGAAAGGGAAAGGGAAGGGGAATGGGAAAGGGAAGGGGAAAGGGAAAGAAAAGTAAATGCAGTAATGTTAAATTTAAATAATGAACCTAAAGGTTAATAGTTTCAATAAAAATGTCAGATCTTGCAGATTGTTATGTACTTATCATATCAACTGACCAACTATATTCTTAGTAGGTAGCAATAACAGCAGATTTCTTTGATTGGGAACAAACTCTTCTTGTTATTTATCAAGACAATAGCATAAACCAAATTTGTCACTGTTCTCCAAAATCCCTTTCACTGTTCTGCAATACCAGCTGCCAAGAAGCAAAACCTAGTCTCTCCAAATTTTGAAAATAAACATGCATGAATGAAGATTATGAAAGGGTGCAGATGTTAATCAACATTCTTATAACATTTCTCAGATATTTTTGTCTTCACCATCTATGTGTTAACACTGCACAAATTGAAAGTTGTGCAAGATAAAGCTTGGATCTTTTACAAATTAGCAGGATAGAAAGAATGAGATGAAACATCCGGGTTGCTCTAACTTTTGCGTGGTTTTTTGTTTGTTTGTTTTTTTTTTTTTTTAAATATTTACCAGCTACTCTCAAATTCTAATAGTCCTGGACTTGAACAGCCTCAATGGTTATTCTCTTCTCCACTCTTGTACATAAGGAAAACGAAAAAGGCTGATTTTCATTGTGACCACTCATCTTTTATTTTTCACAATGTGCCTTTCACAACTTAAAGTGAGCTAAATCTGCTAGTGTACTGTGAAAATACATTGGAAACTGATGAAATGCCTCTAAGAAAATGGAAGTTCTCATGCATGAGAGGATCAAGAGTCCTTGTGATCTGAGCATGTTTTAGTAACAATGTATTTGGAAAATTGTTTGATTCTTGTTGATATTTAAATTATCAGAGATTAATGAATAGAATACATAGAATACATAGAATAAACCAGGTTGGAAGAGACCTTCAAGATCATCATGTCCAACCCATCAACCAATCCAACCCACCTAAACAACTAAACCATGGCGCCAAGCACCCCATCAAGCCTCCTCCTGAACACCTTCAATGACGGTGACTCCACCACCTCCCCCGGCAGCCCATTCCAATGGGCAATCACTCTCTCTGTATAGAACTTCTTCCTAACATCTAGCCTGAACCTCCCCTGGCACAGCCTGAGACTGTGTCCTCTTGTTCTGGTACTGGCTGCCTGGGGGAAGAGACCAACATCCGCCTGTCTACAACCTCCCTTCAGGTAGTTGTAGAGAGTAATGAGGTCACCCCTGAGTCTCCTTCTCTCCAGGCTAAGCAACCCCAGCTCCCTCAGCCTTTCCTCGTAGGGCTTATGTTCCAAACCCCTCACCAACTTCGTTACTCTTCTCTGGACTCGTTCCAGCAAGTCAACATCTTTCCTAAACTGAGGGGCCCAGAACTGGACACAGTACTTGAGGTGCGGCCTAACCAGTGCAGTTACAGGGGCACAATGACCTCCCTGCTCTATGAGAAAACAAAATTAAAACAAATTATTTGACTTTTTTATTAATTTTAGATATTCTTATTCCTGAACAGTTGTATTAAAAGGATACAAACGTTCTCTGGCCATTTCTAGTTTTCAGGATGCAAACTTTAAAAGATGCACATTGCTTAGAAAAGCTAGCTATGTCATGAATCAGATGTTACTTCAAACAAAACCATTGGGAAAACCAAACCAAAACAAAGCATGTTTTTGTTTATAATCAACCACACTTAAAATAAGGTTTTAACAATCATTCAAATAAAGCCCTCCAAAGTTAATTATCCAAGTCAAGAACTCTGCCATTGATTTTATTCATACTGTTCAGGAATCCTCAACACATTTAACAGTGTTAGAAGATCTGGAAGATCAGTTCAGAAACAGCCAGACAGAATTACTGTAACAATATATCCTATACATGTCTAATAAATGAAGGAAAAGACTGGAGAGTGGACATTAATCATTGAAATTTTAAAGTCTATTTTAGGACTATAAGCATGTGGTTTTATTTCAGCTTCAACCTCTTAATTATACTGCTAGCAACACATAGTAATAGTAGATGTTCAAGATAAATAAAGAGATGATAAACAGTCTGCAATTAATTTGAAATCAAAACACACATATATAGAAAAAAATAAGCATTTCAGAAACTCATATTTCCATTAACACAGGCAAAATCTTCACCAGCTTAAAAAATATTTTTTCTGTTTTTAATAGTATCATGTTCTTCATGTAATACATTACAGTGAAAAATGGATAGAGTAAACATTTCTTTTAAATTTAGCCTAATCTTAGAAGATGGTTACCACTATTTTTATTTTTTTCCCCATAAGTCATCTGTACAATCCTGTACCAAATAAAAAAAAAAAACAGGGAAAAATACATAATCTTCTACGAAAGAAGTTATTGTCCATATACAGAATATTTTTACTGTGTAACTGCTTAATCTATGTGTTTTAGTATTTTTTGTAATATAGGCACTGTCCTCTCTTTGTGCTTTAGATTCATAGATTTTCCATTATCAGTGTAGTAATATGAGTATCATAAAAGAGAGCTATAGGACACCTTACAAGGTGTGAAAGGGAAAATTACAGTAGCAACTATAGATAATCAAAATCTAGATTTTAGGCATGTGCAAAAGAGATCTCTTCAGTTTGGAAATTTTGAGAGCATGACTGTGATTAAGGACTTAAACACTGTCAAATGTATAAGGTAAAGGACTGGAGAGAAGCAAAGCTTTCAAGTGGGATATTCAGATGACCTTTCAGCTGGGAAGAATAAAGTTATCAATTTTAACTTTTAAAAGTCCTGGTATTTGAAACAATAAAGAGTAAGTTGATACTGACTACATTTCCCAGTTACATAAGCGTCATCAGATTGTTCTAGAAATTGTAAGTCATGTTGCAAGGCAGATACCACATAGGAATTCTGTGGTTTTAGCTGCTCACACCCCTCTCCTGGCATTTCTGGAATGAGGAAGTTTGCCTAATTTCTGAGATAACCTAAACTCCTGCAACCAAGATGAAATTGTAAATATTCTTAGTTCATGATCTTTTACTTATTTTACAAAGACAAGTGTAAGACACAAAGTACAGAGATGTAGTTTATTGATGTTCAGTTTAAAAACAGATACTAATGGATGGAAATAGAAGATATATATATATATGGAGACCATTCAGAAGAGATCAGCTGTGCTTAGAATCAGAGAATGATTAAGGTTGGAAAAGACCTCCAAGACTGAATCAAACCACTAACCTAGCACTGCCGAGTCCACCACTGGATCAAGTCTCTAGGTGACTACGCACAGAAGCTGAAAAAATATCCTAAAAAAACACCAACACATGAAAGTACTTAAAATAATCAGTTAAAGAGGTTTCCTAAAATAAATTCTACTGCCTCAAGGAGAAAAGATATGGAGAATAAAAAAGCAGTAAACAACTTGTTAAAATAAATGGTTTTTTTCAAATCCAGGGATGCAGAACTGCAACAAGAAGGAAACAGGAAGGTGACAGGAAGGTTTACATAGTTCAGCAGTCCAATACAAAGATAACACTTATCCATTTGTCTTCCAAATTCTTATATGAGTTATTAATGTTTTATTAATGATACTGCTTTTTAAAACATGTACCCATTATGGTACCCATTGTGGGACATATAAATTGCACTCTTATTGGCTTGAACCATATATATTTAACACTGCAGAAATTTGCCACATTTTCTCTTCAGGTAGAAAGCACATTATGTTAGATGCAGTTCTTAAGATTATCAAAAAATGAATTTCACAATTATTGGATTACATCCACATCATTCACCCCAACATCGAAAGAATTTAAAAATAAGCATTGAATACAGTTAGAAGACACAGAACTAGTCAAGTTTTTGCATAAACTTATTGAATCCATTTTATTCAGGATTAAATTTAACCTTAGAAATGTAATTTGAAGTATAAAATAGGTAGCAAAACCCAATGATGAACAGTCATTTCATTTAGCTGATTTAGAAAAGGACTTACTATATGTGCATCCATACACTTCAATGCGCATTCCAATTCTGCCGTTTGGATTCCAGTCCAAAGGCACAAAACGGAGAAATCTTGCTTTAATGGCGTGCTGAAGCTTATAGTATACGACACTGTCTGCATTTGTGTTTCCAGAAAAGGCCTAGAAGAATATTAAAACAAGATCAGCAACATCCATACTGAATACTGAAGTATATTAAGTATTGCTGATTTTTGCATTTAAAACCTCATCTGGCAAACAGTCAAGCACAGGAATAAAATGTGATTTTCAATGAATTCAATAGGAACAATGACCATGTAAAGCTTGACAATTCTTCTGGGTTAAGTGTTAAATCAACCGTATATGTAGTCCTGACACGACACTCACTGAAAGATCTCACACCTTCAAAAATTTCAGTAAATGAAACATTTCCAAAATAAACATTCCTTTCACAAAATATGTGAGTCTGGCATCTCAGTGTATTGTACCATCTAATTTTTTCTTAAGGCAACAAAGTGAACTCTCTGATTTCCTCTTACCAAAAGGCTTGGTAAGTGTAATAGCAAACCCCGTTTAAATAGGTAGCATGATGAATCCAGGTTCATATACTGACAGATCAAGGTGTTGAAAGACTATGATTTCCAACTAAAGAATTCAGAGCATTAAAAAAATAAATCAGAATTCAATGTTCTTATGAAAAAAACCAAACCAAAACCAACCAAACATAAAAAAACCTTCTAAATTTCCCTACTTTCCCTCTGAAAACAGATTAAAAAAAAAAAAGCTTTGTAATAGAAAGTATTGAACTGAATTGATTGAACCGTATTGAACTGTATTGAATTGACAGTACTGAACTGATAAAATTACTTTTTCTTTTTTGTAACATGAATTAAATATACAGAAACATTAGAAAAATAAAGAAAAATGTTAAAAAATAGAAAGTGAAGAGATGTAATTATGAACTTTAGCATCATTAAGTTGATATTATTTTCTGATCCTGATTTCTGAATTTGATTTTCTGAATTTGATTTTATAGCCATAAGCTAACTATTTAGAAACCAACAGCTTCAGGCATGTGTCTCCTACTTTCATAATTTTTTTGGATCAGACGTGCACTTATTGCACTCAAAGCCGCTCCTACCCTTGCCTCTTGTGGGGAGGCCTGTAGTCTACCTGGACTTCAGCAAGGCCTTTGACACTGTCCCCCACAGCAAACTCCTGGCCAGTCTGTCAGCCCATGGCTTGGATGGGAGCACACTGTGATGGGTTAGGAATTGGCTGAAGGGCCGAGGCCAGAGAGTGGTGGTGAATGGTGCCACATCCAGCTGGCAGCCAGTCACTAGTGGTGTGCCCCAGGGATCAGTGCTGGGCCCCGTGCTCTTTAACATCTTTATTGATGATCTGGATGAGGGCATTGAGTCGATCATCAGTAAATTTGCGGAAGACACCAAGCCGGAGGCAAGAGTTGATCTGCTGGAGGGTAGAGAAGCTTTGCAGAGGGAACTTGACAGGCTGGACAGATGGGCAGAATCCAACAGCATGAGATTGAACACATCCAAGTGCCGGGTTCTGCACATTGACCACAGCAAGCCCATGCAGTGCTACAGGCTGGGGTCGGAGTGGCTGAAGAGCGATCAGGCCGAGAGGGACCTAGGGGTGCTGGTCGATGGTAGGCTGAACATGAGCCTGCAGTGTGCCCAGGCAGCCAAGAGGGCACAAGTATGACCAGCAGGAGCAGGGAAGTCAATCTGCCCCTGTACACTGCACTGGTTAGGCCACACCTCGAGTACTGTGTCCAGTTCTGGACCCCTCAGTTTAGGAAGGATGTTGACTTGCTAGAGTGTGTCCAGGGAAGAGCAACAAAATAATGAGGGGCCTGGAACACAAGCCCTCTGGGGAGAGACTGAGGGAGCTGGGGTTGCTTAGCCTGGAGAAGAGGAGACTCAGGGGTGACCTTATTGCTCTCTACAACTACCTTAAGGGTGGTTGTAGACAGGCGGATGTTGGTCTCTTCTCCCAGGCAACCAGCACCAGAACAAGAGGACACAGTCTCAGGCTGCGCCAGGGGAAGTTTAGGCTGGAGTTTAGGAAGAAGTTCTATACAGAGAGAGTGATTGCCTATTGGAATGGGCTGCCCGGGGAGGTGGTGGAGTCGCCATCACTGGAGGTGTTCAGGAGGAGACTTGATAGGGTGCTTGGTTGCATGGTTTAGTTGATTAGGTGGTGTTGGATAATAGGTTGGACACAATGATCTTGAAGGTCTCTTCCAACCTGGTTTATTCTATTCTATTCTCTTATGTACTAGCAAAATTTTAATAAATTCTGATCTCAGAACACTGAATTGGAAAGAAAAATAAGGGGGGGGAAAAGGGGAGGAAAAGAGAAAGAATATTGAATGTTTTCATTACAGCTAACCTATTAATCTAGAAAACTATGAGGGTTAGTGCCTTGGAACATTCACATCACTTTCAGCTTCATGTTTTATAATGTAACAGTCACAGTGAGTGAAGGTGGAAACATGCTGAAACAAACACTTGAGGAGGACTACTATTTGGAGAATGAGGTCCTTCCAAACCTCCTGTCCCATGAAATCTTTACTTTCTGGTAGAGCTGCCAATGAAAGAAGCAGTTAGTTTATTGACTGAACCAGAAAGAAGGACTCAAAAGTTGAAATATTGTAAGCAAATGAATTATTCATTTAAGGTTGTTTTTTTTTTTCTCCCCAAATACTTTTCAGAGGGCAGCCACATCATGATAATTAGTATAGAATGTACGTTGGGTTTTGGGTTTTGTGGGTTTTGCTGGTTTTTTTTTATTTTTTTACTGCAGGGTGTACTTAGCCATTCATTCTAAATTTGAGGGTTGACGTCACTTAACTTTTTTAAAAGTAACTAAAATTACTCCTTAAATAATTTGGAATGGTCAGTTTTTAAAGGATATTTTAAGCTATCATTCTGCAAAGAATTTATCTAAGATGAATATACTTTAAAGTCTATCAAGAGGAGCATTAAATGGATCTTTATGACTTTATTTCAACACTCAAAGGGTTAAAATACATAGTTTGAGGATTTTTTTAGCTTTAATCTTTTTCACAAGAAGAAGAAGGCAAACAGATAGCTTGTCCTCAAGATTACAAGTGGTTATGGCACACCTAAACCCTGTGATAGTAGCCTGTAGGCTTTAGGTGGAAAAGCATATTCAGCATGACACATACACTCTTTCTGTTACAGTAGAATGCAATTTCTGTTTCCCAGTCAATCCAACAATCATTTAAGCACAGAACAACTATAATCAGATGATAAGCTTCTTTCCTCCCACTCCTGATAAGTTCACTCATGTGCCAAATCACTGTAAGGAAACATGCCATTTTTCTAGATTATACAGTGTCCTCAAAACATACACAGGCATCTGATGATTAAAAAGGACTCAATATAACCCTCAGTTAACATGAGTGTTATGCATAATAAGTATTGTTCCCATAAATATTAATAGGGCTTTAAAGCTATCCATTCGAATATAACTGCCCACTGAATCTAAGTTAATGTTCTTAGGGATGCGTTATACTGTTATACATCTTTGGGATGTGTTATACTGTGTTTTAAATATAACGAAGACATACATTTTCTCAATGAATGATAGCTTTGAACCAGGGAAACATTGCACTGCAGTTTAGCCTTATATAGAAGCAGGAGTGCTGAGCAGCATAGACATCTAAGCAGATAGCTCTTCACAGCCTAGTCTCTATTCTATTCCACAAAAGACCAATACCCTGATCTGAACTGAAGCCTGAAATGAGGGCCTACACTCAAACTTGTTTTAACACTCCAACTTGTTTTAACTCTCCTACTCAGTTTCTAACTGTTGTTTCTTTACCTCAAGTTATTCTAACCCTGTTTGGAAGACAGAATTGCTCAGATCATTATGGCATCAGAAATCTCATATGTACTCTAAACTGCATTTGAGAAAAGGCATCTCCAAGCGCAGAACAATTTTGAAGGTAAGCTTACTTCAAGACAAGGTAAATGAGAAGTTCTTCTTTTTCCTTTCCGTCCTCTATCTAGAAACAAAACATGTCTTTCAGAATAGGGATAAGATTGACATCAGGGCCAAAGCTTTTTCAGTTACTCAAAAACTCTAACACAGGTAAAGCTGTGTATGACCGACGTACTGTGTATACTGAGCTAGAAATTAGATCACCTGCAACAGATTATTTATAAATGAAGCTTTTATTTTATTTTATATATATATATATGTATATATACACACACTGTAAAACATACTATAGGACTAAACAGCATGCACAATGTATTTGCATTTATTGTGTACTTATTGTAATAAATATTATATTTATTTGAAACATTGTTTCATATGAAATGCATATGTTAAATCAGTACAGTCACAAGCAAATTTTAATTCCATTTTAATGTTCTCTTGCATTGAGTTGAACCTGCTGCTGTTATTCATACCATGCTGTAGTCATGGCAGCAGACAAGTATAATGAGGCTTGAAGTAACATGATTGTAACATGGGAGGCTTCTTGTTGCAGTCACTGCTTCTGGTTCTGGGTTCTTCGGTGTTGATTTTTTTTCACTGGGATGGTGGTGGTATAAGCAGGGATGGGAGAATAGCTTCTTGGCTTGATATTTATGGATCTCTTGCTTCTGCTTACTGCTGCTTTGCACCATGCTTTTTCTGCAAATTGGCTAAGGTAATTATGAATTTGTATTATGCTTATCAGATTTTGCTTAGTAAAGTCTATTCTTATCTCACTTTTTTTTTTACTTTTTTTTTTTTTTTTCTTTTCCCCCCAGTCCCAAGTGTTTGTATGTTACTTCTTTTCCCTCACTTCTGTTTTGGGAAAATAGACAGGTTAACCTACTGGTTTAGTTTGACCCATTTTGTTCTGATTCAAAGCATTACATTCTTCTGGCTTCCAACACAGGGCACAAAAAGCTGCTGTCTTAATTAAGACTGTCAGATTCTTGGCAAGAGACAAAGGGATTGAGATAATGAAAAGGGAGATAACAAGAGACAGAGCCAGGGCTGATTGCCCACTTTTTATCTTCGGGTTTGGAGAATGGCCAGGACAAGGAATGAAGCAAACAGAAGGCCTCAGCAATGCAAGTGCGAAAAATCTCTCCTTCTTTTTCCAGGACTGTGTTTCAGCTGTGAAGGAACTGTCCTGAGATGTCCATCAACTCAAGAAGAACGTGTTCTACTCACCACCTGTATGGTCCCATGTTTCAGGCATGAGTACCAGGTGCTCCCCTGTCTGAGGGAGAGAATCTGGGATGTACACACCACAACATAACCTGTGGTTTTACTTGTATGACAATGCGGAGGACTTGAGAAAGCGGGACAGAAAACCCACTTCAGTCCTGGATGCATGAGCATATGAATTACAAGGGAATTCTTCACTGAAGAAGGCTGCCTCAGTTCCCATTGAAAATCACCCAAAGAAACCAGACAAGCCAATACTGCTTCTAATTCTCCTGATGGGATTTGTAAAACATTTTCACAAGATGCAGGTGATTCCAGTCAGAAAGCTCCAACCAGATGGAGGATAGGGACAACTAGTTTTACAGAACTACATGGAACTGACAGCTTGTCTAATTGCAGAGGTGGAACTTCTCTGTATTTCTGGTGTGACAGATGGATTTCCACTCCTGCATGCATTGGAAGCCAAGCACCAGAATGCATGCCACAGTTTGTGTTCACTTGGAGAAATGGAAGGAGTCACTGGACTCAACTGCCCCAGCAGTGGAAACACAGCCCAATGATTTGGAATGGTCATGGACTGATCCAAAACGTACTAGAACAGTGTGGAGCTTCTTTGCATCTTCAGTGAGCAGTCCTCTGTGTACTACAAAGTGATCACATTTTGAGTGAGAATGGACAGTGACTGATGCATGATGCAGAACTGTTCAATGTTGATTGCTACAAGGCATGGTGCAGGTGGTATAGAAAAAGGGGTGGAGAATGTCATGGGTTGAGTTGACCCTGATGCTGTTATTCGTACCATGCTGCAGTCATGACAGCTTTGAATAATGAGATTTTCCTCTGGGATTCTGGTGGGACAAAGAAGAATGTGGGAGTAGCATCCTGGCTTGGTCTTTTGGCTTTCTTTCTTCTGCTTGCTGCTGCTTTATGCCATGTTTTTTCTGCAAACAGGCATAATGATCGTAAAAGCTATTTATATTCAATAGGCAGAATGATTATTAAAAAATATGAATAACTTTATTAACCATAAAAATCCTGTGAAAAATATTAATAAAACCTATTTACTGGTTTGAAGTATTCGGTTGTGGAACAGATATCTCACCAGCAGGAACAAGTAACAATTTAAGCAATATGTACAAAAATCCAGAAACAACAAACAGCACTTTAAACTGTAAAGGAAAAAAAGGGAACATTGGCAATGAAGCCAGAGATTGCCCACAAGGGTCGGGGGACACTCCAGAATTCCCTAGGGCAACAGACCAATAGATGCTTATAAAAATCAGATGTCATAATTACTCACTGATCTTGATATCCTGCAGCACACTTGGGAATTTAAACAAAACCAAAACAGCATTGACCATGTGGAAGTTGCAGGAGCACAGTTTCACTTTCTGTTGGTGTCTGCAGCTGGATTTATTCCCGAAGGCTTTATAGCTGAAAGCTTTGTAGAAAAGAGGTTCTTCTGCTGCAATCCTCCACAGTGGCACTCATTCCTTCTTCCAATAAAATGAAACTGTCCCGGGGACTCAGCTCATCCGGGGGTTCATCTCTTGGCCTGGCAAGAGGCATCTTGTCTGCCCCTGAGCTTTACAACACTATACAGTGAGGGGTCTTTTCAGTCCTGTCTGGGTAAACTGAAACACAACTCGGCTTCCACGTGAGGCTTGTGCTTCCTCCCAGAGCTTGGACAAGGCAAGGCTCTGGTTCTTTGGGCTGGTACTTATAGATTTCCCGAGACAGTAATGGCCAGTGATGACAAAGATTGAGAGATAAAAACCTGACACTGTAACCTATAGAAAGGGTTTTCTCCAAATGTGGCCAAAGGCACACAGACCTGGCCCACTTGGGCTCCAGAACATGTTCAGGCAAGCCTGGGCAATGTGGGCATTTTTCTGAAAAAACAGACCTGCTGGCTCCTGCCCCATTGTCTGGTTCAGAGCATTTTTGTCCCTTCAGGACAATAGGCTAAGGTAAATATGCATTTTGTATTATGTTTATCTGATTTTGTTCAGTAAAGACTATTCTGACCTCACTTTGTGTGTGTGTGTTTATGTGTGTGTGTATGTGTGTGTGAATCAATTTTGTGTTTGTGTGTTATTTTTCCCTGAATTCTGTCTTGGGAAAATAAAGAGGTTAAGCCACTGTCTTCTTTTGACCTGTTTTGTTCTGATTCAAACCATTACAAATGTCTAGAACAGTAATAAGACTTTAACTTGGATAATTTCTTTTCAGAAAAGGAAGCTTAGTATGAAGGCTGTGTTTCATGTGTTTTGTGAGTTGTGCTGCCAGAATCATCAAAAAAGGTTGACAAAATCAGCATGAGGTAGCTGTAGTTTCCATAAAATACTGCCTGCTCTTGTGTGATTGTGGTTATGTGCTGGAAACACTGTCAAGCTAAACTACTTTTACAAGTCTTTCTGCTTATGGCACACACCAAAACTGTAGTTGGTATTAGTGAAAGGGTCATCAGGAAGGGAATGGGAATCCCAGTACTCTACTGGCAATTTACTGTCCTTAGACCATCATTCAAACTACTTTAACAAGGCTTTAGTATTAACCCATATTGAACTCATCCAAGAACTAAGAAAATTCAAAACTAATTGTTTTCACCCATAACTTCTAAGCTGTATTCAGGTTCAGAGAGTAGTTTAACTGTTTACACCTCAGCAAGAAAAGGTGTGTATTCAAGTTAACACAGCACATAGTACAATTAACAGCAATGTCAAGAAAATATTTGATGCATGAGAACCTAGTCATTCAGAGTCCTCCTTATTATTATATTACTACTATGCAAAGTAATTGCTAGGCTTTTGAAGTCAGTTCTGAAATTCAGTAGATATGAACTGTTTGGTTAAAGTGAAAAAATTAGTAGAAAATCTTTCACTTTGACCAAGAAACACTGTACTAAACAACTGACTCCTTTACTTGGTTTCCAGATTGGAGTTATGGCTTGGACAAAATTATTTTTGTAGATAAAATAATCAAAGATTGTTCAGGCTATGTTAGTCATAAGCAATTATGTCTGCAAACACTTTTGGATCTATTTGCTATAAAATATTAGCAGTGGCATCTTGGTGAAGACTCCGTACCATGTTATTTGCTGTATTTTTAATCAGGTCTTCTTTCTGAATTCTTTCAAATATAGTTAAATTAGAGTAATCTTAAATTGACAAAACTACACATCAATTCCATATATGTACAACTCTTACTGACCATAGCATATATTGTAAAGAAGGTGGTGTATATTAATGGCAACATGAATAATACAGACAAGATAGGGAAAAAACTGGCTAGGAAATCATAAAATCTTGTTCAAGTTAATGTCCACTGCCTCTAATAACTTCCATTATTTCCATAGAAACATATTCCACCTGATAAATTTTGATGTGTTTAAATCATCTTCAAGTTGTGCACCTCATCTATATAATGGTATGGTCAAAAGAAAAATATCTGACTAATTACAGTAATAAAATTATTTTCTGGCAAAACAGTAGAGAGATCTTAATATCACTGCCATGCTGCAATCATGACTAATTAGTGTCAGATACACTGATGTCATGTACATAATATTATATTTTTCCATTCATTCAATGGTTTCTTCAAGCTATTATCTTCCTAGTTACTGTCTTATGCTGAGCAGACAGAAGATATTTTACCCCTCCCCAAAGGAGGAAAATAAAGGGCTACAGACACTGAATTGGAAAGTTAAATGGAAATACTATTCACAACCATATACAACAATGCAAAATACACAAATTTCATATTCTGCCTTAGCCCAGCTCTTCATCCTGGGCTTACCAAAACCTCACTAGGCCAGAACCTTCCAAACCTCTCCCCTTCCTGTACCAGGCCAAATATCAAACTGCAATGCCCCCCCCATACTTCCCTAATTCCCCCCGACTAGTCCCAAAATGTAGTAGCTAAAAATTGACTTTGCCAAGGCCATAAAATGCCACAAACCTTCCCCACACTGCAAGAGATAAGGGTCCATGCTGGTAGCAGGGAGAAAGAGAAAAAGGGACAGAACAGACAGAAATGCCCATTTATAAAGGGGTTGCAGGGTTATGGGAATGAATAACAAAGATTATGCTTTCTGGTCCATCTCCTGGATTACCTGGTCCTCTGGAGGACTCTTTTATTTTTTATCCTCTACAGTTCTTAAACCCATAACAGTTACATGGAACTTTGAGACCATATTTATTTTTCATTTGTTACATTTCTATTATTATTTAAGTATTTATAGTACGCTTGCTTAGAAAATTTCAAATGTTTCTAGTATACTAATTTCATCATTTGGTATTACAAATTCCAAGCAATGTGGTTCTCAGTGTACGATTACATTTGAGGACAGTTATTGGAAAATGAAAAACAAACAAAAATAATCTAAAAAATCCTCTGAAAGAAGTGATTTCAAAGAGTACACCTTCTATAACTGTATTTTTTCACATAGTGTTTTCACAGTTCATTCAGAGTTTTTTAAGGAATACTGTTCAGCATTATATTTTAAAGGTCTCTTAATTCCTTGAACTGTAGAATCTGTCATTAATCCACTTTTACATCAAGAATTCAGAATTAGAATCTTACAGCTGTTAGGACTGAAAATACTGCATTTTTCCTTATAGAAAATTATTTCACTTACCAAGAGGACTTAAAATCTCTCATTTAGTTACTACCCATCTCTGAGTGTTACTAAAATCACAGATCGAAAAACCAGAAAAAGGTCTTTCAGAATATTTCAGAACACTATTTACTTTGCAACTGCATTATTAATAGTTTTATACACAATGAACAACAAATGTAAAAAAGGAAATTTTTTAAGATTACATAGCATAGTTCCCTTACATTGCAGAATTCCCTTCTATAGAGATTACTGAACTCTGTCTCTGGTCATTGGAGAACACCCCAAGATGACTTATTCTCTTTTATTACAATAATCCAACCCAAAAAAAGAAGCTGGCCTCCACAAATGAAAGGTCACTGCTTGAAAGCCATTGTTTGAGAGCAGGGGTGGGACAGGGGCGTGAAAAAAGAGTTAGCAAAGGAGACTCAGTGCCTCTGTGGTTCCAAAGAATTCTTTCATGTAAGCAAAACAGTGCAGGAGAACAATGTGGATACTTTCAGTGATTTCAAGGCATTAAATTAATTTGTTTCTTCTTCCTCATAGAAAGCAAATTGGAATGGCTTCCACAAACAATAGGCATTGGCTGCAGAAGAAAGTGTGAACTTTTCAAGAAGGAAGAGAGCAGATATCTTCTGAAAAAAAATAAAACTTGACAGTACATAAAGCTAACTATTGAAAATTATTCAGTATTCAAAACAATTCTCTATATCACTCAACATGACAGTTTTATGCTTTGCCTTTAAGAAAGGGACAGTTACTGGAACACACTGACTGAATCTTTTGGTATTGAAAACAAAGATACTCTAAACGAATTTCACTGGTAGATTGGTAGAATGCAACTTTAAAATTTTAGCTTTAGTTCAGTTTGAATCTCAGTCAGTTCAGTCTGTCTTTTTCGGTCTGTTTCAGTCTCTCTGAGCAACAGCTGTTTTCTGTCTGTGCTGGTGGGTGCTGACCTTCAACTAACAGATAAGAAACTAATTCTTGCATACGCTTTGAGCTAACAGAATTTCCTCCTTAATAATTTCCTCCTTAATAATTACCTTTTCTCTCTCCAACCTCTTTTTGGGAAAAAAAGGGAGGTAGGGAGAGGGGGGGGTACGGTTGGGGGGACCCTCCTGGCTGGAGGAGGGAAAGGGTTTATTTTTCTGTGTTACGTTCTTTGCTGTATATTTCTGTATATATTGTAAAGACTGTATATTGTGTATATAATCATCTGCACTTTATCCTGCTTGTAAATATAGCTTATTCATTTCTGCTCCTCCAACTGAGTCAGCTGTGGTTTCTTCGTGTGAGGGGGAGAACTGAACTTTCTCTCACCACCACATAATTTATTGGTGCCCAATGTGGGGCTTGTGTATAATTGCTGTCCAGAAGCAGGGCAAAATTTGTTTGATTTATTTTCTGTTCAAGTCAGAGTTGCAAACATGAAAGTGATTTGGATTTTTAAACAATTACTCTTTTCAATTTGTAGTGTACTGGTCTATAAGTATTTGCTAGGATTAATTTGTGATCACTTAGGCAGAATCTTAATATATAAATTATATTTATGGTTTAAGTACAAGATTCAGCTTCTCTATGACCAGTGTCTGGGATTCTTTTGGCTTACAAGATACGGAAATGTAACTGCTAGCAATCTTCCCATTGAGATAAGGGAGTTTAAGATTCCAGTAGATGAAAGAATAATTTTAAGTGATGGCTGGGATCCAAAGGTGATTTATTTGATGTGTGTAATCGGGCTGCTGGTGATAGTGATTATGTACTTGTTATATGCACTGTACTGGGAGAAGAAGGTATCTAAGGCTTGTTTTGTTATTAAGCATAGACCAAAGAGAAAGAAGCATAGCTCTAATTCGACCCCAGAGATTTCTAGTGATGAGGAGAATGGAGAATCTGTATCAGTTAAATATAGAGCTAAAAAGGCTATCGGAAAGGCTGCTTTGAATCGTGCTGTTGGTGATTCTGGCAATCAGCCAGCTGCAGCAGCAGTGGCAGTGGCAGCTCCTAACATGGTGGCTCCCATGTCCTCAGCAGCCTTTATAGAGGGAAAGTCATTTCCTTCTTCTTCGGCAGGACCGGAAGTGTTCTCCATGGCAGCTGGTCTGTCTCAAAACCTGTCAGCTTCTGCTAAAGTGGCTGTAAATTCAAACGCAGCTCCAATTAAGCAAGTAGCAGTTTTAGATAAGAGAAGTGGAAAGCACAAAGCTGATCCAGGAACTGGTGGGGGAGAACAGCATGATACTGCTGCTGCTGAGGCAACTTCTGCTAAAAAGGAGCCTGCTGAGGAGGAGGAGAAGGTTTATCTTAAAGATATAGCTGAGTTATTGAGATCATCACTGGATGGAGATGCAGGGCAAATTGTAGGTCCTGGTAGGAATGCAGCTAGTGGTGGTGCTTCTGAGTTTAAAGAGATCCTTAGGAGAGTGTCAGTAGGATTACAGGGACAGCATGTTCAGGAAGATGAGCTAGATGAGGAAGAAGATGATATTCAGGGCACCTCAGCCCCACGTCAAGAGATTAGGCATGTGTGGAAGGATTATATCAGAGCAGAGAATGAGCCAGTTCTAGCCTGGGTTGGTAGATGTTTTGATACAGGTGCTCCAGCTCTAATGGTTGGAGACAAGTTAGCAGCTCAACTAGGAACTCTCTCAAAGGATAATGGAATAGATAGACATCTAGGCAGGACTCTTGGTAAGGTTACTCTGGATACACCTTTTATTGGCATCTCTCATGAGATACCCATCCCGAGATGATCTTCCATGGAATCCTAAACCCTGGACTACCATGGATGAGGGAATTAAGTGTCTGAGAGAATTTGGTGTTAGAGAGGTACTCTATGGTAACCATGAAACTCTGAATCCTGATGAAATTCCTGTAGGAACTGGTCTTGCTAAAAAGCCCATCAAACTTGCTCCTCCTAATTACGCAAATATTCTGGCAAGCAGAATTGTGGCAAGAAATTATGACGGAGCTCCTCCTACGGTTGGCCAATTCACTGATCAAATGAGACAGTTGGAGGATAGCCTGACACGTGTTTCTTTGGTTTCAGCCATTGAAACTCTGTCTGGAAAAAATTGAGAATTGCATGAAAGAACTGAAGGATTCCATATCACAACTGACACAAAGAGATAATTCCAATTCTTCCTCCAGATGGATACAAGTATCATCTGTGAGAAATACATGTCCTTCAAGGAGGTCATTCCAAAACAGACCAAATCAAAACAGACCACCCAGGCAATCATGTGGGAGTATTTAGATAACTCTGTGTGATCAGTTTGGTGAGAACACGAACAGATGGGATGGTCAACCAACTTCTAATCTTTTCAGGAGACTAAGGGAACTGTAAAGTGGCAAAACCCAAGGTAGCAATACCAGAAGGGTAGCTGTTACTTCCACAGTTCCCCAGGACAACTCTAATAGCTCCAACAGTGGCTCCAGTTCTAACACTGGACAGTGTGCTCATTGCACGTGTGGGCATATTCCCCATAATTAGGGGTGCCCTGCCTCCTGCCAGGGGGAGGAGAGGGGTAATAGAGATAACAGAATCTATTGGGATGTGTACATCCAGTGGCCTGGCACTTCACACTTTCAGAAGTACAGGGCCTTGGTTGACACAGGAGCTCAGTGCACAATAGTGCGATTGAATTATCAGGGATCAGAGCCTATAAGTATTCTGGGAGTCACTGGTGGATCTCAAGAGTTAACTCAGGTGGAGGTTGATATAAGTTTAACTGGTAAACAGTGGAAGAAGCATACGGTGGTGACTGGACCTGATGCATCTTGTATTTTGGGAATTGATTTTCTGAGAGAAGGGCGTTTCAAAGACCCTAAAGGTTACAAATGGGCTTTTGGAGTAGCTTCTATAGAAATTGATGGACAAAAACTAAAGCTGTCTGTTAGACCTGAGCTTTCTGATCAATCTGCAGTTGTGGGACAGCACAAGATAGAGGACATTAAATTGCCAGTTGCTTCTCAGACTGTGCATCACAGACAATACAGAACCAACCATGACTCTTTGTTGCCCATTCATAATCTGATTCGTCAGTTGGAGAGTCAGAAAGTCATCAGCAAAACTCATTCACCTTTCAACAGTCCAGTGTGGCCTGTGCGAAAGCCGAATGGAGACTGGCGTCTGACAGTCGACTTCCATGCCCTGAAAGTAACTCCACCTATGAGTGCAGCAGTACCAAACATGATGGAACTCCAGTATGAGCTCTCTCTAACCCTTTTTTGGGAAAAAAGGGAGGTAGGGAGAGAGTGGGGTATGGTTGGTGGGACCCTCCTGGCTGGAGGAGGGAAAGGGTTTTCTTTCTGTGTTACGTTCTTTGCTGTATATTTCTGTATATATTGTAAATACTGTATATTGTGTATATAATCATCTGCACTTTATCCTGCTTGTTAATATAGCTTACTCACTTCTGTTCCTCCAACTGAGTTAGCCATGGTTTCTTTGTGTGAGGGGGAGAGCTGAACTTTCTCTCACCACCACACTCGAGAACAAGGTTACCAGTTTCCACCTGTAGTATCTTTTACTATTTGTGGTAGTACATTAGGGTGAATGCTTTACTTTGTTAAACAGGTTGGTTGACCAGTACATCCATGGCCTATTTCTCTGTGCTGTCAGCTGACATTTCTGCTTGGATTTCACTGCTGTGAAGGACAACAAAACATACTTTTACATATATATTAATGGCAAGAGGAGGGACAAGGACAACCTCCACTCCTTAGTGGACATGGAGGGGAATATCGTAGCTAAAGATGAGGTAAAGGCAGAGGCACCTTCGTTGCCTCAATTTTTAATAGCAGAAAATGTTGTCTTGCAGAAAGCTGGCTTCCTGAGCTGGCAGATGGAGTCAGGGAGCAGTATAGCTCCCCTGCAATCCAGGAGGAAGTGGTTAGAGACCTCCTTAGCTGCATGGACCCCCACAAGTCCATGGGACCATATGGGATCCATCTTAGGGTGCTGAGAGAGCTGGCAGATGAACTGGCCAAGCTGCTCTCCATTATTTTTCAACAGTCCTGGCTCACTGGAGAAGTCCCAGATGACTGGAAACTGGCCAATGTGATGCCCATCCACAAAAAGGGCCAGTTGGATGAGCCAGGGAATTACAGGCCAGTCAGCCTTACCTCAGTGCTAGGCAAGATTATGGAGCAGGTCATCTGCAGTGCAATCACACAGCACTTACAGGATGGCCAAGGGATCAGGCCCAGCCAGCATGGATTTAGGAAGAGCAGGTCCTGCCTGACCAACCTGATCTTGGTGCAGTTTTGCTCCCCTTCTATCATCTTTCACAATTTCCCTTCCTAGGAAATAGTAAGCTAATTATTACAGCTAGTTTAGATATGATACATAGTGGGGTAAAGTCTACCAATATTTGCTCAGTCTAGCTCTTTCTGTTATTTTTTTCTCACTGGGCAAGTGTTTTATTCACCAAGGGAGACTTTTGTTTTTTCATCTTTTTTCCCCTTTCCTTTCACTCTTTGAGTGGAATATTAGCATACTTTTATATAAAAGAATAACTCCAGCAGCAGGAGATGTGGCCGCACTTACCAGGTAATTTATCAAGGGCACCAGCTGAATTTTGTTAATCAGCCAGTACCAGAAGTTTTTTCTGTCTCTGCTGTTTTGTTATTTTGTTTTTTCTTTATTTTTCTTTTTTCTTTTGAGAACTGAAAAAGCTTGCTTTCATATTAATACAGAATAGGAAGAGTTTAACATCTGAAAAAAAAATGAAGCTAACAACAAAAGTTTGTAGGTTTGTTTCTTTCTGCAACGGTACAGCTGGATATGCCATTTATTTAATGGCATTACAGTGGTATGTAAGTTGATTATGGAATAGCTTTTGCTAGGCAGCAGAGGTCTATCACCAATTGCTGCCTTGGAAGTGTGTTTAGTGTAACAAAAGACTTGCGTGTGAGGTTTTTTATTGTTTGGGTTTGGTTTGGTGTTTTTTAATGGTTTTTGTTTGTTGCTTTTTTTTCATGTTCAGCAGATCTGAAATTAAAAAAATACATCGTAGTCTTGATGTCAGGATGTAGGGTGTGATGTAAAATATGACAGGCAACTACTTTTTTGCCGTCTACCTTCCAAATATCTTATTTCCTGTTTAGTTCATCCATATGTAGCAATAAATTGAATGTGAAGTAACTTGTTGCCATTGGAGGGAGCCCTTGCCTTAACACAACTGGGTACAAAACAGATTGGTTAAGCCTCTCTTAAAGAATTATTACTGTAACTCTTTTTATTATTTCCTGGTATGTACATATGAAACTTCTATCCTTTATTTATTAATACCTAAGCACCTGTAACTCATAGACATTCCTCATAATTTAAAAGGTGAATTTATTTCATAGTAGTATTGTTGGAGTTCTAAACAAGTTTATTCTCAGCAATGTTTAAAGATGATATAATTCTTTATCTGAAGTAAATATAGATATACTTTTTAATACATGGAATTGTAGTCCATGCATTTGGATTCTGATACTCTAAAGGCAGTATTCATGATCTCTGAGGGTAACCACTGAGGTAGTTTTTAATGGAAGTGGCATTCGTTTATTACTCTTTTTTTTTTTTTTTTTTTTTTTCATGTCTGTAAAACATGAACACATTTAATCTTGATCTGGGCCTACAGTGTGATTGTCCTTTTTGTTTTCATGTCACTACAAAGTTTAACCACTACTGCGCTGGATAAAGAAATATTTTTATTTAATACTGGTATTTTATACTGTGTCAAATTAAATATGTTTGTAGACTTAGAAATAAGAAGCTCTATATATGTTATGAAATATTTTCAAGAGTAGTAAAGTGTTTAAGATGTTTATTCCACGTATTTTCTAGCCTTCTCTTCTCCAGAATGAACAGCCCCAACTCCTTCAGTCTGTCCTCCTAGGAGAGGTGCTCCAGCCCTCTGATCATCCTCGTGGTCCTTCTCTGGACATGTTCCAGCACCTCCATATCCCTCTTGTAATAGGGGCTCCAGAACTGGACACAGTACTCCAGGCGTGGTCTCACCAGAGCTGAGTAGAGGGGGAGAATCACCTCCCTTTGACCACTGGCCACACTTCTCTTGATGCAGCCCAGGATCTGATTCACTTTCCGGGCTGCAAGTGCACATTGAGAGCTCATGTTGAGCTTCTCGTCCACCAGCACCCCCAAGTCTCTCTCCTCAGGGCTGCTTTCCAGCCAGTCATTGCCCAGCCTGCATTTGTGCCTGGGATTGCCTTGACCCAGATGCAGGACCCTGCACTTGGTCTTCTTGAACCTCCTGAGGTTGGCTTGTGCCCACCTCTCCAGCCTGTCAAGGTCCCTGTGGATGGCATCCCTTCCCTCCAGCGTGTCTGCTGCACCACACAGCTTGGTGTCATCAGCAAACTTGCAGAAGTGCACTGAATGCCACTGTCCATGTCACCCACAAAGAGGTTGAACAGGATTGGTCCCAGGACTGATCCCTGAGGAACTCCGCTTGTCCCTGGCCTCCACTGGGACATGGACCCATTGACAGCCACTCTTTGAGTGTGGCCATCAAGCCAGTTCTTTATCCATCTAGTGGTCCACCCATCAAACCCATGTTTCACCAGTTTGGAGACCAGGATGTGGTGCGGGACAGTGTCGAAGGCTTTGCTCAGGTCCAGATAAATGACATCAGTTGCTCACCCCTCATCTATTGATGTTGTGACCTGTTCATAGAAGGCCACCAGGTTGGTCAGGTAGGATTTGCCCTTGGTGAAGCCATGCTGACTGTTCCAAATCACCTCTTCACTATTCTTCTAAGTCAGTAGTGCCTCCAGGAGGATCTGATCCATAATCTTTCTGGGCACAGAGTTGAGACTGACTGGCCTGTAGTTCCCTGGTTCCTCCTTCTTACCCTTTTTGAAAATGGGAGTAATGTTTCCCCTTTTCCAGTCTGTGGGGACTTCCCCAGACTGCCATGACTTTTGGAATATAATAGAGAGGGGTTTAGCAACCTCATCTGCCAGTTCTCTCAGTACCCATGGCTGTATCCCATCGGGTCCCATGGACTTGAACACTTTCAGGTTCTTCAGGTGATCATGAACCTGATCTTCACTTATGATGGGCAGTTCTTCCTCCCCATCCCTGGCATTGTCCTCCATAACATCAGGAGTGTGGCTAGAGGCCCTTGCAGTGAAGACTGAGGTAAAGAAGTTATTGAGTACCTCAGCCTTTTCCATGTCACTTGTGACCATTTCACCAGCTTCCTTTCTGAGGGGGCCCACACTTTCCTTAGTTTTCTTCTTTCCGTTAATATGCCTGTAGAAGTTCTTAGTGTTCCTTTTAACCTCCCTGGCTAGATTCAGTTCCAACTCTGCTTTGGCTTTCCTAACCAGGTCTCTTGCTGCTCGGGCAGCTTCCTTATATACCCCCTGTTCTAGCTGTCCTTCCCTCCACTTCCTGTAGAGTTTCTTTTTAAGTAATAGTGTGTCCAGTAGCTCCTTGCTCATCCAGGCAGGCCCCCTAGGATTCTTTCCTGCTTTTCTCTTTGTTGGTATACATAGCTCCTGGACACAGAGGAGGTGGTCCTTGAATACTGACCAGCTGTCCTGGGTCCCTCTTCCCTCCAGGGCTTTGTCCCATGACACTTTGGCTAGCAGATCCCTGAACCGATCAAAGTCTGCATGCCTAAAGTCTAGGGTCATAAGCTTAGAACACTTCCTCCTGATTGCCCTGAGGAGATTAAATTCAACTGCTTCATGGTCAGTGCAGCCAAGGCTGTCTCTGAGGCTCACATTGGTTACCAGCCCTTCCCTGTTGGTGAGAACAAGGTCCAGCATAGCACCTTTTCTTGTTGGTTCCTCTACCATTAGGAGGAGGAAGTTGTCTTCTATACAGTCCAGGAACATCCTGGATTGCTGGTGCCTTCCTGTGTTGTCCCTCCAGCAGATGTCAGGGTGGTTGAAATCACCCATGAGGACCAGGGCTTGGGACATGGAAGCTACTTCTATTTGCCTGTGGCGGGCTTCATCTGCTTGGTTCTGCTGGTCACTTGGCCTGTAGGAGACCCTCACAGTAATATCTCCTTCCCCTGTCTTGCCTTTAATTTGAACACATACACTCTCAACCAGCTCGTCATCCCTCCCCAGGTGGAGCTGCACTGATTCCAGCTGGTTATTGACATAGAGGGCAACATCACCTCCTCTCCTTCCCTGCCTATCCTTCCTAAAGAGCTTATACCCATCTATCCCTACATTCCAGTCATAGGAATCATCCCACCAAGTTTCAGTAATAGCCACTATGTCATGGCATCCCAGCAGCACAGTGGCCCTTAATTCATCCTGTTTCTTGCCCAAGCTGTGCGCATTTGCATAGAAGCACTTCAGCTGGGCTGGCCCTGTCATCCTCTTGTGCCAATTCCCCTTGGTTTCCATAGAATGTCCTGGTGCATCATTCTTGGCTTGCCTCAGGGCAGCAAGTTGAGGGCCCTTACTAGCTCTCCATCCCTCTGCCTCTGGTGAGCTGCCCCTCTGTCACAGGCCAGCAGGAGACCATTAACCCCTTCCCCCTTCAAATCTAGTTTTAAACTCTGTCAGTGAGCCCTGCCAATTCCTGCCCCAGGATCCTTTTCCCCCTCTGCGACAAGTGTGTCCCATAAGTTGTTTTCAGCTCTGGTGCCTTGTAAACCAAGCCATGATTGTAGAACCCAAAACCCTGTCAATGGCACCAGCCCCAGAGCCATGAATTGACCTGTTGGCTCTTCCTCAGTGTTCCTTCATCCATTGCTGACGTTAGAGGGATAGCAGAGAACACAACTTGAGCTCCTGATCCCTTTACCAGTTGCCCTAAGGTTCTGAAATCTCTTTTAGTTGATTGCGAGCCTCTCATTGTTGCATCATCACTACCCACCTGAAAGACCAGAAGTGGGTAGTAGTCTGAAGGACTCATGAGTTTGGGGATTTTACCTACTTGGGCACCAGGGAGGCAGCAGACCTCTCTATGAAATGGGTCTGGTCTGCATGTTGGGCCCTCTGCTCCCCTCAGTAGGGAGTCTACTACAACAATGACCCTACGAGGTTTCTTTTCTGGAGGCAACCTGTCATTGGTGCAGCTTCTGACCTTCTTGAGTCCTCAACCTTACCGATGACCTGTTCCTCCTGCAGAGCCTCATACCTATTCTGTAAGTACACTGTAGGCAGCAAGCTGCCCAAAGTAGCAGGCTTTCTCTGTTCACATTTCTTCCATTGGACAGAGACCTGTTCCCATTGGCCCTGCTCATGTGGGTTACTACAGGGAGGTTGAGAGGCTTGCTGATGGGAAGGTATCAAACTCCCTGTTCCACTAAGAGTTACCCCCTGTTCTGGTTTTGTAGAGGTTAGATTATGGATTATGGGAATAGTCAATTTGCCTTTCGCCGTCTCTTATATTTCTTAGCTTTTCCACCTCTTCTTTTAGTTCGGCCACCATGCTCATCAGATCCCTGATCTGCTCACACCTAACACAGGTGCTGTTCCTGCCATCCTCCATATCAAGTGCCAGGTTCTAGCACTCACTGCAGCCACCTACCTGAACATCTGCATGCTTGTGTGTGGTCTCTGTTTGGGTGTCCACAGGTGTCTTCTACTAGCCTTTGCTCTAGTAGTAACCATCTTTCAGTAACCACCCTCTCCCCCCAGCTTTTTTTGCTTTTTTTATTCCCCTGTCAGTGAGCAGAGCTGAGCTCCTTGCTTCTCTTTGGTTGGCATGCGGTTTCCAAGGCAACCCCTCCCCCAGCTACGTCACTGCCCTCAGGCACGCAGGCAACCCCAGACCGCTGCCCCTCCACCCCGCTTCAGGAGGTCCCAAGCCACCAGGCCCTTACTGCCCAAAAAGCAGGGAAAGCAAAGCCAAAAGCAAGCTCCCAGTGCTGAGCTCCTTGCTGCTGCCTCCTCTCTCCTCAGCCACGTGCTGGGTTCCTTATCATAGAATGGCTTGAATTGGAAGGGAACTTAAAGATCACCTGGTTACAAACTCCCTGCCATAGACAGGGACACTTCCACTAGAAGAGGTTGCTCAAACCCTCATCCACTCTGGTCTGAAATAATTCCAGGGACAACATGTCCACTGCTTCTCTGGGCAAGCTGTTCTACTGTCTCACCACCCTCACAGTAAAGAACTTCCACATGGCTAATTTGAATCTACCCTGCTCTAGTTTAAAAACAGTGCCCCTTGTCCTATCACCATATGCCCTTATAAAAAGTTCCTCTCTAGCTTTCCTGTAGCCCCCCTTAGGTGATGGAGGCCACTATAAAGTCTCCCTGGACCTTTCTCTTCTCCAGGCTGAACTGACCAGCTCTCTCAGCCAGTCTTCATGGGAGAGGTGCTCCAGCCTTCTGCTAATCTTTGTGGCCATCATTATATTCTCCCCGACACAACTTAGTTCATTTTTTTTTTTCAACTTATTTTCTGCTTTTGACAGGTATACTATGCAAGGCTTGCATTGGCAATGGCATAGTCATGCAGGATTCCCATGTAGTGAAAGGATCACAGTGAGACTATTGCATTTCGAGAACCTTGAAATATGTGTATGTGTCTGAGATGCACTCTGAGTACGAAGTGAGTGAGGAGTTTGATTCTGCATTTCCACTCTCCCAAGAGGGAAGTGGCCAAAAAAGGACATAACAAAAGTTTGTGGAGAGAGTGTGTAGGATTTCTCAAAACTTTAAATGAGTGTGCTTTCCCTGGGAAGATTAACTGGGGTACAAATGTTAATTTAATAGTGTGACCTCCCCAAGAATTCTCAGTATCCTGTTGTAACAGAAAAATTGAGAATATTTGGTAAACTGTGTCCTCCTGGGGAAGTAAAGTGACCTTACTGAGAAGCCCAGTATTGAAACAAAAATTCAGACGCTTTTGCAAGCCACTCTATTTCCCCCTGAAAAGCCCAGTTTTTTTGTGACCTCCCACAAGCAATCTATTGTGTATTCTACTGGGAAAGAGTATTTTGGTGTAAATCTTTCCAAAGTGTATGTTTCCCTGGGGAAGATTTTTTGGGTACAAATAGTGGTTTTGATTTGACTTCCATGTGAAACTTAGTGCCCCATTGAAACAGAAACAATACCACTGATTAAATGCTTTTGAAACAAAAGAAATGGCCCCAAGTCAGAGGCTTTTTTTTCCTTTATAGAAGTTCATGGTGCCTGCCCATCTGTACAGGTACTTGATTGGGCCCATGAAAACTGGAATAATTTCCAGAGTGTGTCTGATCATATAGTTGCCCTACAGAAAGACGCAAGAGTGAAGACCAATAACGGCAAAGATTTTGTCTGTGCAGTTTTAGGTGCCTGCTTAGCAACTTCTGTGGAAGAGAAAGAGAAATGGCACAAATGAGAGAATAAAACAATCTCATCTCTGCAGAACTTATTGGAATCACTACAAGGACATGTTGCCTCTTTGAAAGATGTAGTGGCAGACATTAAAATTCAATTGGAAGAGGAGAGGAGGTAAAATTTATATTTGGAGTCAAAACAGAATGTGAATTACCCAGATTCTCTCCCCACATACCTTTGGGCAGAATTGGCAGCAGCTAAGGAAGCTGCCATTCATATAAGGCTTCTTGTTAAAACAGAAATTTTATATGAGGATGGGGAAACTATCTCCACCACCAGAACTAAAGAGACACCTTTCACTTTCACTGAGCCACACAAACAATTTGCACACTCTCCCCAGGAATATGGGGAAACCCAGGTGATACCAAAACATGTTGCCCATGGAGATGGTAGAAGTCCCATTGGTGGAGGTTTTTAAGGTGGTTCTGGGCAACCTGATCTAGTAATCTCTTGAACGTGTCCAGAGAAGGGCAACGACGCTGGTGAGAGGCCTCAAGCACAAGTCCTATGAGGAGAGGCTGAAGGAGCTGGCGTTGTTTAGTCTGGAGAAGAGGAGGCCCAGGGGAGACCTTCTTGCTCTCTACAACTACCTGAAGGGTGGTTGTAGCCAGGAAGGGGTTGGTCTCTTCTCCCAGGCAACCAACAATAGAACAAGAGGACACAGTCTCAAGCTGCACCAGGGGAAGTTTAAGCTCAATGTGAGGAGAAAGTTCTTCACAGAGAGAGTTGTTAGCCATTGGAATGGGCTGCCCAGGGTGGTGGTGGAGTCACTGTCCCTGGAGGTGTTCAAGAGGGGATTGGATGTGGCATTTAGTGCCATGGTCTAGTAGTCATAAAATGTTGGGTAACAGGTTGGAATTGATAGTCTTTGAGGTTTCTTCCAACCTTATTGATTCTATGATTCTATAAATCTATAGTGTGAGGGGTCCCTGATGATGGTAGGGAGGTTGGAACTAGATGATACTTGAGGTCCCTTCCGACCCTAACAATTCTATGAGTCTATGTAATTGATTCAATATGTAGTGTCCAATACGCAGTTTGTATCCAATGACAGTTTAAAATAGATTCATGCTACCAGCCAATCAAAACCTGAGTTTACTGAAAAAAATGTTTAAAACTTCTTTCCTTTCTTTTTTCCTTTGATTGGTAGGGTGGTGTAAGAGAATCAATCTTGTCTCTCTAAAATCTTGTCTCTCTAGATGTGAATCAACAAAAATAACATCACTTTTGCTCCTCATCCAGACAGCAGCTGCACAGGGAGGGGACGGTGAAAATACTTTCTGGCTACAGAAATGTGTATTGGGTGGATGCCACTGGTACTGACTCTCCAGAATATGCACAGACAAGATCATCTCTACCCCAGAAAGGGATGACAGTGAAAAGGCTGGACTATACAATGGCTTTACCACCTGGCATGATAAGCCTGATGTGTATTTTGTGTATGGACAGGTAAAAGGTGAAGGAAGAGGAGGAGGCCCCCCTCCACAGGAGCCCCTGTAAACACAGTGGGAATACTGGAAAGATTCCCTGCGGACAATACCTGGACACATACCTAAAAAAAATGTGACAAAAAAAGTGTATGAAAGACCTGAGCGGTGCCTGCTCAGGAGGGGAGAAAAAAGACAAACACAGAAGAAAAAGAAAGCTGAGGGGTGAGGGTGGTAATATAATTCCTCTCTGTCTCTCTTTCCTCTCCCTCTCTCTCTCTTTCTCCCTCTTTCTTCCTCTGTTCTGTCCACTTTATTCTGTTAATAACTAGTCTCACTTTGATATTTGGCATCATTTGTGTCTCTAGTTTCATAACATGGGAATGTTCAAAATGAACCAAGTCTCTCTTCCCCTCTGGACTGAGACGACAGGTCATGTGAGAGTTTCAGCTGCCCACATGTATTCATTAGCCAAATAAAATAGACTTCTAGTTTGTTATACTTTCACCAAAAGAATTAAAATGTGTTTAGACCTGCCTTCATTATCTTCATAGCTTGATTTAGAAGTTGTGAAATTATCACATTGAATTGAAAGCACTGTTATTTCATTCTCAGAGGATTTAAACAAAATAACAATCCAAAACCAGAACAAAAGTTTAATTGAGGTTATGACAACTTCTTTCTGATTATGAATAAAAAAGGATATTGAGTGAAAGAAAACATTTCATATTCAAAATCCATAACCAGATGTCATGGTAGGGCCAAACAGGCCCAGCATAAAACCCAGACAGACTCTAATGTGTCTAGACATGGTCACCCCTCTCCTCCCCTCTTCCTGCAGAAAGCTGGGGTAATGAGGGAAAAGGAACAAAACAGACAGGACCATACATGTTGGGTAAATAGCTCTTCTTCTGGAGTAAGGGCATATATACTGGCCACTGCTCCTGCCTGACCTGGCCTATGTTTCTCCCTTTTATGGCCACTGCCTGGCAGAACCCCTTCTCATTGGTTAACTATGTGCTGGCTTCAGTTACCCTAATGGCCCAATCGCATCTCAGGCAAGATTTATACACAGGATGATTTCTAGTCACCTTGCCTTGCTTAAGCCTTGCCTTTCTTGGACCTGTTTGGCTTGAAGTTGCCTTAAGTTGCATTATTGAGCCAGCAGTGTGCCCAGGTGGCCAAGAGGGTCAATGGCATCCTGGCCTGTATTAGGAATAGTGTGGACAGCAGGAGCAGGGAGGTCATTGTGCCCCTGTACTCTGCATTGGTTAGGCCACACCTTGAGTACTGTGTCCAGTTCTGGGCCCCTCAGTTTAGGAAGGACATCGAGACACTTGAACGTGTCCAGAGAAGGGCAACAAGGCTGGTGAGAGGCCTTGAGTACAAACACTATGAGGAGAGGCTGAGGGAGCTGGGATTGTTTAGCCTGGTGAAGAGAAGGATCAGAGGTGACCTCATTGCCCTCTACAACTACCTGAAAGGTGGTTGTAGACAGGAGGGGGTTGGTCTCTTCTCCCAGGCAACCAGCACCAGAACAAGGGGACACAGTCTCAAGCTGTGCCAGGGGAGTTTTAGACTCGAGGTGAGGAAGAAGTTCTTCACTGAGCGAGTCATTCGTCATTGGAATGTGCTGCCCAGGGAGGTGGTGGAGTCGCCGTCCCTGGAGGTGTTCAAGGGGAGATTGGACGTGGCACTTGGTGCCATGGTCTAGTTGTGAGGTCTGTTGGAACAGGTTGGACTTGATGATCCTTGGGGTCTCTTCCAACCTTAGTTACTGTGATACTGTGATACTGTGATTATCTTGAATACCTGGTCCAGAGCTTGGGATAAAGCCACGAGCCTACACACGGCAAGCTACAAGAGACACCATAAGCTCAGGAGTCAGAGCCAAGACTGCTTCCCCTTGCAACCAGGATTTTTGGTGTGTCTCAATTTCCCCAGGACAAAGCAAGTGCCCATTGTGAGAAGTGTCATAAACAGCCCACTGTCCACTGAAGACAGACCAGCCATCAAAGACTGAGTAGCCTTCTTGCTGGCAACCAGCTGTGCCTGGCACATGAGAGGGCCCTAAAGCCTCAACAGCTAATAGCAGCAGCACTCCCCACTTGGGAGGAACCACCTGTGAGTACTTAATTCATTGCCTCTTTGGCTCAACAGTTCTTGTCAAGTCTCCCTCCATGTGGTCAAGTGCTATTTCACTCCCAGGGATCATCTCTTTCTGATATTCCTACTGGTTTGCATAAAGTTGTTATAATTGTTATAGTTGCCTAAATACTGTACATTCCCATTGGAAATATATATTCTAACCATACATTGAACCTATTTAACACATTTTTGCCAATTTTCCATATTAATAAAAGGTTAATAATATTTTTATTAATATTTACCATATTGTTTATACATTAAAAATATATTCTTAACACTGGATATCTTCAAAACATGCACAGTAAACAGGCTTGATCACTCAGGAATAGCTAGTGGATTAAATAATACCAATTGCCTAGGCATCTGTCAAATGGAAATTTTGTGTCATATGTAGCACCCAGCACAGAAGCAAGAGATTTGGGTACCCTAAGTAGCTCAGGCTTTCTTATACTCCTGTGCATTTAAATACAAACAAATGACTAGCAAGTACAAGTAACTAACAAATATGGAATTTAGTGAAAGCAATCAAAAACATAGTATGGACAGAGAACAGAAAGCACACATATGGAAATCTCATTAAATGTGGAATTTTGTGGAAGAGAAAGGAGAAATGACTGAGAAGTTTGCACCCATCAGCTGTGCAAAGGCTAGGCAGAGAGTGAATTGGCTGCCCATATGTTATGGAAAGAAGATAAAGAGGAAGGTCTCTGTTGAAATGCCATGAAATTAAATCTCCATATAAAGATGGGAGAAGACTATTTTAATCTTTGTGGCTACCTCTCTGAGTTGTCCACTGTGCAGATAGATATATACGGGTCAAACCTGTTGTATTAGGTATGCATTGGTTACTTTTGACTGTGACACCATTTCTTTGCAGATATAAAGTCACATCACTCCATCAACCACAGGGAAAATATGACTTATGATTCATGGTCTGAAGACACATCAGTGATTATCACCATTTTTTTTCATAACAGGCTATCTGGTGGAAAGCAGAAGAAATGTAAGATACGAGTGTGGTATTAACAATAATTTGATACATTAGTTTCTGTAGAAAATCTAAACCAGATCAGCCTCATTGAACACTCCTGCCATCTCGTCTACAGAACATTTTACTTCATCTTCTCTGCAAAGTAAAAAAAAAAAAGAAAGAACAGCCAACAAACAAATTACAGAAGATGATATCTTGACTTCAAATGTTTCAAATGTATCTCAAGTTTAAAAATATAGAATGCAGTCAAGTGAAATGACATACTACTCTAAGTCCATCTTATATTAGCATTGATTTATCTGAAAGGTAGGCACTTAACCATTTGATTTATAGTCCTCAACATTAATGCAAATATTACTCAAATCCATTCTAAAAGTATTATAGTAAAAAAAAAAAAAAAATTGCAAACAAGTTCAGAGTGAATATCTCACAGCTACAAAATAATGGACATAGCACTCATTCTGAGATTTCAGCTGAGCTTTCAACTCTAATAATCAGGAATCAAATATTAGGTAGGGTAAATGGAAATAAAATTCGATTTAAGGTACATGACATGAGCAACCATTACTCTCTTTCTTCAGTGGAGGTGAGTGAATAAATGAGGATAGTGCTGGCACCTGCCATGCTAATCTGTTTAATTTATGTAATTATAATAAGCATTTAATTGCATCTCCATGTGTACATCTGTTAGCCTGGGTTAAAGCTAAAATACAGACCCATGAGAAAAATGTTTGTAAGGGGTGGTGGCTTTTATAGATTACAAAGATCACACTGCAAGACTCCTTGATATTTAATGATTTTTCTTTCAATAATTAACAGTCTACTGGATACAGTGTCACTGAAGATGCATGATCAATTCAAAATACAGTTCTTTTTATTAAAAATTATCCTCTTCAAATGAAAGAACCAACAATTTCTCTTTTCTCTTGCTCAGCATGATGCCCCTAGAGTAAGGCTCTCACAACTGTGAGACAAAATCAAAGCGTCACAGCTCTGCTGAAGTACGAGTGTTGCCAGCTTCTGTTATCATAATTTACAGAATATGTAATAACTTTTATGTCTAACATTTGTGAGAACCTTAAAAGATGAAAGGTTCTGAGAGTTATCTGCGTGTTGCAAAACTGTGATCAAAAGAATACAGGTACAAGGATGAACATCTATATCCATCCAGATATTTATTCACTCAAATGCAGTCTTAATATTTATTTTTGTTTCATTAATTTACATATGTGGGAACACTTTTTCTAAGAGTAACGGTACCATTCCATGGTGCACAGAAACTGCTCCTCAACCCACTATTTAAACCAGAACTGTGGATGAATGACATCTTATGGTCTTCTGTAGGGTAGGAAAAGAAAGCTATATCTAAATATCAAGAAAAAATAGAATTTTACTTTTCTTGTTTATTATAATTATTGTAGCCATTATTTGCACAACTTAGAGCTCTGTGAAACCCAACATGAATTTCATAGATATTAAGAAATTTCTTCATGTAACTTCTAAATGATTTCCCATTTTAATAATATTTTGTTGCTTAAAGATACATATAAAATGTGGCTTTTCTTAGTACATACGTGTATTCTATGTTTCTGTATTTATCCTAAAATATTGTTAAACTCAGAACTGAAAAATGGTACAAAGGAAACTGAATTTTTCAGACTCTGCTTTTAGTACGTACATTCACTTGGGTTTTTTTATTAAATATATGTAAAGTTTTATCAGTCTAATCTGTCATTAGAGCCACATGAAGCCTTATCCTAATGGGAATCTTAGTTCTTCTGATGTCTGTCACAGCTGTAAAGGCTTAGATGATAATGCTGTCTTCCAGTCTGCCTGGGTTTTTTTGTTGGTTGGTTTCATTTGCCTTTTTTTTTCCCCATTAGTTTGTAAAGAACAAGATTCAAATTTTCTTGTGTCATACAAGGAAAGTCATTCTAGAAGCTGGACTAGAATAGAATAGAATAGAATAGAATAGAATAGAATAATAAAATAGGACCAGGTTGGAAAAGACCTTTAACTCGATGATCTTTGAGGTCTCTTCCAACCTTAGTGATACTGAATACTGAATACTAAGTCCAACCCATCACCCAACACCATCTAACCAACTAAACCATGGCAGCAAGTGCCTCATCAAGTCACCTCTTAAACACCTCCAGTGATGGTGACTCCACTACCTCCCTGGGAAGTCCATTCCAATGGCCAATCAATCTTTCTGTGAAGAACTTCCCAACATCCAGCATAAACCTCCCTCAGCACAGCTTGAGACTGTGTCCTCTTGTTCACAATATCACAGTATAACTAAGGTTGGAAGAGACCTCGAAGATCATCGAGTCCAACCTGTCTCCACAGACCTCAAAACTAGACCATGGCACCAAGTGCCACGTCCAATCTCCTCTTGAACACCTCCAGGGACGGTGACTCCACCACCTCCCTGGGCAGCCCATTCCAATGACAAATGACTCTCTCAGTGAAGAACTTTCTCCTCACCTCGAGTCTAAACCTCCCCTGGCACAGCTTGAGACTGTGTCCCCTTGTTCTGGTGCTAGTTGCTAGAGAGAAGAGACCAAGCCCTTCCTGGCTACAAACACCTTTCATGTAGTTGTAGAGGGCAATGAGGTCACCCCTGAGCCTTCTCTTCTCCAGGCTAAACAATCCCAGCTCCCTCAGCCTCTCCTCATAGGCCTTGTGCTCAAGGCCTCTCACCAGCCTTGTTGCCCTTCTCTGGACACATTCAAGTGTCTCGATGTCCTTCTTAAACTGAGAGGCCCAGAACTGGACTCAGTACTCCAGGTGTGGCCTAACCAGTGCTGAATACAGGGGCAGAATGACTGCCCTGCTCCTACTTGCCATACTATACAGGCCAGGATGGCATTGTCCCTCCTGGCCACCTGGCCACACTGCTGGCTCATGTCCAACCTACTATCAACCAGTACCTCCAGGTCCCTTTCTGCCTGGCTGCTCTCCAGCCACTCTGATCCCAGACTGTAGCAATGCATGGGGCTGTTGTGGCCAACGTGTAGAACCCGGCATTTAGATGTGTTAAATCTCATGCCATTAGGCTCTGCCCATCTGTCCAGCCTGTCAAGGTCCCTCGTCTAGTACTGATCCCCTCGTCTAGTACTGATCCCTCATCTAGTAGTGAAGTCTAGTACTGATCAGCTTTCAGAATGTACCTAACTGTAAAACACTTATCTTGCCAAAAATTTATCTTATCAAAAATTTTTATGAAACATAAAGGAAATTATGATTCTACCACAAAACTGAAACCTGGGATGACAAAAGCTGATAAATGAACATGAAGGATAAAAGTACAGAATTCATTATTCTGCAGTTTATTAGTTATTTATTTGGCCTTCCACAGCATTTGTGGCTAGTTCCCTTGCACAACAGGGGAAGCTACAGTTCTACTGTATGTAGGGATATAAAATAAAATAAAGGTTTTATAAAGGTTTATTCTATGGATAAAACATCTATCCTTTAACAACGAGCTACTCCCATTTGAAGCTGCAGCCTCAGAAAGATAGGCTTCTACCTGACTTTTATGACATGCGTGTTTTTTTCCATGCTTTTTTCTCTGATGAGTATAATATCCAGGCAATTTATATTCTTATTAAATTACCATCTAGATTTCACTACATTGAGGATCCTCATTCAGAAATTGCTGCTTTCTTAAAATTCTGTTATTTTTGGGACTATTTTATGTTTTTCCAGAATGGAATTAAAGAATCACAGAATGACAGGAGTTGGAATGGAGCATGATAAAGCAGGTATGCCTAAAGCAGATTGCAAAGGAACATGTCTTGGAAGGTTTCCCCAGAGAAGGAAACTCTACAACATCTTTGTCAGCTCATCATTGTGGAGCAGAGTGGAAGGACCTCCCTCAAACTGCTGGCCACACTTTTCCTTAATGCACCCTAGAACACCACTGGCTTTCTTGGGCATGAGGGCAAGTCACTGCCTCATGGTGAACTTGTTCACCAGCATGTGGGGGTCCTCCTCTGCAGAACTGTTTTACAGCAGCTAATGTGTATTGATGCACAGGGTTATTCCACCCCAGGTGCAGGACTCTATGCTTACCCTTACTGAACTTTGTGTTTGCCCAAATTTTCAGTTTATATGATCTTCACAAAAGAATGAACTATCTTATGCAGCTTGTTCTGAGGTGTCTGACAGAAATTGAGCACAAAGCAAACAGAACCACTGGTTTCCATTTAGTCCCACTCTTAACTTTTCTAACCCCTTAACCAAACGTACAAGAAATATTAGAAATTTAAAGATTAATTTGATTATAGAGGTTTCTGTAGTTTTGATCAACTAGGACCAAACAAAAACTGAAATTCATCTTCAGCAAACATAGATTAGGCTTCTCGAGGTATGTTTAAGGAAGTTGTTAGATTATGTAGGGGAAAAAATTAGAGAGGCAAAGGCCTGGTTAGAACTTAAGCTGGCCTCCTCTGTGAAAGATAATAAAAAGCATTTTTACAAATATATTAACACTAAAAAGAGGGGCAAGAAGAACCTCCACTCCTTATTGGACCAGGAGGGGAACACTATAACTGAAGATGAGGAAAAGGCTGAGGTCCTGAACACATTCTTTGCCTCAATTTTTAACAGCAAGGCAGGAGCAGTAGAGGAAAAATGGCCTCCTGAGCTGGGTGATGGGGTCAGGGAGCAGTGTAATGCCCCAGAAATCCATGATGAATTAGTTTGGGACCTGCTGAGCCACTTGGACACTCACAAGTCCATGGGACCAGATGGGATCCATCCTAGGGTGCTGAGAGAGCTGGCAGATGAGCTGGCCAAGCCGCTCTCCATCATTTTCCTCCAGTCCTGGCTCACTGGAGAGGTCCCAGATGACTGGAAACTGGCCAGTGTGGTCCCCATCCACAAGAAGGGTTGGATGGAGGAACCTGGAAACTCCAGGCCAGTCAGCCTGACCTCAGTGCCAGGGAAAATTATGGAGCAGATTATCTTGGCGGCAATAACTGCGCACCTGAAGGATGGCCAAGGGCTCAGTTCCAGCCAACATGGATTTAGGAAGAGCAGGTCCTGCCTCTCTAACCTGATCTCCTTCTATGGTCAGGTGACCCGCCTGCTGGATGTGGCAGGCCTGTGGATGTAGTCTACCTGGACTTCAGCAAGGCCTTTGACACCGTCCCCCACAGCAAACTGCTATCTAAGCCATCTGCTTGTGGCTTGGACCACAACACTCTGTGTTGGATTAGGAACTGGCTGGAGGGCCGAGCCCAGAGAGTGGTGGTGAATGGTGCCACATCCAGCTGGCGACCAGTCACCAGTGGCATCCCCCAGGGATCAGCTCTGGGCCCCATCCTCTTTAGTATCTTCACTGATGATCTGGATGAGGGGATTGAGACAGTCATCAACAAATTTGCATATGACACCAAGTTGGGAACAGATGTTGATCAGTTAGAAGGTCAAAGGGCTCTGCAGAGGGACCTCAACTGACTGGAAAATTGGGCAGAGTCCAACATGATGGCATTCAACAAGTCCAAGTGTGGGTGCTGCACTTTGGCCACAACAACCCCATGCAGACCTACAGGCTGGGGTCAGAGTGGCTGGGAGCTCCCAAACAGCAAGGGACCTGGGGGTACTGATTGACAGCCACCTAAACATGAGCTAGCAGTGTGCCCAGCTGACCAAGAAGGCCAATGGCATCCTGGCCTGCATTAGGAATAGTGTGGCCAGCAGGAGCAGGGAAATCATTGTGCCCCTGTACTCTGCATTGGTTAGGCCACACCTTGAGTACTGTGTCCAGTTCTGGGCCCCTCAGTTTAGGAAGGACATTGAGACACTTGAACGTGTCCAGACAAGGGCAGAAAGGCTGGTGAGAGGTCTTGAGCACAAGCCCTGTGAGGAGAGGCTGAGGGAGCTGGGATTATTTAGCCTGGAGAAGAGGAGGCTCAGGGGAGACCTCATTGCGCTCTACAACTACCTGAAAGAGGGTTGTAGCCAGGAAGGGGTCGGTCTCTTCTCTTTAGCAACCAGCACCAGAAGAAGAGGACACAGTCTCAAGCTGCACCAGGGGAAGTTTAGGCTCGAGGTGAGGAGAACGGTCTTCACTAAGAGAGTCATTCATCATTGGAATGGGCTGCCCAGGGAGGTTGTGGAGTCACCATCCCTGGAGGTGTTCAAGAGGGGACTGGATGTAGCACTTGATACCATGGTTTAGTCATGAGGTTGATGGTGACAAGTTGGACTCAATGATCTTTGAGGTCTCTTCCAACCTTGGTGATACTGTGATACTGTAAAAGAATCTCATCAGAGATGTGTAAAGAGAAAAAACAAATTGCAAGGCTTTCAGCTGCTTATGGAGGGATCCTTGCTAGTTGCCCCAAGTTATATGAATACATCTTCAGCTTGGATGGTGGCCAGTGTGTCAGAGTGGGAGAGCACTGAATTTCTCATAACCATTTCAGTAAATAATTTCAGAGGGTTTTTCCTCATGAGTGTGTTTGATACACTGGAATGCTGTACAGCCATCCAACAAGATCTGAACATGCTGGAGAGGTTGATGAAGGCAAATGTCATGAAGTTAAAAGGGTACAATCCTCCTTCTGTAGGAATATCATCGGGCATCAGTACAGACTGGGGATGGTCCTGCTGGAAAGCAGCTCCATGGAGGAGGACCTTGGAATCCCACTGAGAAGCAAGCAATCCATGGGATAGCAATAGCCCTTGTGACCAAGAAGGCAAATACTGGGGTAACAAAAAATATGTTCAGCAGGAGGTTCTCATGCCCTTCTGCTCTGCCCTGCTGTGACCACACCTGGGATACTGTGTCCCATTTTGGGGTCCCTAATTCAAGAAAGACAGGCATCCACTGGAGAGACTTAAAGGAGATCTACAAGAATGACTGAGGGACTTGAACATCTCTCCTGTGAAGAAAGACTGAGAGAACTGAGAGGTTTAGACTCGAGGTGAGGAAAAAGTTCTTCACTGAGAGAGTCATTCGTCATTGGAATGGGCTGCCCACGGAGGTGGTGGAGTCACCATCCCTGGAGGTGTTCAAGGGGAGATTGGACATGGCACTTGGTGCCATGGTCTAGTTGTGAGGTCTGTTGGGACAAGTTGGACTTGATGATCCTTGGGGTCTCTTCCAACCTTGGTTATACTGTGATACTGTGATACTGTGAACTGGGGCTGTTTAGTCTTGAGAAGGCCAAGAGGGGGTCTTGTTAATGTCTATAAATGTCTGAGGCATAGGCGCCAAGATGAAGGTGACAGCCTCTTTGTAGTAGTGCCCAGTAATAGGAAAAGGAACAATGGATTTAAGCTGGAACACAAGAAGTTCCATCTCAATACAGGAGAAACATTTTTACAGTGAGGGTGATGCAGCACAGGAGAAGGCTGCCCAGAGAGGGTGCATAGATGTGTTCCTGTGCAGCCTGCCCTAGGTGACCCTGCTTTTGCAGGGGTGTTAGACTAGATGATGTCTGGAGGTCCCTCCCAACCCCTAACATCTGTGATTCTTTGATTCTGTGTGTACCTTACAAAATCAAGTCCAAAAATTAACAATCAGCACTGTCAGGACAAACAGAAGTTTTATTTGAAGCTACATTGCTTCAAAAGTGTCAAAAAAGGGAAACACCAGTAAAATCCTACTTGTTAAATCCAGAATGCTTAAAATTTTAACACATACTAAAGTAATAATTTTTGTTTAGTTGAAAGATCACTTCACAATCTGACTGATTTCGCTTGATTTGACTGCTCTTTAACAAACTGAAAGTCTGAACTCATATGAATAAAGGCTGACACAACATTTTTGAAAAATTCTTTTAAGGAAAGTATTTTCAGTTAAAATTTTGAAATAAAATTTTATTTCATTTTTTATTACAGAAAGAACAAAAAAATGGAAAGGAAAACATGTTAAATAAAAGAACAAAATATATTAAATATGTGCTGTAATAAATAATGTAAGTTTGAATAACTACAGTGTACAGATTAACCAACCATTCAATTCCTCCTTAAACCCCATTTGGGAGTAAATTGACTATGAATACTTAATCCAATTAAGGATATAACTTTTTCTTATTGTTTCATTCCAGCAAACTAAAATTTGGCATTGTTAATTGTTTCCCATCTTCAGATTGCCAGAAAGTTAGCTCATGCTTTTGGAGGTTGAGGTTTTGTTTCCTCATTTTGCTTTTGATCTCTTCTAGACTTTCTTTTACATTTTCCTTTTTATTTTTTTTTAATTAAGTGCAGTTACTTATAGTTTTTGTTTTTAAAGTCTTTCCTAATGGCATACACTTTTGTTATATTTTTAAAAATTATGCACTATTAACAAATTAAAAGTGTTAATACACGATTGTTAAGCAAACACTACACAGCAATTACATTTGTGTTTTGTCTATCAATTTAATTAAAAAATGAATTCTTTCAAATCATCTACCTTTGAGAGCTTTTTGAAAATATGAGTGTGAAAGAATGGAATCTAAGATAAAGTCACCCATGCAAATGCTCATGTTTCATATTTTTCATGGTAATTTTATATGTATTAAAATATATGAGTTAGCTCAATCATAGACAAAAGGTACATGACTATTTTTTCTTTTACAGTGGCCAGATGACAACTATTTCTCTCCATTGAAGGTGCTTGTATATGAACATGAGGTTAACTAACTTGGTTGAGCCATTCTTAACAAAAAACTTAAACACGTGAATAATTCAACTTCTTGTCATTAAAAAACTTACATGTAACCCAATGTACAGCTTCACTGCATTGTTGAGAGTGTCCTACCTTCAACACCATAAAAACAAAAATAGCATTATTGCCTTGTAATTTATTTATACTGTATCTATTACATGCATATATATGATTAAGTTTATATATTTATTTTCATCATTGTGTTATTATTATCAGTCACCTGAGACCAAAGAGATTTTCCAGAAGTTACCATTACAAGCTCCAACTTTTCTTGCTGGTATTCATGAATATCTCATTAAAGCATTCAGCTTCTCCTGTCTACATTACCAAAGGCTACAGTTGTGTTCAAGGCTCACCATCACAAATAGAATTGGAAGGTTCAGTGTTGTTAAAAAAAATCTAGATTCTATACTAAAATAATTCTCACAGTAGATTTTTATTCTTATTTTTAAAAATGTTTTTAAAATCTTATATCTTTTGTTATAGGGAAGATAATAACTGTGCTGCATATAACAAAAAGTACATCTATTCTGTTTTCTCAAGACTATGATCTTCTGCCTTTACTAAACATAATTTGCTCCAGTTACTGTTTGAAAATAATTGTTTTCTGTATTAGATATTTTCTACGCAAGATTTTTGAGCTTCAATATTTGCCTTCTGAATATGACACACTGGAATGCAAACATACTTTCAACTCCACACATTTATTAACCACTCTGTATTGCAGACTCCATATGAATAACTAAATTTGTCTTCAAACAAATTATAATAGCATTATAAGAAGTATTGTCTAAACAGATAAGAGCTACAGAAAATATCACAGTGTGATTATCCATTATTCAAACATCCAGAACTATGTATCAAGAGTAGTTCTACCATAGAATATAAACCCTTCATACAACCAGTTGAAAGTAAGAACAGTCTACATTTTCTGTATTTGGAAATGCTATAAAATACAGAATGTTTATTTTGTTATAGCCTGCATTTCTAATTATTTGAACTATCAAGGTATTTTTTATTCTTTGATGAAACAGGTACATGATCTTTGATATAATTTTTATTCTTTTTTTTTAGTAATGTACTTTATCCACACAAAGATAGTTCTATAACGATCATGTTGAGTTAATTCCTGAATGTATTATATGTAATGAATAATCAGACATGCTACAGTGTAAGATGTATGCCTCATTTAGTATTCAAAGGACAGGTTTAAGCAACCTACTCAGAACAAACATCCCCAAAGGGCTGAGCTTAGTTGAATCATGAGAAGGGTATATGATTCCCATTTTCCTGTACTGCAATGAGACAGAAACCAATTCAGCTTCGTTTCTTTTCACGCTGCCGTACTTCCAGATTTCTGTTGCTTCTATACTCTGTTTCTCTCTGTCAAGCTAAAGAAAGCTAGAATATTCAGCCATTTCTTTCATACGAGATGCTCCCTTTTCAATATCTCAAAATACCATTCTCTGAATCTTTTCCAACTCTTTTATATAACTTATCAAATGGGGGATGAGGTCTGACATGAGGACAGGTGCAAAGCACTTCTTTACACAGTGAGATAATGAGTATTTCTGTCTCATTTTCTAATAATTTCTTAATTGATTAATTCTGACATCCCATTTATTTGTTCCTGAGGACAAACTGCTGTTTACTGGAAGTGCTTTATAACATCACAGAGTCTCAGAATCAAAGAATCACAAAATGGTAGGGGTTGGATGTGACCTCTGGAGGTCATCTATCTAGTCCAATGCCCACGGCTAAGGGAGGTACGTCTAGATCAGGTTGCACAGGAGCACAAACTGATGGGTTTTGAAAATTTCCAGAGAGGGAGACTCCACAACATCTCTGGGCAGCTGTTACAGTGCTCCATCACAGTCAAAGTAAAAGTGAAGTTCACGTGAAACCTGGGTTCCAGTTTGTACCTGTTGCCTTTTGTCTTCTCATATACCACCACTAAGACTTTCATGACCTCCACTCTTTAAGCATTCATATATATTGATAAGATCCCATTTCAGTTTTCACTTTTGCACTTTTTCACTCTCAGCTTCTCCTTGTAAGAGAGATGCTCTAGTCCCCCAATCATCTTTGAAGCCCTCTGTTGGACTCTGCAGTAGTTCCCTCTTTTGAGCTGGGGAGCCCAGAACTAGTCACAATACTGCAGGTGCAGCCTGCAGGGGTGGGGTGAGGGGTGAGGGGAGAAGAACCTTCCCCTGCCAAAGGCCTTGTAGAAGTCCAGATAGATGACATCCATAGATTGTCTCTTGTTCACTGATGTAGTCAGTCCATCATAGAAAGCAGCTAGGTATGTCAGACAGTATTTGCCCTTAACGAAGCCATGTTGGTTGTATTTGGTCACACCCCTGTCTGTGTAATATTTCCCTTCTTCCAGTCAGCAGGGCCTTCAGCTGACTGCCAGGACTTTTCAAATATGGAGAATGGCCTGGTGACTACATCAGGCAAGTCTCTCAGGACTCTGGGATGCATCTCATCAGGTCCCATAGACTTATGTATGTTCCTCTTTTGGTCATGAACTTGATCGTCACACAGAGTGAGGGGGACTTTGCCACCCTTATCCCCACTGTATGGTTTTTAACTAAGGTGTTGGGGAAAAAAGTTGTTAAGAATCTCAATCTTGTCCTCATCTGTTGTTACTAGCTCACCATTCTTGGTCTTCAGGCCGAAATCAGTTTTCTTCCTTTGTTTCATTCATGTATCTGTAGAAGCTCTTCTTGCTATTCTTAGATCCCTTGTGAAGTTCAATTCCAGCTGTCCTCTGCCTTTTCTGACCTCATCCCTACACAATCAAGCAACATCTTTATGCTCTTCCTAGGATACCTGTCTCTGCTTCCACTGTCTGTGGAGCTCCTTCTTGCCTTTTGGCTTGACCAGCGGGGCTCAGCTCAGCCAAGATTTCTTGCATTCAAGATCTCTTGCATTCTATGAAACATGTCCTTTAAAGATCTGCCAGCTCTGTTCTACTCCCTTGTCAATGAGGACTGTTTCCCAGTTGTGTCCTATTGAGTAACTCACTGAAGAGCTGGAATTTTGCTTTTCTGAAATTGAGGGTCCTGATGATTTGTGACCCTTAAGACTGTGACTTCCACGTGTGCATGATAACTGCAGCCCAGTTTGCTTCCAATCTTGAAGTCCCTGGTGAGCTTGCTTCAGTGGTGGCCAGTAGATCCAGTATTGCTTCCTCTTGCGCAGGGGTGTTATTTCTTGTTTCAAGAACTTATTCAAGGCACTTCAGAGGCCTCCGGGATTACCTACAGTTCACTGTATTATCTTTCCAGCAAATGTCCGGGTGGCTGAAATTCCTCATCAGGAGGAGGTCCTGTGATGCCCTCTGTAGCTGGAATAGGAACATTTCATCAATAGTCTCCTTATGAACAGGAGGGCTGTAGTAGACTCATATCAGAAGATTCCCCTTGTTGCCTTGATCTCTAATTCCTGCCCATAAGCTTTTGACTTGCTCCTGGCTATACTTTAAGGACAAGTCTTCATATATCAATCAATTTCTAAATGTAGAAGACAACCCCTTCACCCTTCATTTCCATCCTGTCCTGTTGCAGCCTACGAACAGTCATTTATCATGGAAGGATAGAAGGGTTTTGGGGGGGGGTTGGTTTGAGGGTTTTTTTTGCCATGTAATTTTTCACTGTTTAATTGTTTTCAAATACATGTCTAATCTAAAGAAAAATCTCTATTAATTCGTATGATATTTGAAGATGAATCCATGATGGTTCAGCTTTGGAAATATAGGCAAGGAACAAGAATTTTGTAGGAGCTCAACAGTTTATCCAATACTATTTATCCTGCTTCCACTAAAACAAAATCAAACATTGTTACATTTTTATTTCTTTTCACATCCTATTAATATTTTTCCTTTTCCTTTTCGTAAACTAGTATAAGCATAGAGATATGGAAACTAAAAAGAAGGTGAGTTGGTGAAGTGAACTTCAGGAGTCATTAAAGAGAATACAATCTTGTCAGATTATAAGCAAATATATATTAATTTTTTTTTACTAAGGCTACTGCAGAGATTCAGAATTACTTTTCAAAGATACAACAATCAGAAGTCAGCAGAGTAATTTAACTTCACATTATAGAAAATCCATTTGAAGATAAATAAACCATAGATATTACATGACCTGTATAATCATATGCATGTTTAGGGGTTCTATTTTGAAGAGGTTATCATACTATTTCTCTGTTACAAGCTAAGCAGCTTGGGCATTCTATTCCCATTATATTTGTCAACCTCATAGAATAAAAAATGAGTTATTAATCCATTTTTTTTCAGAAATTATGAACTTCAATTCATACAGGGAATGAAAAAAAAAAGAAAAAGCAAATAAACAAAACAAACCTAACACAACAAAAAAGGCCATTTACGTCTGCTTGATTAATTACATTTAAGTAACATAAAATATTAATAAATTTTATAATTTTTCTAATTTTAATATTTTATAAATATTTATATAATGACAACTAAAATAACCTATAAAATATATCCACTACTCACAATTTTTTTGCCTTATGTTTAGGTTTGTTTTATAACCTGTCACTATATGCCCACAAAATACAGGTAACAGGACAAGCTCATATAATTTACAGCAGAATAAGTATTTCTTAAACCTCTACCAGATTCACTGAACCTGAGGAGTTTTTATGTCTGGGGAATGAAGACATTGACTGGAGACATGGCATTGCATAAGGTATCCACAGAACAGCATGACAGGCTCCAGCAGAAACACAGTTAATGAAATATAAAGGGATTCCCCAAAGTTAATAAATCATATACATAAACATACAGACTTGCAGTCTGCTACTATCTGAAATGCCTAGGACATGGTTAAGCCACAGAAATATGTTGTCATTAATCACATCACAAATCATCACAGTGAAAAGCAATCGACTACATATTTTAACTATATGCTTTTTCTACTGGATTTATCTGATGGGTGAGCTGGTGCACTGCTTAACAACAAATCAAGAAGCAGGAGCTCAGGAAAAAAATATGGCATATCCTTTTCATCAGTACAGAATCAAGTTTTGAATCATCAATGCCAAAACAAGAATCAATAACTTCCACTTACAAACTGCTGAAATTTGTAGTGGCAGAGCACAGAATGCAATATGCAACATCCAGCACTATTATTCAATTTGCTTGATTGTTTTTGTGTACCATTTGGAGGTGAGAGCTCTCTAATCAGTATAATATCACACTAACAATGTCAGGTGAAGTTTTAAAATCATGTAAATGAATTGGGAACTTAATCAAGCTGAAAAAAAAATGGAAATTTGACATGTAGATCCTGATAATGTTTTTCAATATCTTTACAGTTTTTTGTGTTGTTCTTTACAATTGTTTGTAAAGACTAGCATCTTATATAGATAATACAAGATAGATAATATAATCATGGTGTTGTATAAGCTGTCCTCCACGCACTCTAAGAACCTCCTAGACTGCCTCCTCTCTGCTGTGCTGAGATCCCAGCAGATATGAGGCAAGTTGAAACTGCCCATGAGAACAAGGTCAGGTGATCTTGAGACAGCCTGAAGCTGCCTATAGAATGATTCATCAACATCTTCATCCTGGTTGGGTGGTCTATACAGATTCCAACCAGGATGTCTGCCCTGCTGGTCTTCCCTCTAATTTTCACCCACAAGCACTCAACCTGATTGTCCCTGATCTCCAGCTCAACTGCTGTTTAGGAGGAGATTTGATGGAGTGCTTGGTGCCATGGTTTAGTTGATTAGATAGTGTTGGATGATGGGTTGGATATGATGATCTCGAAGGTCTCTTCCAACCTGGTTTATTCTACTCTATTCTATTTACAACTTCTAGTTATTTCAGGGTTTTAAAAGAATGGCTGCTACTGTTCTAGGATATCTCAGGCTTGTTCTAGTGGTCAGGTTGTGGTTCACCATGGAAAGATGACTGAATGACTGAAGATAAAAACACTCTTTCTGAAGAACTGAAATGTATGGGCAGTGTAAATTACTGTAATAAGTGTCAGGAAGAAAGTATTTTCTTATGTAATGAAATTCAAACAGAGGCAGCAGGAAAGGCAAATATAATGAAGAATGTAATTTATTATAAAATAAATCATAATTTATCTTTTAAAAGATAAAAATGTTAGAAACCCAATGGAAGAAAACAGCTCTGTTTTTTATGAGGAAGTAGCTGTTACTTTTTCCAAAATGATCAATGAATCACAACCTACTGTGGCTAAATCTTCTGATAGCTTTGATATCTGAACTACTTTCTAAGAACTCCATTCTGTAAAATGGATTAAAATGTTGTTATTATAAAACTTTGTTGAGCATAATTTTAGGGTTTGGGTAGAAAGAGAGATTCTCAGTATCCCGATCAAAAATGATGGAATACAGATATTTACTTTCTCCTATGAAGAAGAATATCTCTTTCAATAGCAGTGAGTTAAGTAAAGACCTCAGGGCAGACAGAGAAGCAGAGAAACAGGAAGGAAATACTGCATAATGAAGAGTAAATGTAAGATATAGTAGCTCTGTACTTTCAATCATGAGGAAATACTTCTGAATTTTTCAGGCCTCTTATGTGAAGTTTATGTGCAACATTGTTGAATATAATTAAATCCTAAATAAAACACTTGTGTTATTCTATTTCTATTTAATAAATAAATAAATCCATTTTCAATTAAGAAAACTATTCCTCATGATTATTATCCCAGGTGCTGCGTGAGCCTACCAGGGGCAAGGCTATGCTTGACCTCCTCTTCACCAACAGGGAAGGGCTGGTGGGTGATGTGGTGGTCGGAGGCTGTTTAGGGGCCAGTGACCATGAAATAATAGAATTTTCAGTATTCAGTCAAGCTAAGAGGGCCAGCAAGAAGACCTCCACTCTGGACTTCCGGAGGGCGGACTTCAGGTTGCTCAAGGAAATAATTCAGAGGGTTCCTTGGGAGAAAGCCCTTAAAAATAAAGGGGTCCAGGAGGGCTGGACCTGCTTCAAGAAAGAGCTGATGAAGGCTCAGGAGCAGGCTGTGCCAATGTGCCGGAAGAGGAGCCGCCGGGGCAGACGGCCAGCCTGGCTGTGTAATGAACTTTTAATTGAACTAAGGGAAAAAAAGAGGGTGTATAATCTTTGGAAGAAAGGTGAGGCAACCCATGGAATGTTTAAAGAGGTTGCTAGGGCATGTAGGAGGAAAATTAGGGAGGCAAAAGCATATTTGGAACTTAAACTGGCCTCTGATGTGAAGGACAACAAAAAGTCCTTCTATAAATATATTAATAGCAAGAGGAAGGGCAGGGACAACCTCCACTCCTTGGTTGACATGGAAGGAAATGTTGTAACACAGGATGAGGAAAAGGCAGAGGTACTTAACACCTTCTTTACCTCAGTTTTTACTAGCTGGAAAGAACGTCTACCAGACAGCTGGCCTGCAGAACTGGCAGAGGGAGCCAGGGAGCTGCATGGTTTCCCTGTGTTCCATGAGCAAGTGATAGGAGCTCTCCTCAGCAGCTTGGACCCCCACAAGTCCATGGGACCAGATGGGATCCATCCTAAGGTGCTGAGAGAGCTGGCAGATGAGCTGGCCAAGCCACTCTCCATTATTTTTCATCAGTCCTGGCTCACTGGAGAGATCCCAGCTGACTGGAAGCTGGCCAACGTGGTACCCATCCACAAGAAGGGCCGGTTGGATGAGCCAGGGAATTACAGGCCTGTCAGCCTGACCTCAGTGCCAGGAAAGATTATGGAGCAGGTCATCCTGAGTGCAATCACGCAACACTTAGAGGATGGCCAAGGGATCAGGCCCAGCCAGCATGGGTTTAGGAAGGGCAGGTCCTGCCTGACCAACCTGATCTCCTTCTATGATCACGTGACCCGCCTGGTGGATGTGGGGAGGCCTGTGGATGTAGTCTACCTGGACCTCAGCAAGGCCTTTGACACCGTTCCCCATAGCAAACTCCTGGCCAAGCTGTCAGCCCATGGCTTGGATGGGAGCACACTGAGATGGGTTAGGAACTGGCTGGAGGGCCGAGCCCAGAGAGTGGTAGTGAATGGTGCCACATCCAGCTGGCAGCCAGTCACCAGTGGTGTGCCCCAGGGATCAGTACTGGGCCCCTTGCTCTTTAACATCTTTATTGATGATCTGGACGAGGGCATCGAGTCCATCATCAGTAAATTTGCTGACGACACCAAGCTGGGGGCAGGAGTTGATCTGCTGGAGGGTAGAGAGGCTCTGCAGAGGGACCTCGACAGGCTGGGCAGATGGGCAGAGTCCAATGGCATGAGATTTAACACATCCAAGTGCCGGGTTCTGCACATTGGCCACAGCAACCCCATGCAGAGCTACAGGCTGGGGTCAGAGTGGCTGGAAAGCAGTCAGGCTGAGAGGGACCTGGGGGTGCTGGTCGACGGTAGACTGAACATGAGCCTGCAGTGTGCCCAGGCAGCTAAGAGGGCCAATGGCATCCTGGCCTGCATCAGGAACAGTGTGGCCAGCAGGAGCAGGGAGGTCATTCTGCCCCTGTACACTGCACTGGTTAGGCCGCACCTCGAGTACTGTGTCCAGTTCTGGGCCCCTCAGTTTAGGAAGGATGTTGACTTGCTGGAACGAGTCCAGAGAAGAGCAACAAAGTTGGTGAGGGGTTTGGAACATAAGCCCTACGAGGAGAGGCTGAGGGAGCTGGGGTTGCTTAGCCTGGAGAAGAGGAGACTGAGGGGTGACCTTATTACTCTCTACAACTACCTGAAGGGAGGTTGTAGACAGACGGATGTTGGTCTCTTCTCCCAGGCAAGCAGTACCAGAACAAGAGGACACAGTCTCAGGCTGCGCCAGGGGAGATACAGGCTGGATGTTAGAAAAAAGTTCTATACAGAAAGAGTGATTGCACATTGGAATGGGCTGCCTGGGGAGGTGGTGGAGTCACCATCACTGGAGGTTTTTAGGAGAAGACTTGACGGGGTACTTGGTGCTGTGGGTTAGTTGCTTGGGCGGAGTTGGATTGGTTGATGGGTTGGACGCGATGATCTTGAAGGTCTCTTCCAACCTGGTTTATTCTATGTATTCTATGTATTCTATGTATTCTATGTATTCTAATTCTCCATACTTAATCTAAGATATACTTTCAATATTCCAGAAAGGCTTTGTGTCTAGTCACAACTAATATTGGTTCTAAAGTGCTAATTCCTCTCAATAAATCAAAGGAATAATGTTAAAATAAACCCAAGCATGTAGAGACTAACTGTATCTTACTAATTGCTATTCTGTGTTTGCAACCACATGCATTTCATAGACACTTCATAGAATCATACAATCATAGAGTAGAATCAATGAGCTTGGAAAAGACCTCAAAGACCAAGTCCAACCTGTCACCCAACACCTCATGACTACTATAACATGGCACCAAGTGCCACATCCAATCCCCTTTTGAACACCTCCAGGGACAATGACTCCACCACCTCCCTGGGCAGCCCATTCCAATGGCTAACAACTCTCTCTGTGAAGAACTTTCTCCTCACTTTGAATCTAATCTTCCCCTGGCACAGCTTGAAACTGTGTCCTCTTGTTCTGGTGCTGGTTGCCTGGGAGAAGAGACCAGCCCGCTCCTGGCTACAACCACACTTCAGGTAGTTGTAGACAGCAAGAAGGTCTTCCCTGAGCCTCCTCATCTCTAGGCTAAACAATCCCAGCTCCTTCAGCTTCTCCTCACAGGGCTTGTGCTCGAGGCCTCTCACCAGCCTCATTGCCCTTCTCTGGACATGTTCAAGAGTCTCAATGTCCTTCTTAAATGGAGGGGCCCAGAACTGGATACAGGACTCAAGGTGTGGCCTAACCAATGCAGAGTATAGGGGCACAATGACTTCCCTGCTCCTGCTAGCCACACTATTCTTAATGCAGGCCAGGATGCCACTGGCCTTCTGGGCCACCTGGCACACTGCTGGCTCATGTTCAGCCAGCTGTCAATCAGTGCCCTCAGGTCCCTTTCTGTTTGGCAGCTCTCCAGCCACTCCGACCCCAGCCTGTAGCGCTGCATGGGGTTGCTGTGACCAAAGTGCAGTATGCTGCACTTGGATTTGTTAAATGTCATCATGTTGGACTCTGCCCGTCTGTCCAGCCTGTCAAGATCCTTCTGCAGAGCCCTTCTACCCTCTAAGTGATCAGCACCTACTCCCAATTTGGTGTCATCTGCAAATTTTCTTATGACTGACTCAACCCCCTCATCCAGATCATCAATGAAAATACTAAAGAGGATGGGGCCCAGCACTGATCCCTGGGGGATGCCACTGGTGACTGGCCACCATCTGGATGTGGCACCATTCACCACCACTCTCTGGGCTCACCCCTCCAGCCAGTTCCTAATCCAGCGCAGAGTGCTCCTGTCCAAGCCACGGGCTGACAGCTTGGCTAAGAATTTGCTGTGGGGGATGGTATCAAAGGCCTTGCTGAAGTCCAGAGAGACTACATCCACAGCCCCTTCCTAAATCCATGCTGGCTGGACCTGATCCCTTGGCTATCCTTCAGATGCCCAGGATGATCTGCTCCATAATTTCCCCTGGCACTGAGGTCAGGCTGGCCTGTAGTTTCCAGGTTCCTCCATCCGGCCCGTCTTGTGGATGAGGATCACATTGACCAGTTTTCAGTCAGCTGGGACCCCTCCAGTGAGCCAGGACTGGTGGAAAATGATGGAGAGAGGGCTGGTGAGCTCATCTGCCAGCTCTCTCAGCACCCTAGGATGGATCCCCTTGGACCCATGGACTGTGAGTATCCAAGTGGCTTAGCAAGTGCTGAACTAATTCCTTGTGGATTTCAGGGGTACTGCACTGCTTCCTGACCCTATCAACCATTTCTGGAGGCCAGTTATCCTGAAGTCCTCCTGCCTTATTATTGAAAATTGAGGCAAAGAAGGTATGTAGAGCCTCAGCCTTTTCCTCATCTTTAGTTACAATGTTCCCCTCCAGGTCCAATAAGGAGTGGAGGATCTTCTTTCCTCTCTTTTTAGCATTAATGTGTTTATAAAAATGCTTTGTATTATCTTCCACAGAAGTGGCCAGCTTAAGTTGCAACTGGGCTTCTGTCTCTCTATTTTCTCTCCTGCATGTTCTAACAACATCCTTAAACATACCTCGAGTTGCCTCCCCTACTTCCCAAAGGTGACACACCCTCTTTTTTTCCCCTTAATTCCTTCAAGAGCTGCTTACTCATCTAGGCCAGTCGCCTTCCACAGCGGCTCATCTTTTGGCACGTGGGAACTGCCAATTTCTGTGCCTTCAAGAGCTCCTTTTTGAAGTAGGTCCAACCATCCTGGACCCCTTTGTTCTTAAGGGCTGCTGCCCAGGCTACTTTCCAAATAGGCTGCTTGAACAAGCTGAAGTTTGCCTTCTGGAAGTCCAAAGTGAGGGTTCTGTTACTGTTCCTCTCTATCTCCCTGCATAATGAAAATTCCACTATCTCATGATTGCTGCAGCCTAGACAGCCTCCTACCATCACATCTCCCACCAGCCTTTCTCTATTTGAGAACAGCAGGTCAAGCAGGGGTCAGGCTCACTTAACAGCTGTATCAGGAAGCTGTCCTCCATACACTGGGAACCTTCTGGACTGCTTCATCTCTGCTGAATGAAGTTCCCAGCAGATGTCTGGCAGGTTAGTCACCCAGAAGGACAAGATCTGGTGATCCTGAGACAGCCTCCAGTTGCTCATAAAATAGTTCTTCTGTCTCCTCATCCTGGCTGGGTGGTCTATAACAGACTCCAATCAGATCTCCCTCTGATTTTAACCCACAGACACTCAATCCTTTCATCTGCAGCCTCAAGTTCTGCAGCATCTAGTGATTCCCTAATATACAGAGCTACCGCTCCTCCTCTTCTCCCTCACCTGTCTCTCTTAAAGAGCCTGTAACCCCCTAGTGCAGTAATCCCATCATGTGAATCCTCCCACCATGTTTCTGTAATAGCAGCTATATCATAATTTTCCTGGTGGACCAAGACCTTCAGTTCTTTTTTGGTCCCTATGCTGTGTGCATTGGTGTACATGCGCTTCAGCTAGGCTGTTGATTTCTCAATTAACACTAATTTATGCTCCACTCTCTCTGGAGAGACTGGTTTCCTCGCCCACCCCCTTCAGACCTAGTTTAAAGCCCTCCCAATGAGCCCTGCAAACTCCAATGCTAGTACCCTCTTGCCCTTTCTAGATAATTTCACCCCATCAAGGTCCAGCAGGTCAGGTGTAGTAAAAGTTGCCCTTTGATCAAAGAACCCAAAATTCCATTGCTGGCACCATCCCTTGAGCCAATTGTTGATGGCATGGGTTCTCCTGTTCCTCTCAGTGTACACACCTGCCACTGAGGGAATTGAGTAGAACACCACCTGAACTCCTGCCCCATCAACCAATTGTCTGAGGGCCTTGAATTCCTTTTTAATCATCCTGGTGCCCTTATTACCAATTTCATTGCTTCCAGCTTGTATTACCAGCTATGGGTAATAGTCAGTGGGCTGGATTAGATTTGGGAGTCTCCTTGTGATGTCCCTTATACAGGCCCCAGGCAGGCAGCATACTTCCCTATGGGATGGGTTGGGACGACTCTGTTCCCCTCAGGAGAGAGTCTCCAACAACTATAGCCCTTCTCTTTTTCTTTATGGTGCTGGTTCTTACCATTAGTGGGGACTGCTTTGCCATAGGCATCTCCTTAGATGGCTCCTCATCAGCCCTGTCACCCACGTTGCCCTCAGTCTGCAGGGCCTTATACTTATTATGCAAGGGCAAGGGGGTGGGGGGTGGGATGGATTCCCCTTGCTTCCCCTATCAGGGAGCCGGATGCCTCCCTCAACAGGGGAGGTCTGCAAAGCCTTCTCCCATATATCTAGCTCCCGTTCACAGTCCTGTATAGTCCTGAGCCTATGTACCTCATCCATTAGCTCAGCGACTTCATCCTTAAGCTCAGCCACCAGGTTGAGGAGAAAATTCACCTGGTCACACCTGACACAGGTGTTGTCTCCTTCCCCCTCCATTCCAAGTGCCAGGCTCCAGCACTCTCTGCAGCTAGCATCCTGGATGCCTGCATGCTTATGCACCAAATCTGTCTGGGTACCTATCAATTTTGTAATAGTCTTTGGCCGAGTTGTTACCATGGTTCAGGGGGTTTATTGTTAGCTGTTAAAAAAAAAAATATTAAAAAGTTAAAAAAAAAATATGCCACCTAAATACTATAATTTATATTTATTTATTTACTATAACTTATATTTTGCCTAAATTCTGTAATTTTTCTGAGCTACCACAGAGGCTTCTATACTCTGTCAGCTGCCCCAGAACGTGGAGTCAGGCAAGAAGGCTTTCCAGCCAAAATGGCATCGCGTGCTCAGCCCCACCGAGTTTTAAAATTCCCGCAGCTGACATCATGATCCCAAGCAGGCACACGAGAAGTCAGCCCTGCCTGACCTCACCATCTGCCATGGGTCCTTCCAACCTGCAAATCCCCAAAAAGAAACCAAAAGAGAAAGATCTCAGCTCAAGCATGCCAGTGCCAGTGCTGGTCCCAGTCATCTCTCCAGACAAAATGGGAAGGAAAAATCAGGCTAGTGAGGAAATGGTGGGTGACATTTTATATTAAATATATAAGCTTATATATAGACCGCTAATTTTATTTTGCTGCCTGTTGAATTAAGGACAATCCTTTTCCTGTGGAGGAACACTGTCCCTGATAAATCATTTCTGATAGTGTCACTTCAGAAGGAACTTATCTGAAATCCTTTATGTCCTGATTTATAGTTTTGTGGTTTGGATTTCATATGAAAACAAAATTAATTATACACTGATGTTTCAGTTGTTTCCAAGTAGTGTTTATCCTAAGCCAAAAACTTTTTCATGTTCTGTACTCTCTTAGCAAAGAGATGTAAAAGAAGCTGAGAGAAGCACAGACAGGACAGACAACTTGAACTACCCATCAGGACATATAATTTCTCAGCATGTAAACTGGATGGAGTTTTCTGTGAGGGGCTGATCAGTGTGGTGAAACTTGCTGGCCACTGGTAAGGAGAGCATAAGCAATTACATTGCACATTACTTCCTTTTTTTTTTTAAATTTATCTCTGGTTTTGTTATTTCACTTTTTATTACTATAATTAATATTACTACTATTACTATTATTAAATTACATTTTATTCTCATGATTAAACTTTTCTTACCACATGAGGCTTCTTTCTTTTTTTTTTTTCCCCCCTCCAATTTTCCCCATGCCACCAAGGTGAGGGGGAGTCAGTTAACAGCTGAACGGTACTTAGTTACCAGCTGGTCTTAAAGCACAATGCAAACACTTTAACTCTTAACTCTTCATATATGACAACTACTTACTATTTATCAGTAAAAAAGAGTTTCTATTAATGATTATGACTTGAGGCTTTACAAGGTGCAATGTGTTCTGATGCTGAACTCTCTAAATCCTGAAATAGCAATTCAGATCTGGGACTTGTTTTGGCTTGTGAAGTTTTGTGTCCAAGATGAATAATCCCAGTAACACTTCTTAATTCTGGCAACACTTCTTATAAATAATTCTGTGACTACATATAAGTCCCAAATGTTGGAACACTTAACTCAATTTTGGCTACTAGATACAGTATCTTGAATATAGACATAACTATGTATATGTAGAAAACATAAAATCTTTTAGGAGGGATTTCTACTGTCACTGAAAAAATGAGAAGCCTAACTTGCAGTCAGTAATAAAGTATCTCTAGTTAAGTGGGATGATATCTAGCAGACACAGCAGAAAGTCTTATGTGTTTCCAGATTTTATATCCAGATAATGGAGACATAATTTCTTAAAAAAAAAAAAAAAAAAAAAAAGTGAGAAGCAAACACACTTATAGGTAAAAAAGTTGTGGGTTTTTTTTTTTTTGTTTGTTTGTTTTTAATTCAGAAGTTAACAAATTTACTTGAAAGTATTCTTCCATTCCCAGACTCAGAGGGAAACAGTTGTCTGGCACAGAGTAGTGGGTTGAAATTGCCCCCCCAAAATTATTTGCCTGACTAGCTCAGATGGAAGCAAATTAAGCTATATTTACAAGCAAGACTATAATCTAAAATATGAAATGTAATGAATATGTACAAAATATACAATATTTACTTTTATTTACCATTTATAAACAGCACAAGAACTCCTCTGGACAAAACCAGGGCATTACCAACAAATTCTTTTCTCCCCTCTCCCCCTGAACAAGCAACAACAGAAAAAAGGAGGAAAGCAGAGAGTCACTTGTTTGTACTTAGCCACAACAACAAAATGCAGCCAAGGTCACTGACCAGCAGAAGCATTAGCTAGTATCTGCCAGAGCAAAGGAGCACGAAAACAGAGTTAGGTTATACAACTAAATTTATGATAGATATCAGTCCAATGGGATTGTTTAGAACTTATCATTATTTTCCTTTTGCATCCAATGGTAATTTATTTATATTCTACCACTTGATAGTCAAGATCTGTAGAAAATTTCCTAGGCACAGCCTAAAACTGCCATAAACAGAAAATTTTAGACAAGTTACAAAAATTAATAAACACATTTTTTCTAATGGTATTTTATTTACAGTTCACAACACAAGCATGGTCAGTATTTTACAGAAGAAAAAAAATATTAAATGCTTGTAAATACAAAGCATACTGCAGCATATGATCTCAGAAAACAAAGAAGCAGTATCAGAAGTTTCCCAGTAGAATTCTAGAGACAAACTGTTCCTATAATATAAGATGCAAACTAAAGTGCAAAATAATTTCCATCCTAACTGTAGCTGAAGAGTAGCTGATATTTCACAGTATATCACTTTTATTGTAAAATGCTTTCAGCTTCTAGGACATCTTTGAAGAATAACTTCAACAAGTACTCAAGTAAATCCAGAAAAATGAACTGCAACTCTAAAAATATGCCTTTTAGGGATTTACAATTATTTTCATATAATTTAAGTCATTGCCGTCATTGCAATTGTATCTGCCAGGAGTCCAATTAATGCATATATTGAAATCATCAACCTTTGGTACACCTAACCCAGGACAGACACATTAAACCTGTTTATGAATTGAGGTACTCGAGAGAGCAAGGAATGGGAAAATCAGCTTTGCATTTCTAGGTGACATGTTAAAATTAATTGTAACTCAGCAGCAGGCGAATATCACTATCTAAGGACTGCCCAATGACTTATATGAATGTTTTGGGTTACCTTATTCCAGTTCCTTGTGGAAAAGTCTAGCATGCTGTACACCACAAAACAGTTCTGTAATATTTATTGGTGTGGCAGTTTTAGGCTGCAGATCAGCTGCAGATTTTGAGCAGAAAAAGTAGAAAAAAATAAGCAATTCACCCTTGTGTGTAAAAGGGAAAACAAAAGATTATTCTAAACTAATTCATTGGATAAAATGTGTGGGATGGATGCAGAAGTATCCTAACAATCTTTCACATTTCACTTCACTTCCATTCCTTTTCTTCCTTTCTGGTCTTAGCTGTTCTGCTAGGGAGGCAATAATCGCTTCTGGCTGGCCTTGAGAAAAGATAAGAACAACAAACATTGCTTCTTTAAACTAACATTCCTTCTTCTGAACTCCTCTTTCCTTCTGTTACCAGCGGGGGAGGATGCTTTGGGGGGGGGGGGCAGTGGAGAAGCTTCCCTTCTCTCTGGGAAAACCAGAGTGGATACAGGGGGATTTCTGTGTTATTTTCAATTGTAAATATCTGTACAATATTGTAAATACTGTATATTTTGTACATATTCTTTGCATTCCATTGTAGAGTGTAGTTTTTGCTTGTAAATACAGCTTCCATTTGCTTCCAACTGAGTTAGTCTTGCTTAGTTAATGTGAATAGAAAACTTCAACCCACCACATTGGGCTTTAAGTCTCATCAATTTTCATCTCAGACTGGAAATTGGAATAAAATGTCCTTTCAAGGAAGTGACTCTTTTAAATTAAGAATGAGTTCTGGTAGAAGAGAAGCATTTTTTTCTACATAATCTATGCTGTATAGCATCTCAGTCAGCAAAAAATGACTTGTTAATTATATTAATTTTATTTTTTTTTTAACCACTTTAACAGTATACTTTTCCTTTGTTTTTTCTTTCCTCTTAGGTTAGTGAAGTTCAGTTAACTAGAACCTGCAAAATCTACACTAGAACTCACTGTCAGAGGCTGAGGGTAGTATGGCTGGTAAACAAATGAGAGATGTTTTGCATTAATCCCTCTTTCTTCTGAGGAAGGGATAGGGATAAAGGGAGAGACATTTATAGGTTGGGGGGAAAACAAAAACAAAACCAAAAAAGAAGTAACCAAAAAAGAAGTTACATCCTAAAAATAACCTCCATTACAGCTTTGGACCAATTTTTTGCTTAGTTTGGTTTGGAATATTTGTATATTCCATTCCTCATGTCAGTATATATTGGATGCATATTATGAAGCATGCTTCTTAATCGTGGCAGAGAAACATATTTTAATAAAAATCAAGGGAAGGATCTCTTTAGATGTTATCAAGAACATCTTAAATATTATTAGCCTGTGGAAAGGACTTTGGGTGTATCGTGATTAGCTCAAGCTTAATTTAATTTTCCCCCATATCAGAGTTCCTGAACTAAATACTTTTATTATCCCATAGATACTATTTATTTTTTTTTTCAGTCTGCTTTCAATATTTTTTGGTCCTAAGTGAGTTTCAGGATTTGGTAAAATCGATCTTGCTTTGTAACACAGCAGAAGCAGAAAAATATGACACCCCACAGTATCAGTTATTCCAGTGATGTTATAAAAAGTAATAAATACAGCTTAAATGCTAACCCAATCAAAAGAAATTTAAGTGGTTCATAAAACTCTTGAACAGTGGAATGATGTTTATAGCAAAACTTTCCATTTGCCCTTCTTATATATATAATACCTTTTTTGTTCCTTGAACGTCCTTTGAGAATTAAAATGGTTTCACTAAGAAGAGTTTTACTGCAGTTCTTTTATAAATAGTACTTTGGTGGGATGGTGTATTTATGTGGTAATTTGGTAATCTTGATAATTTATTACCAGGAATTAAGTCTAATAATTTATATTACCTTCCAAGAGCATAACAGTAATAGAACAGTAATTTCTTCCCTCCCCCCTCAATTCTGTATTATGAGGCATTAAATCTGCTAAGAAGGCAGTGGACTGATTTGTAGAAAGTCTCAAAAGAGGATTATGTCCTTAAATATGAGAAGGTAACCAGGATAGTCATCTTTTCTAATGTGAGACTTGTATTTTTTTGTTTTTCATTCTTAATTGGATGAGATAAAGACACTTAACTTCACTGTCAAATCTGTAACATTGCTGCATTAAATAGAAGCTTGACTTTGGTGAAAAAACATAACATTATACAAACAATTTATGAATGCACAGTAATTGGATCTGTTTAAAAGAGGTGGGAGAATTCAAAAGTGATCCTAAAAAATGTACACATTCATCACAGAATCAGAGGTCATACTCAGCCTGATCAGGGCTGAACAGAGTTACCTCAGGCATTAATTTGGTTTTTAGTAACTTAATGAAAATACTTCAGATTCAGAAAATGTTTATAACTATATATAACTGCTAATAGGATCATTGCTGATGCTACAATGTATATTCCTTGCAAGAATGCCAGAGGGGGGAAAATGGCATCAATGCCATCAATACCAAATATTTCAGAACAGAAATGCTGAAAATTTTTCCAACCATGAATACTGTTTATTTCAAATAAATTTAACATCTGGAAATGCATTGCATCTGCTTAAGGACAAGAAAATATTCTTTATTATTTATCAGTTACTAAACATCTTTATGGTCAGGCTGAAATGTGTAAATCTCTTTTAATGGAATGTTTCTTTGGAAAAAAAAAAATCCTCTGTTAATTTGACCTTATATCATGTATAAAACTTTAGTATGCTGCATTTTTCCCAACTTTTTCATTTATTCAATTTAATTGAAATTGCACTTTTGTTAAACATTACTGAGCTTGAGTGCATTTGAAATCGATAGAGTCAATATATTTATCTAGTCATAAATGCATTCAAGTATCATCACTCTCATAGAGAAACAGTTTAATACTAAAGAGGGTTTGAACTCTTCACAGAAACTGACCTTTTTTCTTTCTGAGTGATCTGTAGTGTGAGTAAAAGAATACATTAATAATCTAGGAGTAAATAAAATTCCTAGTCTGTCTCAAGCTCACACATACACATATGCTATCTGGATGATGATCAAATTTTAGCCTTTATTTATTGCTTTTCAAAATGTAATTTCTGGAATCATTGGTATCTATTGTGTTATTCCATTGAAGATTTTTTTGGCTAGTAGCCTAAATCTCATGAAGATTTACAAAATGATAGATGAATCCATAGATTTGTATGTAACTTGAGTAGGCATACTTTATTCACAACTCCCAAGAAACATACAAACAGAGATTCCCTACTGAATTTGTCTCTCTTGTCCCTGAAAATCATAGGAAGATCACATATAAATAGGTTAAAACACCTTTTAAGTTTTTATTTTTATTTTCACCACAGATAGATATGGCAGAAGTGGCTCTTCATTTTTTTCCCCTTTCAATACTGGTTTGGACTTCTTTTTTTTCTAGTTTAGAATATCTAGAGCTTAATGGTGGTGACAATAAGGTCAAGTGTTTATGGGTAAGAATAAGCAGGAAGGTTAACAAAGTAGATACCATGACAGGAGTCTGTTACAGACCTTTCAACCAGATTCAAGAGACATTAATTATTCTGTAAACAGCTGGAAGAAGTATACCATAACCACCACTTGTTCTCATGGGAGGACATGAATTTATGAGATATCTGCTGGAAATACAATACAGTAGGGAGGAAACCATCTAGAAGATTCATTGATGACAAATTTTTGACTTAGGTAGTGAAGGATGGACCTATGCTAATGACCAAATTTTATTTGGTTAGAGGAAGCCTAAGTTGCAGTGTACATGAGATGGTGGAGTTCAGAATCATGTGAAGAAGTATCTGTAATGGGTTGGGGCAGACCCCCTCCCCACCACGCGCAGAAATAACGACTCAGACAAACTGATTGCAAAAGTAGTGGAGAGTTTAAATAGAGAACAGTGAGTGTGCACAAAAGGAAACATAGTGACAAGAAAGGAACCAAAGTAAACCCAGAAAGACCCCAAACCCCACCTGAGGGTGCATCCAAAACCCCCAGGGCTCCTTCTTCCCCCTCCCTCTGCTGGGCTAGTCTCAGCTGGCCAGGCCTGAGACTGCCCATCCCCCTGTGGCCTTGGGCCCAATCAGGCCCATGGCCGGGAGATCTCTCCCTCAGTTACCAAGTCTCGGAGAGGGAAGGAAAGAGGAAGTGCCAGACCCCACGGCAAAATTTATAGTGGTGCAAGGGATTATGGTAGAAATACCTACTTTCCTGAGTCCACCCACTGGGATGGACTTCTGGACACAGGAAACACCCCTGTAGCAGAGGGCACCCAGCCCAAACTACGACAGTATCATGGTAATAAGTAGGATCACAACCCTGAACTTCAGAAGCGCTTTCTTCCATAACTTACTTAGAGGAATCCCCTGGGTTAGGGCACTGGAAGGTAGGGGAGTCAAAGAGCTGGTTAATATGCAAGCAACTCCTCTTCCAAGCTCAAGATTGATGCATTCCCATGAGTATAAAACTAAGCAAGGGAGGTAAGTAATATAAATGGATGAGGAAAGACCTTCTGGAAAAACTCATGTTGAAGACTAAATTTCATAGTATGTGGGAAAAAGAGACTTGGCACTTAGGAGGAATATAGGAATGTTACCAGAAAATGAAGGGATGCAACAAGAAAAGACACTCTTGTAGTTAAATCTGCCAAAGGTTGTGGAAAATAGCAGGAAGAGCTTCTTAAAACATATCAATACAAAAAGTAACCCAGAAAAATTTGGCCTGTTGCTGAATGAGGTGGGTGTTCTGATGGTAGAGGATACAGAGAAGGTGGAGTTACTGAATGCCTTACTGAATGCCTTACTGAATGCATTAGTCTTTACCGCTAAAGTCAGCCCGGAGGAATCCCGCACCCTGGAGGTAAGAGAGAAATCCTGGAGGAAGGATGAATCTATACTGCTCAGAGATAATTGGGTTAGAGATTATTTGGGTAAACTGAACACGTACAAATACATGGCTCCTGACAGGATGCACCTGCAAGTGTTGAGAGAGCTGGGAATGATGTTGCTGTGGCACTCTCCATCACATTTCAAAGGTCATGGAGAACAGGGGAGGTGCTTGAGGATTGGAGAATGGCTCACTATGAAACTATCAAATGTAGAATAAAGACTATGGAAGAAGAGTAAGTTTGTAAGTTTGACAACAATTTTTTTTTCCCTATTGAATTGAAGAATCTCCATCCCATATTGGATGTAGTGGGGAACATTGCCATCAAGGATCAAGAGAAGGCTGGGGTGCTTACTGCCTTCTCTGTTTCAATCTTTATTAGTCAGACCAGGGTATTCAGTTCCCTGAGCTGGAAGACAGAAACAAAAAAGCAGAATAAAACTCCCATGATCTAGTAGGAATCAGTTAACAATCTGCTATGCCATGTGGAGACTCACAAGCCTGTGGGCCCAGACGGGATCCACTCAAGAGTACTGAAGGAGCTGTCAGAAATGACCAAGCTGTTTTCCATCATTTATTAGCAGTCCTGGTTAGTAGGGAAAGTACCAGAAGACTGGAGGCTTGCCAAACTTACAGCCATCTACAAGAAGAGCCAGAAAGAAGATCCATAGAACTACAGGCCTGTCAGCCTGACTTGGGTACTTGGAAAAGGTCATGGAGTAGCTCACCTTGAGTAAGCTCACATAGCATGTGTAGGACAAACAGGAGCTTAGACCTTGTAAGCATGTGTGACAGCAGCCTCCTGCTGCTTCTGCCACATAAGATACACCTTCAGTATCCTGGGTATCCAGCCCAGTGAGTGGACACAGGAATCTATGTATTTCATTCCTATAATGTCCTGCTCCCTATAAATCCATCTGCAAAGTCTCACATTTCCTCTTTCTTCCCTTGCTGTTCCCATGGGAGATGTTCCCTATCTGGTAATGGAAGGGGAGTTATCTCAAGGCCTCTTAGGCCTGGTTAGGCCTAATGACAAGAGGAGAAGGGGGAAAGGCAAATTCAGATCTGGCCAGCTGAGATTAGCCTAACAGTGAATGGGGGGAAGAAAGAGCCCTGGGGGTTTTGGGTGTACCCCCAGATAGGGAGAAGGGGAGTGCTGAGAGGTTTCTGGGTATGCTTTGGGATCTTTTTTTGTCACTGCGCATGTGGTTTTCTGTAAAACACTCACTGCTTTTTCCATTTCAACTTTCCATCGCTTCTGCAATCTATTTGTCTGAGTCTCATTTTTTTGTCCTGGTGGGAGGCAAGGGAGGATCTGCCTTCAAACGACAACAGCATGGATTTATGAAAGGCAGATTCTGCTGGACTGATCTGATTCATCTGATCTTCTATGACTAGGTGACCCTATGACTAGGGATAAGCTGTGAATCTTGTCAGCCTGGACTTTAGTAATGCCTTTGACACTGTCTCCCACAGCATTCTCCTAGAAACTGGTGGTTCATGCTTCAGACAGGTGCACTCTTCAGTGGGTAAAAACAGCCATGTCCAGAGTATTGTGGTAAATGAAATGAAATTAATTTGCCAACTGGTCACAAGTGGTGTTCCCCAAGGCTCAGTTCTTTGTTTAATATCTTTATCAATGATCTGGAGGAGGGAATTGCAAGCATACTTAATAAGTTTGTAGATAATATCAAATCAGGCATCAGTGTTGATCTGTTTGATGGTAGGAATGCTCTGCAGAGGAATCTGGACAGACTGGATCAATAGGTCAAGGTCAGTTGCATGAGGTTTAACAAAGCCTAGTGTCATGGCCTGCAAGTGGGTCGCACCAATTTGATGCTACTGTACAGGCTTGGAGAAGATTGGCTGAAAATGTGTGTGGCAGAAAAGAACCTGGGGGTGCTGGTTGACAGCCATCTGAATATGAGCCAGCAGGGTGCTCAGGTGTCCAAGAAGCATGTAATCACAGCAGCAGGGAAGCAACCATACCTGTGTGCTGGTGAGACTGCACCTTGAGTACTTGGTTCAGTTTTGGGCCCCTCACTACACGGAGGACATTGAATTGCTGGAGCATGGGAATGGCAGTGAAGCTGATGAGGGGTCTGGAGAGCAAGTCTTATGAGAAGCAAGAGAGGCAGCTGGGATTGTTTAATCTGGAGAAATGGAGACTTAGAAAAGACCTTCTTCCTCTGTACAACTACCTCAAGGGAGGCTGTAGTGAAAGGGGAGTCAGACTTTTCTCCCAGGTAACTTGTAATAGAATGAGAAGAAATGATGTCATGTTGCACCAAGGGAAGTTTTGATTATTTATTAGGAAAAATTTCTTTACTGAAAGAGGTGCTCAAGCATTGGGACAGGCTGCCTGGAGAGGTGGTGGAATCACCATCCCTAGAGGTGTTAAAAGACCATGTAGACATGGCACATGGGGACATGAGTTAGTGGGCACAGTGATGCCAGGTTGACAAATGAGCTTGATGATTTTAGGTGTTTTTTCCAGCCTTAATGATTGTATGATTCTATAAATTAGTGACTCTTTATGACCCTCCAATTTGCACTCAGAGCCTGGGTACAAGCCTTACAGGTGCCTTAATGACTTGGAGACTCAACAAAAAAGTGAGGGGGTCTTGGTTCCAAGAAGCACATTTGTTCTTTGATATACAGACTGTTAGAGGGATTTGGGATTTGTCAGGAATTATTAATGTGTAAAACAAAACTCAAACAAACAAATGAAAAACAAACAAACAAACAAAAAATCCCAAAGAAATCACTCCATATATTTAACTATCCTTAAAAAATAGTGAAAATATTTCATGTGAAAGCTATGAACCAGAAAATGTATTTTGAGTCATATTCATGAGCTGCTATTGTTCATTTTCATGTTCTGCATTTTTACACAAAATTGAATTAGCTTTATAAATAAAATAAAAATAATTTTAAAAAAGGAAACCACACACAAAAAAAACCAAAACCCAAGCCGTAGTTTGCTTGTGATATCTACTATGGCATTTTACTTGTCAAGAGTAAAAATCATGGTTTAAAGAGTGTAAAAATGGTGGAGTTTTTTTGAGGACTTTTAAAGACAGTCACTGAATACTTAAATGTGCTGATTTATGCAGTATAATCTACTGTATCTGATCAAGGCATAATATATCTTCGCTGTCGTTAAGAGGAAAAGTCTTTCTACATTTTTTTTTCCCTTTTATTAACAGGGCTATAATATTGATATCCATGTTACATTTTTAAATGTAATGAATGCCTATTTTCTCCAGCAATAGTTTTTAGTCTTCAGTAATAGCATTGAGTACGTTGTTTCGTCAGTAACACAACAAAGAACAACCACCAAAATACTTTCAAAACACATTTACATATAGATTAAAAACAATTTAGCTTTTTCAAAATAGGTATGGCATGAATTTATTCACAGCCACTTTCTTTCAGCCATTAGAACATTTAGCAAGACTATAAAATTAAACTGAACAAGAGACCTTTGAGTTGTTACAGGACACTTTCCAAAGAATCACAGACTCAAATACTGCTAGGCTGCAATAAGGATTCGCTGTAGCCTGTTCTTCTCCAGGCTGAACACACTCAACTTTCTCAGCCTGTAATTGCAATGCATGGGCTGCAGCCTACTGATTATCTTTTTTCCCCTCCTCTGTATATTTATCATATACACTTCATTATGAACTGTTTTGAAATTTGTTATGTTCTTGAGCTACCTTTCACTAGCTTTTCAAGCAATTAAATATAGCATATGTTTAATTTTTTTTTTTGGAAAGAGAAAGGCCTTCATCTCCACTTGCATTGATATACAAAGGAAGGAAAATGGCTCTCAGCATAAGCTTCATAGTACATGTAAATTTATCTCAAGAAATTAAATCCAATGCAACAAAGGAATCCATAGGAACATTGTAAAAAGTAAAACTCTTCAAGCACCATTTTATCTTATATAAACGTTCTCTCCTTCTAATTTATACACTTTGACACATGCAGATGGTGAGCAAGAGTTCTCAGCTTTTCTTGTTAAGCTAAACTGTAAGTTCTCCATTTATTTTATGACATTTTTACTCCTATTCTACCCATTCTAGTTTGCACTCTTCTGTAACATAACTAGAATAGAATTAAGTATACCAAATGGAGTTTTACTCATGACTCCTTTCCACACACTTCTCTTTCTATTCAGAAATTTTGCCTCATAGACAGATAAGCTCTAATGTATTTTTCAGAATCATGTTAGTACCTGACAGGCATCTTCCAGTGTAAGCCTTGAGGCTATTCCAAATGATGCACTCTCTGCTGCTATTGATTGGTGCTTCATTCTTACTATTCCAATACTCAAGTTACCCAGTTTTACTTTTTAATTTTTTTTCCTGTGTGGATAACTCAAATTAAATAACATATAATTTAATCAACATACTTCTAGATGTTTTTCCCCAATGTTAATTAAAAACTATTAAGTAAACATTGTATCAAGACCAATCTTCCTTATTTCCTTCTCCTATAAGTAAAAAAAAGAATTTTTTTTTTCTTTAATTAATTTGAATACGTTCAGATCTTGTCCTGCTGACTAAGGAGTTGTGAAAACATAAGAAAGGTAAAAGACAGTAATTTGTTGGGCAGTATAGAAAAGAAATATATATAAACTGAAACAAATATAGTTTGATGATGGAATGAAAAAAAAGAATGCAGTTACCCATATGTAATGAAGAATTTGAAAATGATAATACAGATCTGCAATCCAACTCCTGCTCATTTTATCTGACTATTTGTGGTGGTTTAGGCTGGGTGCTGGCCTGGATGCCACTGCACAGGCCACATCTGGGAGGTCCCAAAAGGATCCAGCCCATTGGGTGGCCACAGGAAACCAGGTATTTCACCCATAATTCCCTGCTCCTCTATAAAACATCCACGTGGGGTCCTTACTTCCTTTTATCATCCCCTGCTGCTGCCTAGGCAAAATGGTGTGAGCCGCCTCCCTTGGGCCTGCCCAGGCCCAAGGCTGGGTTGGCGGCGGGGGAGAAGAAAGAGCCCTGGGCAGGGTGGGGTTGGGTGTACCCCCAGGTGGGGATGGGACATTCTTGAGTATGTTTTGGGATCTCTCTCTCTTTGTCATGGTGCTTGTGGTTTTCTGTAAAACTTTCATTGTTTTTTTTCCGTTTAAACTTTCCACTATTTTTGCAATCCGTTTGTCTGAGTCTTTTCTTTTACCTCTGGTGGGAGAATTGGTCTCCCAAACCACAACACTATTACTTAGAATGGAGGAAAATACCGTACTTTTACTTCTATGAATAAGAAATCTATTAAAAAATAAACTTTTTCTTAGCACATGTTGGAACAAATACATATTAGTCTCAATGTTTTCAAGAAAAAATGTACTCTGTAAAGTACTACCACCACCTACTTTAAAAAGGTATGAGAAATAAATGACCTCCACTGGCTATGGATTTCAAGGAGTTCTTTGAATCCTGAAAACTGACACAATATGGTGATGTCTCAGTTTTCAGTATAAATTAGCAAATCCTCATATAAATGTTATATTTACCAAAGTAAGCTTCATAGACTCCATGACCAGTGTACTAGCTGTCTACACTGTATTGAAGTAATGAGGTCAGGAAAATGGTACATGGTCTGCAGTGCTGAAATTTAAAAAGCAGGGGAGATATATTTACTGAGTATAATGTGACTCAATCCAACAGGATAGGAAGAAATATGGACATGGATAGGAGACAGATTTATTGATGTGTTAATGGATCCAGAGAAAATGAATGGTTAAAAGTAAGGAGATTTTACTATTCTATCAGCAGGGAATCATAAACTGTGAAAATTTTTTACCAGCTTATGTACAGGGCTTAATCCTAGTGCTTTGTCACAGGAATTCAAATCTTAATATTTTGTTGGAACAATCATGTTAGGTCAATGAAACACTAAACATCTCTTGACAAGTGTTTTTCTTTGTGACTATTAAGAATAGCACTGGATTTTGGACAGGAAATTTTAGTAACACAAGAAATGCAACTGGCAACAATGTTTTTCTTGTCACTGAAAGAATTTTTTTAGTTATTCCTTTTTCATTGCCTGACTTTAATTATACCTCTGAACTATTCCTTCCACTATTTTGATGGCATTTTCCATTGAACCACTTGTTCACCACTTGCCATATCTGGGCAATTCTAAAAACCAGGCAGATACCACTAGCAGGTATGCCTGTGTTACTGCATGCTACAATTTGCTGATCAGGAAAGAGAAAGTTTAGACATGCCTATATTGCTTCTTTATGTTCCAGGAGTACAGTGTGCTCTGATGGCTTCAGCTGTCAGATCTACGGATTTGCTTCGTCAATGATTTGCAACAGGGATTTAACTTTCTATAAAGAAAGCTTGCATATATCTATTTGTACACTTGTTAACGTTTTCATGTCATACTAAGTGTTAACTCTAGGTAAAATCTGACAATGCAAGAAATGCAGATTAACATAACTAATGAAGAATTAGTATTCTTTTCAGTCAAAACACATTGAAAAAATAAAAAAGGAAAAATAGAGTCTGTATGACTCTTGTACTATGAAGATTCAAGAACTAAAAGATGTATGAAGAAAAGATGAAAACATTTGCATAGATGGGGAAAAGAAAAGGTTCAGGAAGATGCCAAAAACCTATAGATACACTCAGGAAATCATTCATGGAACTAATGGAAGTTATTCACAATTTTGAAACAAAGAAAATTCTGTTGAAATTATAAGAAAAAAGTTCAAATACGCATATGGAAAATAATTACCAAATTACACATGTAAGCAGAAACTGATGATGGTGAAACTTCCCTCAGAAACAAAATCAAGTGTGTGTTAGCGGCTTCGGCCCACTATGTCTGAAGTACCTGCTGAGTGCAGAAGGTGACTGCACGCATGGCCTCCTACATATTCCCAGTTACCCTTGTACAAGAGGTACAGGCCTTCAGACTACAGAGACAAACAAATGACAGATATGTAAATGCACCCAAGTTGCTACCAAGGGTAAAGCAGTCAGCATCATGTATTAAGACTGCCTCTACCAAGAAAAACAGAAGTTTTTTTTTATTGCTGGTGATTCCTTTCTGAGAGGGATAGAGGGTCCCATTTACTGACCTATTTTGCAGGAAAGTCTGCTGCCTCCCTGGGGCCTGGGTTAGGGACATAAAAAGGGAACTTCCACGTCTGTTAAAACCCTCTGATTAATACCTACTATTGGTCAAGCAGACTAGCAGTGATGACATTGAGGAAGGAAGATATAAGTGATCACAAGGGACTTCAGGGCATTGGGGCAGGTGCTCCAAGGATCGGGTGCACAGGTAATGTTTGCTTCAATCCCTGCAGTAGAAAGGAGAAATATGGAGAGGTTCAGAAAAACACCTCTGATAAATACTTGTCTCAAAGGATGGTGCCAGAGATTTAATTTTGGGTTCTTCAGCCACAGGGATGTCTACACAGAACCTGTCCTGCTGAGGCCAGATGGGGTTCAGATAACTGTGTGGGGGAAGAGGATCCTGGGTCACAAATTGACATTACTCACTTAGAGGGCTTTACACTAGGTGTAAAAAGGTAAGAGGATGAAACCACGCTCACTGAAGAAGACCTCAGTAATGGCATAACAACACAAAGTGAAAAACCATTAACACAGCTAAAGAGTATCTGTATATCATATTCAAGATGTTATGGCAGCTGAAGTTCCCACAGACTGGATATAGGGAAACATATCTCCCATGTGTAAAAAGGGAGCAAAGCCAACTCAGAGAACTACAGACCAGTCACTCTCACCTCTGTGCCAGGTAAGATCATGGAGCATATCCTCCTCATAGCTTTATGTGATGGTTTAACCCACCCACTTTAACAAAAACTAGGCCAAACTCAGTCAGGAAAGCAAATGGAAAAGCTGTATTATACAAGCATTACTACACTCTACAATGGAATGCAATGAATATGTACAAATATATGGTATTTACAATATTATACAGGTATTTACATAAGAGAAAACAGCACAAAAATACTTCTTGTCCCGAAGGACACTGCCTCACTTCCCCCCTAACCTCTCCCTCCCCTTTTCTCTCTAGTTAATTAGAAGAAAAAGAGAAAAAAAAAATGTTAGAGATATTTTCAGTTAGCTCAAAGTGTCGTTAAAAAGTCAGTAATGCTTATCTGCAAAGTTAGCTGTTAAGGGTCCTCCAGCAAAGCAGACATGCATGCCAGCAGAAAGAACGGAAATGAGAAGAAATGCGAGATATTGCTAGGAATACATGCCACACATCTGACCAATTAAATTTGTTTAGAATAATCTCTTGCTTTCCTTTTTACACCCAACTGCAGATTTGTTTGTGCTTCTTCACTCTCCTGCTCAAAAACTGCAGCTATCTTTTTAAAGGCATAGCCTAAAACTGCCACACTATATCAATACACATGGAAAGTTACAAAATGATCGTTGACAGGCAACATGGTTTCACAAAGGGCAAATTGCGCCTGACAAATCTGATGGCCTTCTACAGCAAACTTACAGCTCTGGTAGATATGGGAAGAGCAACTGATGTCATCTACCTGGACTTGCACAAGGCATTTGACACCGTCCTGCACTATGTCCTTGTCTCTAGGATAGAGAGACCAGAACTTGTCAGATGGACCACCCATTAGATAAGGAACTGGCTGGATGCATGAACTCAAAGGGGTGCGATCAATTGCTCAATGTCCCATTGGAGACCAGCGACAAGTGGAGTTCCACAGGTATCTGTACTGCATCTAGTGCTGTTTAACATCTTCATTGGTGACATGGACAGTGATGTTGACTGTGCCTTCAGCGAATTTACTAACAACACCAAGCTGTGTGGTGCAGTGGACTCACTTGAAGGAAAGGATGACATCAAGAAGGATCATGACAGGCTTGAGAATTGGGCCAGTGATAACTGAATGAGATTCAACAATTTGAAGTGCATGGTCGTGCATTTGGGCTAGGCAGTTCAAGGCACAAATATAGGCTGGGTACTGAGTGGGTTGAGAGCAGCTTTGAAAGAAATTATTTGGGCTCCACGTGAGTCAGCAATGTGCTCAGGCAGCCCAGAAGGCAAATTGTAATCTAGGCTGCATCAAGAGGAACATGGCCAGCAAGTCAAGAGTTATGATTATTCTTTACTCTGCTCTTGAAGACCCGAACTCAAATACTGTGTCCACTTCTGGTGTCCCCATCATAAGGACACAAAGCTGTAGAAGCGAGTCCAGAGGAGAGCCACAAAGGTGATCCAAGCACTGGAACACCTCTGCTACTAGGACAGGCTGAGGGAGCTGAAGGTGTCCAGATTAGAGAAAAGAAGACTCCAGGGGGACCTTACAGCTGCCTTCCAGTACCTGAAGAGATCCTACAGGAAGGCTGTAGAAGGACTTTTCATAAGCGTGTCTAGCAATAAGACAAGGGGAAATGATTTTAAACTGAGGGACAGTAGGATTAGACTGGATATTAGGAATAGGTTCTTCAGTATGAGAGTGGTGGGATGCTGGAATGGGCTGCTCAGGAAGATTGTGGATGCCTCCTTCCAAGGGCTGTTCAAGGCTGGGTTGGGTGAGGCCTTGAGCAGCCAAGTCTATTTGATAGGTCTCCCTTTCCATGGCAGGAAGGTTGGAGGATATTTAAGTTGCTTTCCAACCTAAGCCATTCTAAGATTTTTGGAGTTTCAGAATGAGAATTATAGTTGTAATTTATTTCTAGCCTATGGAAATCTTACTTTCTCTGATGGGTTAAAAAAATAAATTGATTTTCATAGAAGCCTAATTCCAACAGATTTCAAGGACTCTTATACTCTATATTACTTAGCTCTTTTTATCAAGCAATTTGTAGCATGATTGTACTGAGATATTTTTATCTTCAAGTCTGAAGAATTATTTTCTTTTTATCTTAACTTTGCAGCTTAAGTTTCTCATTAGAAAATCAACTAAAGTTGTCTATTCCAGTTTAAAAGAAATGGTAGTGTAATATTAATGAATAACAATTTTGTAGAAAGTTTTACAGCTAAATTTTGGGAATCATACAGTATGAAGAACTGTGTTTTCCTACTGGATTTAAAATTTATGCATATTAAAATAGTTAGATATCATAACCTTGGATAAATAAGACAAAATCTTCAGCACAGAGGACAAAACCATAAACTTGTGTCTTTTTCATCTCCTGCTACTTGCAATAATTTACTGTTCTGCCTTTCATAAAGTGTCAATAAATCTGAGTCAAACAGCTTGAATGCAAAACATTTTCAAAACACACACAGGCACACAAATACCAAAATAATTTTGCTTTTATTCTATATATCAGAATTGCACATTACATTTATGTCTGATATTTCTCAAAAAGATGAAAAGTAAAATGTAAATATTTTAAAGCATACATTTATTTACTAGAATTTTTATCCTGCTTCTGCATAAGCAAGTTTATTACTTATCTTGAAGACTGTCTTGAGCAACTTAGTTGTTTAGGTGGGTTGGATTGGTTGATGGGTTGGACGCGATGATCTTGAAGGTCTCTTCCAACCTGGTCTATTCTATTCTATTCTATTCTATTCTATTCTATTCTATTCTATTCTATTCTAACTTTTGAAATTAAACTTTTTTTTTTTTTTTAAATCAAAGAAATATTCCTAGCATTAAGATAGAAAAGTTGTTGCTAACATGATTTAACTGAAAACAAATTGCTGAACAAATTTCAAGCTATGGCAAATACTCTAGCAATTTCCAATATGTCTGTTAAACATCTGTCATACAGTTAACGTGCTTATCTTACAGCTACATAACCTCAGTTTTATGTAATGATCATTGGTTTGGAAAAAAAACAAACACCTGTGTGAACTGTTCACTAATTTCTTCAAATGTGTTTGAGGTTTGGCACATTTTAATCATAATTGAGAAAGAGGACTGACATGTATACAGACCTAAGGAAATAGAGTAAAACCTCTTAAATTTTTACAGACAACTAGAGCCTTTTGGTAACAAAAGATCAATACAGATTCTGTGACTGCACATTTTTCCTACTTAACATAGTATAGTTTACTTATTATTTCTCTTAGATAGCTAAGGATTTCAGATGAATGCAAACCATTAATAAAAGATACTGTTTAATACTCTTGAAGGTATCATGTGAACTCAAACTGAACACTAAATGAATGGCATTTGGCTGAGCACTAGACAAACACAAGATCAGTTCTTCTTCTTCTAAAAATAATCTTCTAACACATATGTCTGTTTATTATTGCTTCCCACCATAGGTATTACAAGAATAGAATAAACCAGGTTGGAAGAGACCTTCAAGATCATCATGTCAAACCTATCATCCAACTCACCTAATCAACTAAACCATGCAACCAAGCACCCTATCAAGTCTCCTCCTGAACAACTCCAATGATGGTGACTCCACCACCTCCCTGGGCAGCACATTCCAATGGGCAGTCACTCTCTCTGTGTAGAACCTCTTCCTAAACTCCAGCCTAAACATCCCCTGGCGCAGCTGGAGACTGTGTCCTCTTCTTCTGGTACTGGTTGCCTGGGAGAAGAGACCAACCTCCGCCTGGCTACAACCTCCCGTAAGGTAGTTGTAGAGAGCAATAAGGTCACCCCTGAGTCTCATCCTCTCCAGGCTAAGCAACCCCAGCTCCCTCAGTCTCTCCTCAGTGAGCTTGTGTTCCAAACCCCTCCCCAACTTTGTTGCCCTTCTCTGGACATGCTCCAGCAAGTCAACATCCTTCCTAAACTGAGGGGCCCAGAACTGGACACAGTGCTCGAGGTGTGGCCTAACCAGTGCAGCGTACAGGGGCAGAATGACCTCCCTGCTCCTGCTGGCCACACTGTTCATGATGCAAGCCAGGATGCCATTGACCCTCTTGGCCTCCTGGGCACACTGCAGGCTCATGTTCAGCCTACCATCAACCAGTACCCCTAGGTCCCTCTCTGCCTGGCTGCTCTCCAGCCACTCTGACCCCAGCCTGTAGCACTGTATGGGGTTGCTGTGGCCATGTGCTGGGTCGAGGCAGCCCCCTCACCCCACCACGGGCAGGAATAAACACTCAAGACAAATGCATTGCAAAAGTGATGAAAGTTTAAATAGAAAGCAGTGAATGTTTACAGAAAAGCAAAAGCACAGTGACAAACAAAGATCCCAAAACAAACCCAAAGACATCCCATTCCCACCTGAGGGTACACCCAAGACTCCCAGGGCTCCTTCTTCCCCCTCCCTCTGCTAGGCAAGTCTCAGCTGCCCAGGCCTGAGACTGCCCATCCCCCTGTGGCCTTGGGCCTAGCAGGCCCAAAGCCAGCAGACATCTCCCCCAGTTACCGGCTGATGGAGGAAGAAGAAAAGAGAAAGTGCTAGACCCCACACTGGATCTTATAGTGGTGCAAAGAATCATGGTAGGATATACACACAATTTCCTGTGTCCACCCCTCTGGGCTGGACTTCTGGACACAGGAAATGAACACACCAGGGGGCACCCAGCTCAAACTGCAACAGGTCAATATGCAAAACCCGGTACTTGGATGTGTTAAATCTCATGCTGTTGGATTCTGCTCATCTGTCCAGCCTGTTGAGGTCCCTCTGCAAAGCCCTTTAATCCTCTAGCAGATCAACACCTGCCCCCAGTTTGGTGTCTTCCAGAAATTTACTGATGATGGACTCAATGCCCTCATACAGATCATCTCTCCATGAGATCCTTCCCAAGATCAAAAAATTGAAGATTTGGATATATTTCCATCTTACTGTCAACATGCCAGAAATTTTTCTCTTCCAGTAATCTGTTTTGAAGAACTGTAGTTCTAGTTACCTGTCGGGAAGAGAAGTCCATCAGCGAGGGGGGTGAGGGAAAGACTCGCAGCAATCAATATGATTGATAAGCAAGCTTCAACTTTATTGTTCAAAAGCACGGCTTATAAAGCATCTCAGCTAAATATGCACAAATGTCATTATTCTATTGGCTATTAGTCCAGGGTTACATTATAATGTTCAACCTCCTTGCGGTTAGGCCTACGTGCAACTTCACAAGTTCTTTCTCAGTAGTCCTTTGTCTAACATATACTTTGTTTCACATACTGTTATCTTGCAAGCAGCTGCAAGCACAGCCACAAGGCTATGGTGGCCTTGCTGCATCAGCACACTAGCTTACTGTGAGCAGTAAACAACAAGATGGAGTCCGGCCTACACTTTTTGTTCAAGCAGCTGTTCCATAGAACCATGTCCCTGCAGTTCAAGCCATTCCTCAACAGTTACCAAATTGGAACATAAAATTGCTTCCACATTAAGAATGTCTGACATCATTACTTTGCTCCTCAGCTCAAGGGAACTACTGGATGGAGACCAAGTGAGGGCCTCAAAACAAATAGAGGGATGGAAAATCTTTCTTACAAGGAGAGGCTGAGAGACGTGAGGCTATTTGGCCTGGAAAAGAGAAGACTGAGAGGGCTCTTATTTATGCATATGAATACCTAAAGAGTGGAAGTTATGAGGGTGGGTTCATTTCAGTGGTGGCTAGTGACAGGACAAAGGACATTAGATACAAACTAGAGCAGAGGAAGTTTCACTTGAACTTAAGGAAAAACACATAGTAGTTTATGGGGCTAGATAAGATTCATGTGAAGTTGCGAAGGGAGTCTACAGAAATGTTCACCAAGCCACATTATTGATCAGGGCTTCTGGCTAACTAGGGACATCCTAGTCAACTGAAGGCTAGCAAATGTGGCACCCATCCACAAAAAAATCTGGGAAAATGGTCAGTGTATTAGTCTGACCTTTGTGTCAGGGAAAGTTATGGAGCAGTGCGGTGGTTTGACCCTCAGTGGGAGTGAAATGCCTACCAAGGCTGCTTTATCACTCCCCTTCACAGATGGACAGGGGGGAAGGGAAAATATAACAAAAGGACAGGAATAAGATAGAAGCAATTTACTAATGCTAAGCACCAAAAGCCTGTGCACAGAAGCAAAAGCAAAGAGATGCTATTCTCTACTTCCCGTCAGCAGAAGATGACTTTCAGTCCCAGGAAGCAGTGCTCTAACATGCATAATGGTTGCTCTGAAGGACAGACACCATAGGTGAGTATCCCCATACTTGATTCTTTCACTTTGTATATATATCTGAGCTGATGTCATGTGGCGTGGAATACCTCTTTGGCCAATTTGAGTCAGTTGGCTTGGATGTATCTCCTTCCAAGATCTTGCCCACCCCTCAGTGTACTCCTGGGGTGGGGATATGTTGGAAAAACACAGCCTGGGGGCTCATTCAGCTGTAGCCAAAACGCTGGTGCTTTATCAACACACAGCTACAGCACTGCAAAACACAACACTAGAAAGATGTTCTAAGGAGAACTAACTCCAGCTTAGCCAAACCAAATACAAGCAGATTATCTTGAATGCTATTTCATGGCATACATAGGAGAAGCAGGAGATCAGTCCCTATCAGGATGAGTTCATGAAAGGCAGGTTTCTGGTGCAGTGGCTTCTCTTGTACATGGCAAACATCAACAGTGACAGGAAAGACATTTGTGTTTTACATCACTCTCCTTATATTTCACTTCATTACTATTATTATTTGTTGTTCTTTCTTCCTTTTTGTTATTCTATTAAACTCTCCTTATCTCAAGAGCAACATGTTAACAACGGTTATTTATACTAAGCATATATAAGAGTATTTCACTAAGAAATCTAATGTAAGGGTCTCGCCACAGGAGAAAAAAAAATAAGAGACACATGGCAAAATGAAGACAATGGTTCAGATCCTCTTACAATTTGATATTTATCTTCTTTTCACTAAGAGAAAATCTAAAGTGATAAAGTTTCTAATTTGGATTAATTACTACCATACTACTGATGTACAAATTAGATCATGCGTAATTTATGACAACCATTTTTTGAGTCTAGTAATCACAAAGACTAAATCTGACATGCTTTCTTTCTACTTTCCATACGCTGTGTCCTAGGACATGATGATAGCCAGAAAGAGAAACCAGAGTGCTTGTAAATCTCAGTGATATAAATATTAAATGGAAAATGTTTTCTGTTGAGATCAGCACAAATCCTTGCTAATTTTCCAGATCACTGAAATAACACCTTTCAACATGAGTGTAAGAAGTGAAGATATCATGACTAATCACAAGCTAATGGGTTAAATCAAGCTACACAGTTTTACAGATTCATTTCAACTTTGATGTTTCTAGATGCTCAGCTTCTGGAATCTAGGATTTACTTCAGTCTGCTTTTACAAAAACCGACAGAGAATTAAGATAGGAAGAAAAGTTCAAAAAGGGAGGAAATTTTCAACTGGCAGATCATGAACACTCTCATAAAAACATTAAGAAAGCAAAACCAAAACAAGTTATATGAGTCGATTGTTAATTAAGTACTCTGTAGTTATAAGCTCTGCAACCTGCCCATAGTTCAGTTTGTCTTTGATAGGTTAAAAAACCAAGAAAAATCCCTCCTTTAAGTATTTTTTTCTTGCCCCCCCCCATTGACTGTGTTTGGATCTCTCTCTAAAACCAACAGATTTGGGACTCTTCTATGGTCATAGCCTTGGGGTAATGGGCAAAACATATTCCTTCATATAATCACCACTTTAATATCCTATACTTTATCAGCCCACAAAATCTTGCCAAAATTTGCACTGGCCAAATTTATTTGAGGTGATAATGGTGTCTGGAGCTTTAACTTTATTATAGAGGGAAGAGAGAAAATGTAACTAAATGGCTTCTGCATGTTTTTAAGGATTCACTTACCTGAGGGGGAAAAACAAACAAACAAACAAACAAACAAGTTGTTTTCCTCATATTTTCTCACTTCTCCCTCCCACTTCAATTGCTGTTGCACAGCGACTTTTTCCAGTTCTTAATTATGTTATCATAGAGCCACTATCACCACCACTGATTGGCTCATCCCCTAATTATGGGCATTACATGCCCAAGCACAGTTGACACAGCACCTAGTGCTAGATTACTTTTGGAGCTATTAGAGTAGTTCTGGGAAACTGAGGAAGTATCAGCTACCCTTCTGTAATGGGTTGGGGCAGGTCCCCTCCCCACCACAGGCAGAAATAACGACTCAGGCAAACGGATTGCAAAAGTGATGGAAAGTTTAAATAGGAAAACAACAATAAACAACAATGAAAGTTTTACAGAGACCCACAAGCACCGTGACAAAGAGAGAGATCCCAGAACATACCCCAGAACATCCCATCCCCACCTGGGGATGCACCCAACCCCCCCCCCAGGGCTCTTCCCCCACCTCTCCCCCCAACCCAGCCTTGGGCCTGGGCAGGCCCAAGGGAGGCAGCTCACGCCATTTTACCTAGGCAGCAGCAGGGGATGAAAGAGGAAGTGAAGACCCCGCATGGACTTTTTATAGGGGAGCAGGGCATTATGGGAATGGAATACCTGGTCCCTGTGACCACCCCCCTGGGCTGGGCCCACCCCTTGGGACCTCCCAGGTGTGGCCTGCGCAGTGGCATCTGGGCCAGCACCCAGCCTAAACCACCACACCTTCTGGTATTTCTACCTTAAGCTCTGCTGCTCTGCAGCTCCCATAATCTCCTGAAAAGAGCAGAAGTTGGTTGACCATCCCACCTATTCATGTTTTCACCAAACTGGTGACATAGGGTTATCCAAAGATGCCCATGTGATTGCCTCTGTTGTCTATGACCTAGTTTGAAAGGGCCTTATAGGATGATGTCTAACAGCTGAAACTTACATGCATTTGGAAGTGGAGGTATTGAGATCATCCCCCTTCACCAATTTGGATATGGAGGTTTTGAATTCCTCCTTCAGCTCATTCACGCAATTGTTTATCTCTTCAGATGTAGTTTCAATGGCTGAGACCAAAGGAACATGAATGAGACTATCTTCCAATTGCCTCATTTGGTCAGTGAAATAGCCAACAGCAGGAGGTGCTCCATCATAATTTCTTGCACAATTCTGCTTGCCAGAATAGCAGCATAATTTGGAAGGCAAGTTTGATGAGCTTTTTGGCAAGAACTGTTCCCATAGGAATTTCATCACAATTCAGGATACCGTGATTTCCATAAATTACTTGTCTCACAGCAAACTCTCTCAAATACTTAATTCCCTCATCTATCATGTTCCATTTCTGTGGTTTCCATGGGAGGTCATCCCTGGAAGGGCATTTCATTAGGACAGCCAGTAGAAGGCATGCCTACAGAGAAATGTTACCAAGACAACTGCCTAAATGTTTGTCAATTTTGCTATCTTTGGCAAGGGTTCATAGCTGAGGCACTGGCTTGTCACCCAATGCTAAATCAGGAGCACCTGTGTCAAAGCATTTTCCTAAGGGGATAATTATTGCCTCAGTGTCATCTCTAATGTAAACTTACATGCCCAGTTTCCTGCCTGGATGTATTAGCTGACTATATGTCATCATCATCTTCATCTTCTTCATCCTGCTGTCCTCTAGGACTCCCTGTAAAAATCTTGTGTATGATCAGAAGCACTACCTTTACTTCCTGATCTACTAGGAGTCATATCACAGAATCACCAGGGTTGGAAGAGACCTCAAAGATCATCAAGTCCAACCTGTCACCACAGACCTCATGACTAAAACACTGCAGAATGACTTCCCTGCTCCTGCTGGCCACACTATTCTTGATGCAGGCCATGCCATTGGCCTTCTTGGCCAGCTGGGCACACTCCTGGCTCATGTTTAGGTGGCTGTCAGTCAGCACCCCCAGGTCCCTTTCTGTTTGACAGCTCTGCAGCCACTCTGACCCCAGCCTGTAGGTCTGCATGGGGTTGCTGTGGCCAATGTGCAGCACCCAGCACTTGGATTTGTATGTCATCTTGTTGGACTCTGCTCATCTGTCCAGTCAGTCGAGGTCCCTCTACAGAGCCCTTCAACCCTCTAACACATCAACATCTTCTCCCAACTTGGTGTCATCTGCAAATTTGCTGATGACTGATTCAATTTCCTCATCCAGATCATCAATGAAGATATTAAAGAGGATGGGGCCCAGCACTGATCCCTGGGGGACTCCACTGGTGGCTGGCCGCCAGCTGGATGTGGCACCATTCACCACCACTCTCTGGGCTTGGCCTTCCAGCCAGTTCCTAACCCAGAACAGAGTGCTGCTGTCCAAGTCACGAGCTGATGGCTTGGCTAGCAGTTTGCTGTGGGGAACAGTATCAAAGGACTTGCTGAAGTCCAGGTAGACTACATCCACAAGCCTCCCTACATCCACCAGGCGGGTCACCTAATCCTAGAAGGAGATCAGGTTAGAGAGGCAGGACCTGCCCTTCCTAAATCCATGTTGGCTGGACCTGAACCTTTGGACATCCTTCAGGTGTGCAGTGGTTGCCCCCAAGATGATCTGTTCCATAATTTTCCCTGGCACTGAGGTCAGGCTGACTGGCCTGTAATTTCCAGGTTCCTCCATCTGACCCTTCTTGTGGATGGGGACCACACTGGCCAGTTTCCAGTCATCTGGGACCTCTCCAGTGAGACAGGACTGGTGGAAAATGATGGAGAGTGGCTTGGCCAGCTCATTTGCCTCTCTCAGCACCCTAGGATGGATCCCATCTGGTCCCATGGACTTGTGAGTATCCAAGTGGCTCAGCAAGTCCCAAACTAATTCCTCGTCGATTTCCGGGGCAGTACACTACTCCCTGACCCCATCACCCAGCTCAGGAGGCCACTTGTCCTGAAATCCTCCTGCATTACTGTTGAAAACTGAGGCAAAGAAGGTATTTTAAACCTCAGCCTCTTCCTCATCTTTAGTTACAATGTTCCCCTCCAGGTCCAATAAGGAGTGGAGGTTCCCCTTGCCCCTCTTTTTAGCATTAATATATTTATAAAAATGCTTTTTATTATCTTTCACAGAGGTGGGCAGCTTAAGTTCTATCTGAGCTTTTGACTCTCTAATTTTTCTCCTGCATTATCTAACAACATCCTTAAATGTATCACAAGAAGCCTTCCCCTCCTTCCAAAGGTAATATACCCTCTTTTTTCCCCTTAATTCCTGCTCCTTGCCCATCCAGGCCTGTCTCCTTCCCTGCCGGCTCATTTTTTGGCACATGGGAACTACCAGTTCCTGTGCTTTCAGGAGCTCCTGTTTGAAGTAGGTCCAACCATCCCAGACACCTTTGTTGTTAAGGGCTGCTACCTAGGGAACTTTCTGAAAAATGTTCTTAAGTTGAAGTTTGTCCTCCGGAAGTCCAAGCTCACTTAACAGTTGCATCCTGTCCTGCATCTCCATCACCCATTTGTGGCTTCCCTAATCTAGCTAGATCTTAAAGACAGACTTTCTCTTCCTCATCTGAAGGATCATTTTTATCAAACTTCTTGTCCAGAGCAGCAACCAATTATACTGGTGCTACTTGGAAATTCCCAGTGGAACCAGAAGAAGCACAGGCGTCTTGCACAGAAACAGCATCATCAGGTGCTCTTTGGGACCCTCCTGCTGCTGCTGGACTCACTTCCATTCCAACTGCAGGGGCTGGAAGTCTAACTGCCTCAAAAATGGCCACCACCTCTGAAGCTGTCGCCGCCACCACTACAGGCACTGGTGCTGGGTCTGCCACCACCAGTACTACTGCTGCCACTTGTTCACGGGCTATGGGCAAAACGGCCAGTGCCACTGCTGTGGTGGGTTGAGAGAGAAGGCCCAGCTTTCCCTCGCTCACTAAGTAGGAATAAGGAGACCATAGCTAACTCAGCCAGTGAAGCAAAAGGGAATGCTGTATTTACAAAGCAATGTGAGATGCAGGGAATTTATGTACACAAATATACAGTATTTACAATATATACAGAAATATACAGCAAAGGAGGATACAGGAACAGGCCGCCCCCCCCACCTCCGGACAGTGGGGGGTTCCCCCTGTATCCCTTTCTCTCCCCCTACCTCTCTTTTTTCCCCAAGAGGGGTTAGAGAGAGAAAAAGGCAGTTATAAGAAAGAAGAATTTTAGTAGCAAGAAATATTAGTTCTGGATTAATGCTTATCTGTTGTCTGGGGCCCTTCTGGCCAGATGCCCAGAAGCAGCAAGCCTGGAAAAGGAGAGCAAAGAGGAACCGAACTGAGGAAAGTTCCAGCTGCACTAAAACTTAAAGCTACATTCTACCAATCTACCAATGAAATTCGTTTAGAGTATTAATATTTACAAAAACATTCAGCCATAGTGTCCCAGTACTGTCCCTTTCTTAAAGGCACAGCCTCAAACGGTCACAACTGCCTTTGCCAGCACACCCAGGATTGCAGTTGCCACCGGCTATATTTTATATATTGGTGAGTCTTCCAGCACGCTTCCACAGTATACATTCTTCAAAACATAATTAATACAGCTCAGTACTTCCACATCATTGTTATGTGAAACTTTACCATATGGGTCATTATCTAGGACAACACTTGCCACTGAACAGGGCTCTTTGCTGCTGCCACATGGACTAACAGCTTGCTCCCATCATTGTTTTTTCTCCAGTGCTGCTATGGTTTGTACCTGCCTGTGTTTTGGGGGATTTATTTTGCTGTGGCAGAGTATGCAGAGGTACCCGTATCCCCCATCCACAAAAAGGGTCGGATGGAGGAACCTGGAAACTACAGGCCTGTCAGCCTGACCTCAGTGCCAGGGAAAATTATGGAACAGATCATCTTGGGGGCAACCACTGCACACCTGAAGTATGTCCAAAGGCTCAGGTCCAGCCAACATGGATCCTGCCTCTCTAACCTGATCTCTTTCTATGATCAGGTGACTCACCTGATGGATGTGGGGAAAGGCTGTTGATGCAGTCTATCTGGACTTCAGCAAGGCCTTTGACACCTTTCCCCACAGGTAACTCCTGGCCAAGCTGTCAGCCCGTGGCTTAGACAGCGGCACTCTGTGCTGGAGGGCCGAGCCCAGAGAGTGGTGGTGAATGGTGCCACATCCAGCTGGCGGCCAGCCACCAGTGGAGTCCCCCAGGGATCAGTGCTGGGCCCCATCCTCTTTAATATCTTCATTGATGATCTGGATGAGGAAATTGAATCAGTCATCAGCAAATTTGCAGATGACACCAAGTTGGGAGAAGATGTTGATGTGTTAGAGGGTTGAAGGGCTCTGTAGAGGGACCTCGACTGACTGGACAGATGAGCAGAGTCCAACAAGATGACATTTAACAAATCCAAGTGCTGGGTGCTGCACATTGGCCACAGCAACCCCATGCAGACCTACAGGCTGGGGTCAGAGTGGCTGGAGAGCTGTCAAACAAAGGGACCTGGGGGTGCTGGCTGACAGCCACCTAAACATGAGCCAGGAGTGTGCCCAGCTGGCCAAGAAGGCCAATGGCATCCTGGCCTGCATCAAGAATAGTGTGGCCAGCAGGAGCAGGGAGGTCATTCTGCCCCTGTACACTGCACTGGTTAGGCTGCACCTTGAGTCCTGTGTCCAGTTCTGGGCCCCTCAGTTTAAGAAGACCATTGAGACACTTGAACGTGTCCAGAGAAGGGTAACAAGGCTGGTGAGAGGCCTCGGGCACAAGCCCTACGAAGAGAGGCTTAGGGAGCTGGGATTGTTTAGCCTGGAGAAGAGGAGGCTCAGGGGAGACCTTATTGCTGTCTACAGCTACCTGAAGGGTGACTGTCACCAGAAGGTAGTTGGTCTCTTCTCTCTAGCCACCAGCACCAGAAGAAGGGAACACAGTCTCAAGCTTCACCAGGGGAAGTTTATGCTCCAGGTGAGGAGAAAGTTCTTCACAGAGAGAGTTGTTAGCCATTGGAATGGGCTGCCCAGTGAGGTGGTGGAGTCATCATCCCTTGAGGTGTTCAAGAGGGGATTGGACGTGGCACTTGGTGCCATGGTTTAGTAGTCATGAGGTCTCTGGTAACAGGTTAGACTTGATGATCTTTGAGGTGTTTTCCAAACTTATTCATTCTATGATTCTATGATTCCTCATTATTGCATATTTCTTTATCAGTGGGCCACATGATGTTTTGCACTTCCCCCACTATGATCTGAATCTATTTCTTTGTTAGGACTTTGCTCCTTAATGCTGCCTGCAGAAAAGTCAAGGACCTGCCTCGTTTTACATCTTTCTCTCCACAACACTATAGCCAGCTCTAATATCACAACTAAAGACAGCAAATTCAAACACAGTAGACAAACCACCATAGGGTTCATATCATTTCAATAACACACAGTTATGAGGATCATAAACTCCAGAAACTCTGGTGGAATATGTACCAAAAAATTACCATATTTCACATGACTTACAAGACCAAGCTAATAATCACCAACACTCCCAAACAGTGCCTTCACAAAGTTCCACAGCTTTATTTTGGCTTCCTTAATCTGAGCAGGAATTAATGAATCAAGCAGTGCCCCATGTTGAATAGGCAACAATTAGTATTGCAGTGTGGTGGGCTGAAATTTCCCCAACATTGTACTTGCCAGATGTGGTGGGTTTTGGCTATGCCTTTAAATTTTTGTTACAAGTTTTGAGCAGAAAAGTAAGAAAGTTTCCCCCATGTCCTCCATGCCTATGCCAGTCATTTCCAAGACAGACCCATTACTGACCAAGGCTAAGACAATCAGTGACATTGGTAGAATCTCTGTGATGAAATGCTTTAAGAAAATGTAAAAAGAGTGAGCAAATGTGAGATTGTGTCCTCCCTGAAGGTGTTCAAGGCCAGGTTGGATGCTGTCTTGAGCAAACTGGTCCAGTGGAAGTTGTCCCTACCCATGGCAGGGGGGTTAGAACTAGATGATCTTCAATGTCCCATCCAACCTAAATCATTCTACAATATATACATCTACATATAGATGCGTATACACACACACACACACATATATATATGGAACTATTTATGTCATATTCAATATGATAAGGGTGAAATGGAAAAAAAATATGCAAATAGGTAAAACTACAAAAGCTTATGGAGTAATACCTTTCTACTTACTCTGTGAAAAGGAGTACATTTGGTATTCAACTAACAACACAAAAAAATTTAAAGGTGATTTGTTTATGTGCTCTTAAACTCTCAAGTACCATCTGTCACTTTCAGATTCTGAGAATCTTCAACGTAATTCAATTACAGCAGAAAATTTAACTGCAGCCTGCATGGATTTTGATAATCATTCTTCTGCATTACTCTCTTCCTGATTCTCATCCTTCTAGTCAGTGGCTCTTATTTTTGTATAATAGATTTTTATAGCTAATGTTTTCAACAACAGTGATGCCATGACTGAACCTATTGTTATTTTAATGAATCTTCCTGAAAACATTTTGGTGACAATGATACATTTTGCAACTTTGGAATACACATACTGTATACTTGTGGTGTTAAGGTTTAGCAGAAATTTCTCATCCTGTAAAATGAATTGCCACAATGGAAAGTTCCAGATTAAGGAAACTAGAAACTAAACTAGTTAAAAGGATTGAGAGGTTCAAATAAGTAAAACAAACTGTCAATTACAGTATGAGATTCTTTTTAGGTAAACTACAGGTGATGACACACAATTTTCTTTTTCACTTAATATATCTTTACCAGACTGGACCAAACTTTAAAAAAAAATGTTAATACTGAACCTAGAAATTGCTTCCTGAAAAATCTTAAGTATCAAGCACAGAAAAGTGATAGTGATAATCCTGCCAGTGAAGAAAGCAACCAAAATGAGTGTGCAAATGGATTTCTTTTGTGAAACTAGGTAAAGAACTACCAAAAAAAATATACTAAACTATATTTAACAATACATACTTACAGTGAGACCACTCCCAGTAACTGTAAAGTACTCAGAGGTATCTTCAGTAATTAAAGTATTTTAACCATAAATAAATAAACTACACATGAAATATAAACTTTTAACCGGTACAAGACAACAAGTAAGGCATATATTTAGGTCATTAGTAAACTGCCAGTGAGAAGACTGAGATCAAGGTATATCACAGGGGTAAAGACTACAGTCACTGTTACTTCTAAATAAATTCCATATTTGCAGAGAAGTAAAAACAAATTACATTTAACAGCCACAACAGATGAGAGGTTCAACTCACCTAGCTGCATAACATCTATGTACAGGAGACAATGGAACATTTTGCAGATGAAGGAGGAGTAAGTTAGTTGCACATCATTCATGTGGTGGTTTAAGGTGCAGGTACCTTTAAGAAGGGCATAAAGACAAAGTCCTCCAAAGAGGCAGAGATTCCTAAGAGATGGACTTGGCTATCTCAGGATATTGTAATGTTGCTATTCTATTCCAATTTCTGGTATCACCCTATTTAAGTCAATGCCTGGCTGATATGTCTCTCTTCTGTCTTCTCAAGAAGAGCTTGTATGCCACTTTATCACATGGTTTGTGGGGGGTGAACAGCTCTGGCTGATAGGGGGAATTTGGAGCTGCATCACAAGGCCTTGTAGGCCTGAGAAGGGGTGAGGGTTCAGTTATGGCCTACTCTTGGGCCTGCTGAGGCTGGTAGGGGTGGAAGATTCTGGAAGATTCTGGTAGACTCAGCCTATTTTGTGAATGCCTTCTGCATGTGTATTTGTAAAGGGAATTTCCAATTAAACTTCCAATCTAGCTGTGCAGCCTTTTTTTGTTTATACTACACAAAAGGAGTAGAGTATCTTTCTGTTCTCTAGTCTAGAGTAGCTCCTGGGTCTAAACCAGGACAAACACCTGTAATGGTTTACCACAAGGGCTAACCAGCCTGTTCCCCCAACACAAAAGTGAGAGAAAGACTAACACGCACAAATCAAGGTTGAGATAGAACAGAACAGAACAGAACAGAATAGAATAGAATAGAATAGAATAGACCAGGTTGGAAGAGACCTTCAAGATCATCGTGTCCAACCTATTATCCAACACCACCTAATCAACTAAACCATGGAACCAAGCATCCTGTCAAACCTTGCCCTGAACACCCCCAGTGACTGCGACACCACCACCTCCTCTGGCAGCCCATTCCAATGGGCACTCACTCTCTCTATGTAAAACTTCCTCCTAACTTTCAGCCTAAACCTTCCCTGGCGCAGCCTGAGACTGTGTCCTCTTCTTCTGGTGCTGGTTGCCTGGGAGAAGAGACCAACCTCTGCCTGACTACGACCCCCCTTCAGGTAGAGATCAATAAGGTCACTCCTGAGTCTCCTCTTCTCCAGGCTAAGCAACCCCAGCTCCCTCAGTCTCTCTTCATAGGGCTTGTGCTCCAAGCCCCTCAGCAACCTTGTTGCCCTTCTCTGGACACGCTCCAGCAAGTCAATATCCTTCCTAAATTGAGGAGCCCAGAACTGGACACAGTGCTCGAGGTGTGGCCTAACCAGTGCAGCGTACAGGGGCAGAATGACCTCCCTGCTCTTCCTGGCCATACTGTTCTTGATGCAGGCCAGGATGCCATTGGCTTTCTTAGCCTCCTGGGCACACTGCAGGCTCATGTTCAGCTTACCATCAAGCAGCGCCCCCAGGTCTCTCTCCACCTGGCTGCTCTCCAGCCACTCTGACCCCAGCCTGTAGCACTGCATGGGGTTGCTGTGGCCAATGTGCAGAACCCCGCACTTGGATGTGTTCAATCTCATGCCGTTGGATTCTGCCCATCTGTCCAGCCTGTCGAGGTCCCTCTGCAGAGCCTCTCTACCCTCCAGCAGATCAACTCCTGCCCCCAGCTTGGTGTCGTCAGCAAATTTACTGATGATGGACTCAATGCCCTCATCCAGATCATCAATAAAGATGTTAAAGAGCATGGGGCCCAGCACTGATCCTTGGGGTACACCACTAGTGACTGGCTGCCAGCTGGATGTGGCACCATTCACCACCACTTTCTGGGCTTGGCCCTCCAGCCAGTTCCTAACCCATCGCAGTGTGCTCCCATCCAAGCCATGGGCTGACAGCTTGGCCAGGAGTCTGCCATGGGGGACAGTGTCAAAGGCCTTGCTGAGGTCCAGGTAGACTACATCCACAGGCCTCCCCACATCCACCAGGCAGGTCACCTGATCATAGAAGGAGATCAGGTTGGTCAGGCATGACCTGCCCTTCCTAAATCCATGCTGGCTGGGCCTGATCCCTTGGCCATCCTGTAAGTGCTGTGTGATTGCACTCAAGATGCCCTTTTCCGTAATCTTGCCTGGCACTGAGGTCAGGCTGACAGGTCTGTAATTCCCTGGCTCATCCAACCGGCCCTTCTTGTGGGTGGGCACCACGTTGGCCAGCTTCCAGTCATCTGGGATGTCTCCAGTGAGCCAGGACTGCTGAAAAATGATGGAGAGCAGCTTGGCCAGCTCATCTGCCAGCTCTCTCAGCACCCTAGGATGGATCCCATCTGGTCCCATGGACTTGTGGGGATCCAACTGGCTAAGCAGATCACCAACTACCCCATTCTGGAAAAGAGAAAAACTATGCTGCTCCCTGACCCCTTCTGCCAGCTTTGCAGGCCAGCTGTCTGGAAGACATTCTGTCCTGCTAGAAAAAATTGAGGCAAAGAAGGTGTTAAGTAACTCTGCCTTCTCCTCATCCTTTGTTACAACGTTCCCCTCCGTGTCCACCAAGGAGTGAAGGCTGACCTTTCCCTTCCTCTTGCTATTCATGTATTTATAGAAGGACTTTTTGTTTTCCTTCACAGCAGAGGCCAGTCTAAGCTCCAAATGTGCTTTTGCCTCCCTAATTTTCTTCCTACAAGACCTAGCAACATCCTTAAACTTTTCATGGGTTGCCTCACCTTTCTTCCAAAGATGATACACCCTCTTTTTTACCCTTAGTTCTTTTAGAAGCTCATTACCCATCCAGGCTGGCCATCTGCCCCGGTGGCTCATCTTCCAGCACATTGGCACAGCCTGTTCCTGCGCCTTCAAGAGTTCCTCCTTGAAGTAGTCCCAGCTGTCCTGGACCCCTTTGTTTCTAAGGACTGTTTCCCAAGGAACCTTCTGAGTTAGTTCCTTGAGTAACCTGAAGTCTGCCCTCCAGAAGTCCAGAGTGGAGGTCTTCTTGCTGCCCCTCTTAGCTTGCCCGAATACTGAAAATTCAATTATCTCGTGGCCACTGGCCCCTAAACAGCCTCTGACCACCACATCACCCACCAGCCCTTCCCTGTTGGTGAAGAGGAGGTCAAGCATAGCCTTACCCCTGGTAGGCTCTCGGAGTGCCTGGGATAAGAAGCTGTCCTCCATGCACTCTAAGAACCTCCTAGACTGTCTCCTCTCTGCTGTGTTGTTGCCTTCCTAGAATCTTTTTCCCTTTGAGGAACAGGCTATTTTCATACACTCTGATCTTTTTCCTCCTCTATTGCCAGCTGACCTGGTGCAGTAGAAAGTTTTTCAAGATCAAAAAACCTGAAATTCTTTTGACTACACCAGCCTCTAAGCCACTTGTTGACTATGGCTGCTGGCCTGTTCCTTATGGTGTTCCCTCTTGTAACTAAGAGTATAGATGAGAAAATTATTTGTGCACCTGACCCCTCAATGAGATCCCCCAGGGCCCTAAAGTCATTCTTGATAGCCCTGGGAGTTCTGGTTGCAACATCATCATTCCCTAACTGCATAACTAGTAAGGTGTAGTAGTCAGAGGGCTGCACCAAACTGGGCATCCTTCTGGTAATATCCTTAACCTTAGCTCCTGGGAGGCAACAAACTTCCCTGTGAGTAGGGTCTGGCTGACATATAGGGCCTTCTGTTCCCCTCAGGAGGGAATCACCAATGACAGTTAGCCTCCTCTTTTTTTTTTTTAAGGGAGCAGGTCCTGATGCCAGGGGAGATAAAGAGGTAGGAGTTTAATATAAAATATCATAAGCAAAATGCATAATTACCTTAGCTAATAATCTAGTTGATCTAATAGTACAGTGCGTGATTACCTTATCTTAGCCTATTTGCAGAAGAGCAGTAAAATATACAGGATAAAAACACAACAGCATAAACCAGAAAACCAAAACCAGTGCTACCTGACTCCCACCTGCTACACCACCATGCTTGTAGAAAACATGCAGCACCCAAGAACTTGGAACACAGAAGCAGCAAGCAGAACAGGAAGCCTCCCATGTTGTGATCTGAAGCCCCATAATACTTTGCTCCAGTTAGCATTTTCATTTTTTGAAGCTGGTATGACTGCATGGTGTGATTAACAGCAGCAGGTTCAACTTAATCCATGTCAACATCTAAGGTCAAAAGAAAATTAGAAAACACTACACTTCCCAGGTTTTTATAAGTAGATCATTTGCAGATATCTAAACATTCCTCTTTGGATCTCAATTATAAAAATGTTACCATCACAGAATCACAGACTCGCAGAACCACAGAATGTTAGGGAGTGGAAAGAATATCCAAAGATCATCCAGTCCAACAGAGCACCCCCCACCCACCCCCAATCTTGATTTCCTTTTATATTGTCTAAAATGTGTCCTGAGGTCCTGCTCAACCTGAATGATTCTGCCTGATTCTGTCCTTTGTGGCCTGGATATACAGATTAATGTACGAACTAATAAAGTGCAGTTAGATGATAAATTTACTTGACTTTTAAAGTGATCAACCAACATTCAGGCAAAGTAATATGATAGTATAAAGCATGCTCATTCAGTTTAAGTGAGGAACTAGACTAGTTCACAAAGACAAAGTTTAATTCAAACCATGTAGCTATACATAAAATGGCTATTTTAGCTAATTAGAAAGACATATTGGCATGAATGAAGGCATCTCATCAATTCAGTTTTCCCTTGTCTTCCTTCAGAACTTTGAGTTAAGATAAACCATAAGGTGACCATTCAAAACCAACCTCTGAAATTGAAAATAAAATGTAGACAGCTATGAAATTGGACAGAAGATAAATATTTTTTTCTGCTTCAGTTTAGAAAAAGTGACAACAAAATGAAAATTCTTTCATAGACTGAAGAATTATGAAGTATTTACAGCAACACAGAACCGTCAAAACTGAGCATATTGCATCATTTTAATGCCCAGTAGTAGTTAAAAAAAGGAAAAGTTACCTCTGATAAACAATCTTGTGATAGGGTAATGACTGATTTAAAAAGAGGGTACAATTATCACAGCAGGTGAGAAGGTCTTGCCTGAAATATCTTGAGCACTTTATTTTAAAAGAATTAAACAGATAACAGTCAGAGAAATCAATAAAATGAACAGAGATTTGGAAATTTCACTCCAGCGTTACATCTAGACATTACTTTAGAAGAGATAACATATATTCCCTAGGAAAAAATCAATATACTATCCCTGAATTTAATGACTTACATCCTTGAATTATGCATCATTCCCTTCAAGTCATATCTCCAAATTGTACTTCAATCATTAAAATATTTATTTATATTTATTTTTTGTTTGAGATAATGGATTTGGAGACTTACATTTCCCTTCTTACAGATGTAACAACTTCCTTACCCCAATGTCTGCATCAATATTTAACAATCTTCTAGAACTTTTTGTTTGTCAAAAAATAGCTACCTACATCATAGTTTGCAACAGAAATACAGAATTTCTACACAGTGTTCACCAAAAACTTCAGGCAGCTCTACATGTTAGATTTGTTTTATCAGTCTTTGTGAAGATGGACAATAACAATATTGTAACAGCTTATGCTCATTTAACATTTGGAAGATTGCTTTCCTTCTCTCACTCCCTACAGCCATGTGGATTAGAAACTCATTTATTTCTCTTTGTTATGAAAACACAATCTGAAGCAGAAGATTGCAGCAAATTCAAAAAGAATAATTATGCAAAAAGTAAGCCTCTTCATAATCTCATTATACTATAGATGGGGTTTGGCAATAAGAGTGACAAGAACATTTTGAATTAAAAGTCAACAAAATTAAAGTGCATAAAATGGAATAAATTTTAACATAATGTTTAACTGTGTCAAGAAACAGCTGAAGCCTAAAACCTAGTAAAATTTTAAAATTAATTACTTCTTCAAATATACTGAAAGATAAAAGTAACTTGACAGGATAAGATTATATGGACCACAAGCACCAATATTCTTTTTGTGCAAGCTACTAATCACTGAAGATCAGGGAAGCATGAAACTCCAGTCTAGACATGTATCATTCAATTTTCCATGTGGATTTTAAACATCATCTCCCTGATATAGCACATAGTTTGCTCCCAATAAAATTCATGCAAATATAAGCATAGCAATGCCTATTAATTCTTGGCTACAAAGCTAACAAAAGATAAATGGATCAAAATATCAGAAATTAATTTTTTAATTAGATGAACAAATATATATTGCTTAGTTTCATTTATTTTAAATTAAATTATGATTTTAATTTTCTTGTGTTCCTTCAAATATTTTTGCAATCATATTAAATCTTCCAGAAAACAAAAGAAAACAAACCAAAACATTTACTTCCCTCCCCCCCCCCCCCCCCCCTTAATTAAAAAGTCAAGTGTAACACAACAGAATCAATACTTTGGGGAATCTACTATAGATTGTAAGAAAAAAGAGATGTTGCAGAATGTTTTTACCCTTCAGAACACCTCCTTGATACTTTATGGAGCAATAGCTTGGGTATTGATGTTTCTTTTTTTCATTTCTACAAACCTTTATTTTGCCAAAATCTAAATTAGCTTATTTCCTTTCTATAACCTTTTGTTTTGTCAAAATCTACTTTGTCAAAATCTAAATTACTTTGTGGTTCTTTACATTTCACTGTTTTGCTTATATTTGCATTATGTATAGCACAAGCATAGAAGTCTTCTGCAGAAACTTAATTCTTATTATTGAAACAACATACCCAAATGTTTTCTTCTTGACGATACTGCTTCCAGTTTTGGCCACTATCACTAAACATCAGAAGGTAGCTTGTTACCCAGTCGGAGCTCCCGTAACCACCTTGAGTAGCTATAGCAGTAATCTCAGTTCTTTCACCAAGATCAATCTGAAGCCATTGATATTTGTTGGACACAAGTGGAGACCAGCCACCAGCACCTTAAAAAGAATGAAAAAGTTCAAAATCTACTCCCAAAAGAAGCAAGTTAACACAAAACTTTTCTATCTAAAAATGAACTGATTCATTTGAGGAACCTGATCTAGTGCAAAATGTCCTTGTCTAAGGCAGGGGTCTGAAACTAGCTGATATTTAAAGGCACATTTTAATCCAAACTATTCTATGGTACTAATTTACATATAGTCACAACAAAACTTTTTGGATATAATTTAGAAATTATTAGAAAAAATTATACAGGTTGCTTGATATATGTAACCAATTCTAACTATTAAAAGTTGTCATGAATTTATTCACTCCCTTTTCCCTCTCTCAAACTTTTATAATAAAATGTAAAGAATAGACGAGTACTTCAAAACCAATTAGACTCTTCAAGTCAGAAATTCAGATTTTAATTTTTTTTTTAAAGATGCATCTTGATTTCCTTTTATATTGTCTAGAATGTGTCCTGAAGTCCTGCTCAACCTGAAAGATTCTGCCTGATTCTGTCCTTTGTGGCCTGGATATACAGATTCATGTATGAACTAATAAAGTGCAGTTAGATGATAAATTTACTTGACTCTTAAAGTGATCAACCAACATTCAGGCAAAGTAATATGATAGTATAAAGCATGCTCATTCAGTTTAAGTGAGGAACTAGACTAGTTCACAAAGACAAAGTTAAATTCAAACCATGTAACTATACATAAAACGGTTATTTTAGCTGATTAGAAAGACATGTTGATGTGAAGAAAGACATCTCATTAATTCGGTTTTCCCTTGTCTTCATTTGTTTGCCTTTAATTACTCTGATGAAATTACTACCTTGTCTGTAAAGCTGGATGGAAAAGCCCAAGAGTAGGCTACAAAATCTCTTAATATGGAAAATTGTTGGTTTATTAAAATAATTCACAGAAATTGCAATTATTCAGATATGGCTAGCATCTCTTTCATCAGAGAAGGGAGTGACAAAAAGATGATAAATGATCCAATTTACAAGCAAAGATTTAGATCCAATTCAGACAACATAAGAAGCTTGTTGAAAATCTCTTAAAACATACAGTCATGGAACCATAACTGGTATACCGAGTTCTCACAACTATCAATAAACACCATATTATGTGGAAACAGGCAATGTCAATCCAATCTTGTATAAGCTTCAAGACTCATACCATTTCATAAATAAAACATCACATATGACTTAATTCTGTTCAGGATTATAAGCCAGGTTCTTAACATTGTCTCCCTTAAAAAAACAAAGAAAATTAAAAAAAAAGAATTGTTGCTCAGGGGTTTTAAACTGTTATTTTAAAATAAAATGTTTGGAAATCATAGAACTGTTCATAAGCCACAAAAATTGACTTAAGTGAAAAAAGATGAGAGAAATACATAAAGCTCTGTGTATGAATCAGTTTCTTTATCCACATATGATGGAGTCCAACAGAGAGCTATAAGGATGGGACTTGAAAATGTCTCCTATGAAGAAAGACTGAGAGAACTAGGCCTGTTTGGACTTCAGAAGAGAAGGCTGAGATGGTATCCTATCAACACCTATAAATATCTGAGAGGTGGGTGTCAAAATGAAGGTGATAGTCTCTTTTTGGTCATGCCCAGTGCTAAGACAAGGAAAACCGGGTATAAGCTAGAACACAAATGATTTCACTTCATTACAAGGAGACACTTCTTTATGGTGATGGAGCACTGGAACAGGCTGCCCAGAGAGGTAGAATCTCCTTCTCTGGAGACTTTCCAAACCTACTTGGATGTGTTGCTCTGTGGCTTGCCCTAGGTGATCCTGCTTTGGTGAGAGGTTGGTCTCCATGATTTCTGGAGGTCCCTCCCAACCCCTAACATTCTGTGATTTTGTAATATTTATGAACTAATTAAAATACATCAGATTTAAATCTATGACTGCAATTAAAGACTACAGAACTATTTTTAAACATTTTTTTAATGTCTTAATCTAAATCAAGATTTAGAACACCATGTAAATTTGTTATTTTGTTTTATCTCCTTTTTATTAATTTCTTCATAAGTGGAGACAGGATGTATCTGTAGAATTTTTTATATATCAATTTTCTGTGGTTTCTTTATGAACCTCTTTGTCATGGGAAATGTAATTGAACAGGGCTTGAATTTTTGCTTGATCAGAATTAGTTATTTAAAAATTAACTATTTAACAGTATAATTTAAAACCAATTACAGATAGTCTCAGCAGTGATTTATAGGGAAGCATTACATTCCACTTGTGTGCTTTTCCAATAATTTAGACTGCTTTAAAAAAAAAATTCTGAAGGAATTCACATCCTGTAACTCAAAAAAATTCCAGTTTGCACATCAGTTTGAGAAAATGGGACAGAATTACTAGTTTCTCAAGGCATGAGTTCTCATACACTATATGCTCTTCCTTTGAATAAGTTAGTTGTTTAGTGAAAACAAGTATAATTTAGAAGTTGTAGTCTGAACTTGAAAGAGTCAAATGTAACTGCACAGACTGTCACATCAGTCTGTTTCCATTGAGAAACTCTGCGTAGAGGGGGTGGTTAGTAATTTAAATTGAATTTACCACTTGCCGTATTTTAGTTCCCAAATTCACAGGTGCATAAGATCAACAAAGGATTTGGCCTGTTGCAACTAATGAAGTAGATGAATCCTGTTGCTGCTACACAACAGAATCACATTATTGCCTGAAATAGCCAAACTATATAGTATTTATTGTCTTGCACATTAACCCATTTAATCAATGGAATCCAGCCTCATACATAAGCTAAACACAGACATTTATAAAAGCACTAAAAATAGTTCCATATAAAAGTACTAATAAGAGTTTCCTACAAAATCAACTCCAACCATGTCAGTAGGTCTGGCTTTTGCAGAATATCTCTTTTGGCCTCATGCAATGTTTTTCACAGTATCACAGTATAACTAAGCTTGGAAGAGACCCCAAGGATCATCAAGTCCAACCTGTCTCCACAGACCTCACGACTAGACCATGGCACCAAGTGCCACGTCCAATCTCCTGTTGAACACCTCCAGGGACAGTGACTCCACCACCTCCCTGGGCAGCCCATTCCAATGACGAATGACTCGCTCAGTGAAGAACTTTCTCCTCACCTCGAGTCTAAACCTCCCCTGGCACAGCTTGAGACTGTGTCCCCTTGTTCTGGTGCTGGTTGCCTGGGAGAAGAGACCAAGTTTCCAGCCATCCAGTGTTTGCCTCTACCATAGTAAGCACGTATTGCTTACCAGAATGAGAACGTGGTAGAGTGATGTAGTCAATCAACCATACTTGTACTTGGAACATCTGTCACCATACCACAAGGGCTTAATTGACATTGCCTGCTTAATAGCAGCCCAAAAGTCACAATCATGGATGACTTTTGTGATAGCATCCATGGAAATGTCTATGGATCTGTCACAAGCCCACTGATAGGTTGCATCTCTGCCTTGATGTCCTGATGAATTGTGAGCCCTCCAAGCTAAGAATATCTCACTTCGGTCCTGCCAGTCGAGATCAAAATCAGAGTCAGTGTCTACTTGAGAAACTCTTGCAGCTAGATCTGCCTGATGGTTGTGTTTCTGTTCCTCAGGAGCTCTGTTCTTTGGAATATGAGCATCAATGTGTGTCACCTTCACTGGAATTCTCTTGATTCGATCAGAAATGTCCTGCCACAGATCAGCTGCCCAAATAGGCTTTTAATTCAGCAAATTGACTGGATTCTCCTTCTCCATCTTTTGCCTCTGCAACTCAGCATGCTGGACTCCACACTGCAGACTTGCGCCTTCACTTATTTCCAACAAGACGACAGGAATCATCTGTGAACAAAGCATGTTTCTTTTCATCATCAGAAAGGTCATTGTAAGGAGGAGCCTCCTCAGCACAAGTTACTTTCTCCTCTGAAGGTTTACTACAGCTAATGCCTTCTGGCCAGTTTGTGATCATCTCTGCCAGACCAGGTCTTTCAAGATTTCCCATTCGAGCTCTCTGTGTTATCAGAGCCATCCACTTGGATCATGTGGCATCTGTGTTGTAGAACCTTTACCTCTGAGCATCTAATTCAAAACTGCTAATCTAGAAGCTAAGAGAAGTTATGACTCAGTTCCAATTACTTCAGAAGTGGCATTTAATCCTTCACAGGCATCTAGAATCTCTGTTCTGAAGTATAATTTGCCTCTGAACCTCTGTAACCTCAACTACAGAAACCAAGAGGTCGTCCTCATGTCTCACCTGGAGCTCTTTGTCACAAGCACCAGGTTGGACCATTGTCACTTGCAGCTGTGTACAGAATGTTCTTAATGTCTGGATCATCTTGGACAGGTCCCAGACCCATCGCTTGAACTACTTCTTGCTTTATCTGGTCAAAGGTTGCTTGTTGTTCAAGTCCCCACTGGAAACTGTTTCTCTTTTGAGTCACATCGTACAGAGGTTTCACAATCTGACTGTATCCAGGAATGTGCAGTCTCCAAAATCCCACTGTATCCAAGAAACTTGTGTATGGGATTCGCCATGGTAGAGACTCTGTTTACCACATCCACTGGAATGTGTCAACATCCATCCTGCCACCACACTCCCAGAAACTGCATCTCTCTGGCAGGTCCTTTCACCTTGTCTCACTTAATGGTGAAATCAGCTTTCAGGAGAATGTCAATAATTTTGGTACCTTTCTCAAAAACATCTTCAGCACTTTTACCCACGATGATGATATCGTCGATGAACTCTATGTGCTCTAGAGCACCTCCTTTCTCCAGAGCATCACGGATCACTGCATGACAGATGCTTGAGCTGTGGATGCAGCCCACTGGCAGTCTGTTGAAAGTGTACTGGATTCCTCTCCAGGTGAAAGCAAACTGAGGCCTGCATTCCTCTGCTATGAGAATAGAGAAGAAAGCATTAGCAATGTCTACGGTAGCATACCATTTGGCCTCTTTGGATTCCAGCTCATACTGGAGTTCCATCATGTCTGGTACTGCTGCACTCATAGGTGGAGTTACTTCCATCAGAGCACAGAAGTCAAGTGTCAGAGGCCAGTTTCCACTCTGCTTTCACACGAGCCAGACTGGACTGCTGAAAGGTGAATGAGTTTTGCTCAAGACATCCTGACTTTCCAGCTGACAAATCAGATTCTGAATGGGCAAAAAACAGTCATGGTTGGTTCTGTATTGTCTGTGATGTGCAGTCTGAGAAGCAACTGTCAACTTTATGTCCTCTATCTCATGTTGTCCCACAACTGCAGATTATCTGAAAGCTCAGGTCTGATAGCTTCAAATTTTGTCCATCAGCTTCTACAGAAGCTACTCCAAAAGCCCAGTTGTAACCCTTAGGGTCTTTGAAACGCCCTTCTCTCAGTGTTGTGAATATGCCCTCAGAAAATGAGCGGCAGATACACCAATGAAAATCTATGTTAAATTTATTTATAAACTCTGTAACGGGGTATTTACAGTCACCCTTCACAGGTATCAATATCCAGTTAGTGAAACAATATTTACAGAATGTTTAAATGTGGGCAATTGAATCAAACAATTCACAGAACCTAAAATCGAAACTAATTCAGAAAGCGGCGGGGGAGGGGGGTTGGTCGGTGACCGGCAACCCTCCACTCAGAGAAAATCCAAACGCTACCTCAACTGGAAACTATAAAGAAAGGCTTGACTTACAAGCTGAGGACTTCGTGAGATCTCTCCTTAATAATATTTATAGTCCAGAAACGTGGCACGGATGTGCCGTAAGACGGAGACAGGAAATGGCGCTGGCCGCGTGGCTGCACCGCGTGGCTGCTGCTTCTCCCAGGACACAAAGGTCTCCCGCTCGAGGGGGGGCTGTGGCAGGTCAGCGACACTGGCTCACACGGGCTACTGGCGCTCCTCCTCCAGCAATGGATCGTGTCGTGTTTGATCCCACAGGATACTGTCCACGGCACCGCACGCAGCTGGGTGATGGTGGCAAAGGAGCATGAGGTGTCTTGGGGCACTGGCTTGAGTCTCGGGCAAGGTGGACTACGGCAGCACTGGCACACACACACTCACAGGCTCCAACGCGATGTGGGGGGCTCATCAACCAAACGACCCCTATTTACCATTTGCCCCAGTGAATACTGGCCCAATGAGCATTCTGTTGCTAACGCAAGGTTAACCAATGGAGTAACACCTACCAAATATGGTGTAAGTATATGCTATGCCCAGGCTGTTTACCTGGACTCAGTGGCGCCAGGATCCCCCCTGTTGCCCCCAGAAAGAAGCAGGAAACAAAAAGGTTTAACACTCAGAAGAGTATGTTCCAGAAATGTTTGGGGCACAATCCTGACCATAAGCATCCTTCACTACACTCAGACAATGCATTCCCAAAATACCAGGTGCGTCAGGTCCTGTCACAACAGTATGCTACTTCCACTCTTTACCATTAACTTATATCAACTTCTATCTTAGTTAACTCTTGAGATACACCAGTGAATCCTAGAAGAGTTACAGGCTCTGATCCCTGATAATTTACGGTATTATGGTGCACTGAGCTGCTGTGTCAACCAAGGCCCCATACTTCTGAAATTTTGAAGTGCCAGGCCACTGAATGTACACATCCCAATAGATTCTGTTATCTCTATTATCCCTCTATTTCTCCCTGGCAGGAGGCAGGGCACCCCTAATTATGGAGCATACATCCATATGTGCAGTTGGCACAGCACCTAGTGTCAGAGGTGGAATCACTGTTGGAGCTATTAGAGTTTTTTTGGGAAACTGAGGAAGTAATAGCTACCATTCTGGTATTGCTACCTCGGGTTCTGCCACTCTGCAGTTCCCTTAGTCTCTTGAAAAGATCAGAGCAGAAGTTGGTTGACCATCCCATCTGTTCATGCTCTCACCAAACTGGTCACACAGTGTTATTCAAATACTCCCACGTGACTGCCTTGGTGGTCTGTTTTGGTTTGATCTGTTTTGGTATGACCTCCTTGGAGGATATCTGTTTCTAGCAGCTGAAACTTCTATCCATCTGGAAGAAGAAGAAATGGAATTATCTCCCTGTGCCAATTTGGTATGGAATTTATAAATTCCTCCTTCAGCTCTTTCATGCAATTCTCAATTTTTCCACACAGAGTTTCAATGTCTGAGCCTAAAGAATCATGTGTGAGACCATCCTCCAGTTGTCTCATTTTGTCAGTGAAATGGCCAGTGCCATAGGAGGCACTCCACCATAATGTCTTGCCACAATTCTGCTTGCAAAATAGTAGCATAATTAGGAGGAGCAAGTTTGATGAGCTTTTTAGCAAGATCTGTACCCACAGGAATTTCATAGGGATTCAGAGTACCCTGATTGCTATACATCTCTTCTCTCACAGCAAATTCTCTCAAATGTTTAATTCCCTCGTCCATGGTGTTCCAGGATTTAGCATTCAATGGAAGGTCATCTCTGTATGGGTATCTCATAAAAGTTGTCAGTAGAAGGTGTGTCAACAGAGAAACCTCACCAAGACACCTGTCTAGATGCCTATCTCTTCCACTACCTTTTACTGATCACATTAAAAAAAAAAAAAATAAAACAAATGTTGAACCATGGTTGTCACTCGGATGAAGGCTAGAAAAACAGCATCTACCCAGAGAGAGTTGTTGCATCAGCATGCTGGAGTTCAGGTTGCTGGCTGCAGAGAGTGCTTCAGCCTGGCGCTTGGAATGGAGGGGGAAGGAGAGAACACCTGTTGTAAGGTGTGACCAAGTGAACTTTATCCTCAGTCTGGTGGCGGAGCTGAAGGACAAAGTGGCTGAGATGAAGGAGGAGGTATCTAGGCTCAGGTCAATAAGGGAAAGTGAAAGGGAGTTAGATATGTGGGAGCAGGCTCTGCAGGCTCTGTTGAGGGAAGGGTCCCTGGAAACAGGGAGTCATAGATACAGGTCCCTGTCAGGGGTAGCAGGGGAGATCGATCCCGGCTCTCTCCTTCTCTTCCATTGCCCTTCCATAATAAGTATGAGGCCCTGCAGGCGAAGGGGGTGGGTATGAGAGAGCTGAGGAGCAGCCATCTAGAGCGGAGCCTAAGGCCAAGCAGTCCCCACCAACTGTAATGACCAGCTCCACAAAGAAAAAGAAAAGGGTTATAGTTGTTGGGGACTCTCTCCTGAGGGGGACTGAGGGTCCCAACCCATCCCACAGGGAGGTCTGGTCCCTATCTGGAGCATCTGTTAAGTGAGCCTACCAGGGGTCAGGCTCTGCTTGACCTGCTGTTCTCCAATAGAGAAGGGCTGGTGGGAAACTGCCTAGGGTGCAGTGATCATGAAATAGTGAAGTCTTCAATATTCAGGGAGATAGGGAGGAGCAATAAAAGAATCTTCACCTTGGAATTCCAGAGGGCAAACTTCAGCTTGTTTAAGAAACTTATTTGCCCCTCTTGGCTACCTGGGCACACTACAGGCTCATGTTCTGCCTACCACCAACCAGCACCCCCAGGTCCCTCTCCACCTGGCTGTTCTCCAGCCACTCTGACCCCAGCCTGTAGCTCTGCATGGGGTTGTCGTGGCCAATGTGCAGAACCCGGCACTTGGATGTGTTAAAACTCATGCCATTGGACTCTGCCCTTCTGTCCAGCCTGTCGAGGTCCCTCTGCAGTGCCTCTTTACCATCCAGCAGATCAACTCCTGCCCCCAGCTTGGTGTCATCTGCAAATTTACTGATGATGGACTCAATGCCCTCATCCAGATCATCAATAAAGATGTTAAAGAGTGTAGAGCCCAGCACTGATCCTTGGGGTACACCACTAGTGACTGGCTGCCAGCTGGATGTGGCACCATTCACCACCACTCTCTGGCCTCGGCCCTCCAGCCAGTTCCTAACCCATCACATTGTGCTCCCATCCAAGCCATGGGCTGACAGCTTGGCCAGGAGTCTGCTGTGGGGGACAGTATCAAAGGCCTTGCTGAGGTCCAGGTAGACTACACCCACAGCCTGCCCCACATCCACCAGGTGGGTCACCTGATCATAGAAGGAGATCAGGTTGGTCAGGCAGGACCTGCCCTTCCTAAATCCATGCTGGCTGGGCCTAATCCCTTGGCCATCCTGTAAGTGCTGTGTGATTGCACTCAAGATGACCTGTTTGTAAGAGTCTACTCCTGGTGTGACTCAACAAAGATAAAATCACTTGCTGCTTGCCCAGACAGTACCAATCCTGGATGCAAATCACCTTGCAATTGCATCGTGATAACACTGGACTGCAGCTGGCCTATAACAATGACCCAAGGACCCAGCCATCACGCCTTCAAGACAGCTATCAGATACCCCCAGGAAGGGGGGGTGATGAGTCAATGGACTCTCCACCTGTCTCCTGATGTGTGATAAGTGGGTAGGCAGGGAGATGGAGAGGAAGGAGGCGGAGCCCCCCCCCCCCCACCCCTTCCATCCAGACCACTGTCCAAACTCACATGAATACACAAAAAGACTTCCTGGGGAACGATATCTGGATACTTATGATTTCCTGGCTCCTGAATTCCTGAGGGACAATGCTCGGACACATACCTAAGGACTAAAAACTGTATAAAAGACTTGACCACTACTGGCTCAGAAGGAAAGAAAACCGCAGGGGAAGAAAACCGCAATGGAGGGAAGAAAAACGCAGAGAGAAAAACGCTGAAGGAGTAAACAGACTGAACCCTCTCTCTGTGTCCTAAGTCCTGCTTGCTGCCACTCATGGAGCTGACCCACACTGCCCAGAGGGACCTCATCTATTCTCCAGCCAAAGCCTCAGCACCCTTTCTCTACAGACCCAGGCTACCCAGAGAGATCACATCGCACCTCCAGCCAAAGCCTCAGCACAAACCCAGCACCTCATGCAGCACCTTGCCTCCACAGACTCAAACTGTCTTGGGGTGGGTGAGGGGTGTGGTAATATAACTCCTTTCCTCTTCTCTCCCTTCTCTCTCTCCCTCTCTATCTTCTCCCTCTCCCCTTCTTATTCCTCTTCTCTCCCTTCTCTCTCTCCCTCTCTATCTTCTCCCTCTCCCCTTCTTATTTCCATTTTATTTATGTAATAAATAGTCTAGCTGTTGATATTTTGGCCTCGTTTGTGCCGATTAATTTCACAACATGGGAATATTCAAAAGAACTAGTCTCTTTCCCTCTCCGGACCGAGACACCTGTTCCATAATCTTGCCTGGCACTGAGGTCAGGCTGACAGGCCTAGAATTCCCTGGCTCATCCAACCGGCCCTTCTTGTGGATGGGCACCATGCTGGCCAGCTTCCAGTTCTCTGGGGTGTCTCCAGTGAGCCTGGACTGCTGAAAAATGATGGAGAGCAGCTTGGCCAGCTCATCTGCCAGCTCTCTCAGCACCCTAGGATGGATCCCCTCTAGTCCCATGGACTTTTGGGGATCCAACTGGCTAAGCAGATCACCAACTACCCCGTTCTGGAAAAGAGAAAAACTATGCTGCTCCCTGACTCCTTCTGCCAGCTCTGCAGGCCAGCTGTCTGGAAGACATTCTGTCCTGCTAGAAAAAATTGAGGCAAAGAAGGTGTTAAGTAACTCTGCCTTCTCCTCATCCTTTGTTACAACGTTCCCCTCCGTGTCCACCAAGGAGTGGAGGTTGTCCTTGCCCTTCCTCTTGTTATTCATGTATTTATAGAAGGACTTTTTGTTTTCCTTCACAGCAGAGGCCAGTCTAAGCTCCAAATGTGCTTTTACCACCCTAATTTTCTTCCTACAAGACCTAGCAACACCCTTAAACTTTTCATGGGTTGCCTCACCTTTCTTCCAAAGATGACACACCCTCTTTTTTCCCCTTAGTTCTTTTAGAAGTTCATTACCCATCCAGGCTGGCCATCTGCCCCAGTTGCTCATCTTCCAGCACATTGGCACAGCCTGTTCCTGTGCCTTCAAGGGCTCTTCCTTGAAGTGGGCCAAGTTCTCCTGTTTAAGGGTGGTGGTGAATGGATTTAAATTCAGTTTGAAGGCAGTCACAAGTACCATTCCTTAGAGCTCCATATTGAGGTCAGTTCTCTTTAATATCTTTATCAATTATCCATTTAAAGGAATTGAGTGCCCTAGCAGTAAGTTCGCAGATGACACTACATTGGGTGGGAGTGTTGATCTGTTTGAGTGTAGGAAGGCCTTGCAAAAGGATCTGGACTGGTTGATCAATGGGGTATGGTCAGTTGTATGAGGTTTAAAAAGTCAGGTGCTGAGTCCTGCATTAATGCTTCCAGGCACAGTGTCTTCCTATAGTGCTGTAGTATCCAAAGCCTTCTCAGATTTTTATTTTTTTAAAGTTTGGTGACAAATTTAAAATTTTTACTTGAAATGTTTATTTGTGTTTTAGCCAACAGGAGTAGCAGTCAGGCAGACTGTGTTGAGAAAAATTTTTAAAGCCCATTGGAAAAAACCCAAACATTTTCACTTCATGACTGTAGTGTTACGTTCAGAATTAAGTGACAGGTCAATCTGGAAAGATGTGCAAGGTCTGAAAAACTAAGTCTCAATTATAATGGCTCTACTTACTGCAAGCTGAGGGAGTTACTTCTGCATTTAGTACCACATTTTCCAGAACAGGTAGATAGACACAGGTAGATAGACAACTAATTCCAGGGATGGCTGATTTTGAAAATTTAGCGAATTACAATAAAGATACCATCCTAGAATCCCTCTGCTGACCAGTGCCACATAAGACCCATAAAGATTAGCTATGAAGCAGAAATAGAAAGATGTTTACAGCAGCCCGTACAAAGCCACAGCCTGGCCTGAATCTCTGTTCAGTAGCTGTAATGTATTTCCTACAGCACTTCACTACTCTGATTCACACAATGCATTCTTTGGTCAAAGACTTTTCAGTTCTCCTGCCTGACTGTCCAAGAGCCAGCTGTCCTCCCAGCTTCTGACTGCTACCTGAAGCATCAGGGACATGAAACATTTGCCCAATCTTCAGAAAACATTACTAGAGCAAGTTAGCTCCTCACCCAACACTCTGTAGTTTTGGTTTCACACCCTCCACCCTCCCACCCCTCCCCCTGCCCTGTTTATTTTGTGTTTTGGTTTGGGGTTTGGTTGTTGTTTTTTTTTTTTAGGTTATTTGTTTGGTTGGGGGTTTTGTTTGTTTGTTTTGTTGGTTTTTTTTACAGTGAATCCTACCCTTGCAGAAGGATCAATGTGTGTATCAAATTGCAGTGGCTTTCATAATCTTTTTTGTTGTATATGTCTGCATAAAACTTAGGGTGTCATAGTTTGTGGTTTAGTTTGCTGCTACTCATCCCATCCTGGTTCATGTCATCTTCAAAATGAAAGTGATGGCTGGAGAAAAGTATTATGGGGCTTTATGTTCAGATTGTAGCTTGGGATGCTTCCTGTTCTGAGTTCCTGTTCTGGCTTTCTGGTTTTGGGTTCTGGGTTTTGGATGTTGTCTCTCTTCTGCTGAGAAGTCAGCAGGACAGAAAGGTATGGGGGAGTAGCTCCCTGGCTTGGACTATTAGCCCTTTTACTTCTGCTTGCTGCTGCTTACCATCATGTTTTTTTCTGCAAATAGGCTAATATAATTGTGCATTTTATCTTCATATATTCAGCGAACTCTTATCTCACTCTCTTTGTCTCAACGTGGAGTATGTTGTTTTGCTCTCACTTCTGTGTTGAGGGAGCAGATAGGTTAACTCATTGTTTCAATCCAGCCCATTCCACAGGGACATAATTAATATGAAAGGGATCTTGCAGAAAGCCAGAAAGACTTGTCAGATACTTCTGCTGTGTGAGGTGGCTGTTTCTGAGGAGATCTGGGGAGGTCCTCAAGAGTCCTCATGGGGTTGCAGATACATTAATCAAAACTGTGCCAAAATGTGTTGATACACAGGGCTAAGCTAAGACTTAAAGGAAGAATACATCTTTGTCTTGCATAAACTTTCTCAATTATTTACTTTATAGTCATCAACTTAATTATTTCTTTCTTTTTGCCAGTGTCATTTATGGAAAGCATACATGTTCTTCACTTACCTCTCAGTGTATTTTCTAATAGCCACTTGTAGTGGTTTGAGCCACATCATCTATATTACTACACTATTCTGAGTGATGCTGGCTAAATCTGCAATACTCACAAGACGTTGTTGTACTCAGGAATGGGAGGGAGCTAGGCTCTCTCTTCTCTTGTGGTTTCATTTAGAATGGCTGCATTTGTTCTGCATGGACTCCAGTCAGATTTTTTGTTTGGTTTTGTTCCTTATTTTTTCCTTTTTCCCTGTCTCTTTTGTTGTAATACGATATTTCTGAAGTAAAGTAGTATATCATTTTGTGTAATTCAACTAAAAATTCTACAGTTTTCAGGGGGGTATGTATTTTGGGACTCAGTAGAGGGACATGCTGTACACTTTGCTTATTTGAGTGTGTGTGTGAGTACCTTTGTTCGGAATCTAACTAGAACACCTGCGTAGCCTAGTGTTTCAGTTATTAGAAGCAGGCATCTCCCTGTCCAAGAAAGGGAATCTGGGAAGCAGACACCATGAAACCTCCTCTGGTTTTACTTACATGACTGGGTGGGAGGCATGAAAAATGGAAAGTCCACTTCAGCCCTAGCTGTGGAAGTCTGTGACTTACAAGGAAACCTTCCTCAGAAGAATGTTGCCTCAGTTTCCAGTGATACATCTTCAAAAAAAGTTCAAATTAATTGGTACTGCCTCTGATCTTCTAGAAGGGACTTCTAAGGCATTCTTAGAATATGTGATTCTGATTGATTAGAGGGGCCCTGCCTACAACCAGGTGGAGGAGAGAGACAAATGAGTCTATTGGACTGTGTAGATGAGATGGCCTGGTAGATCAAAACCACAAAAGTATAAAGCTTTAGTACACAATGTACACTGATATCATCAAACTATGAGGGGGCAGAACCTTTCTGGTCTGACAGGAGGGACCCCAACAGTGTTAGAAGCTGAGGTTAGTGTAACTGGGAATGAATGCCACAAAACCACATTGTCACTGGCACAGAGGTCCCATACATCCTTAGTATAGACTATCATAGGAGAGCGTACTTCAAGGATCCAAAATAATACATGTGGGCATTTGGTATGGCTGCCTTAGAAATAGAAGAAAATAAATTATTAACTGCCTTGTTTGGTCTTTCAAAGGATCCCTTCATGGTGAGGCTGTTAGATGTTAAAGACCAGCAAATACCAATTGCCACTGAAATGGTGCAGCAGCAGCAATGTTGCACCAACCGGGACTCTGTGACACCCATCTATAAACTAATCTGATAACTGGAGTGACAAAAGTTGATCACTAAAACTCATTCAACCTTCAACATCCTCAGATGTCCAGTGGGGAATGGAGACTGACTGTGAACTACTGTGCTCTGAATGAGGTCATACCAACAATGAGTGCTGCTGTGCCAGAGGTGCTGTAGCTCCAGTACCAGCTGGAGTCTAAGGAAGCCAAATATTATGCCACAACTGACATTGCTAACGTGTTCTTCTCCATTTCCCATAGCACCAGAATGCAGGGCACAGTTTGCCTTCACCTGGAGAGGTGTCCAAGGTACCTGGAACTGACTGTCCCAGGGGTGGAAAGAGTCACATCATTTGTCATGGACTGATCCAGATTTTAGATCAATTCTGGGTGGAGCTCCAGAACCCTTACAATACATTGATGACATCATTGTGTGGGGTGACACAGCAGAGGAAGTTTATGAGAAAAATAAGAAAATAATCCAGATTCTTCTGAAGGGTGGGTTCTCTATAAAGTGAAGTAAAGTTAAAGGATATGCAAGAGAGATCCAGTTCTTGGGGATAAAATAGCAGGATGGGTGGTACCAGATCCCAAAGGATGTCATCAGCAAAACTGCAGCTATATTTCCATCTACCTATAGGAAGGAAACCCAGGCTTTCTTGAGCGTTGTGGGTTTCTGGAGGACGCATATCCCAAACTACAGTTTGTTTGTGAGCCCTCTCTACCAAGTGACTCAGAAGAACAAAGTCCAATGTATCCCTGAGTAACACCAGGCCTTTGAACAAATCAAACATGAGATTGTGCAATAGCCCTTGGGTCAGTTTGGACAGGACAAGATATTACAAATGTCCTCTACATTGCACCTGGGAAGAACGGTCCCACATAGAATCATTGGCAGAAAACATCAGGAGCAACACAAGGTTGACCTCTAAACTTTTGGAGTTTAAGCTACAAAGAAGCTGGGGCCAACCACACTCCAAACAAAAGACATGCTGGCAGCATATGAAGGAGTCTGAGCTGCCTAAGAGGTAATAAGTACTGAAACACAACTCCTTCTGATACCCTGACTGCAGCATTGTGGGAAATCACCTGTGATGGTTTAGGCTGGGTGCTGGCCTGGATGCCACTGCACAGACCACACCTGGGAGGTCCAAAGGGGTGGGCCCAGCCCAGGGGGTGGTCACAGGAAACCAGGTATTCCATTTCCCATATTGCCCTGCTCCCCGATAGTAGATGAGCGCAGGGTCTTCACTTCCTCTTTCGTCCCCTGCTGCTGCTTAGGTAAAATGGCATGAGCTGCCTCCCTTGGGCCTGCCCAGGCCCAAGGCTGGGTTTGGGGGGGAGGAAAGAAGCCCTGGGGGGCATTGGGTGTATCCCCAGGTGGGGATGGGACATTCTCAGGTATGTTCTGGGATCTCTCTCTTTTGTCACGGTGCTTGTGGATCTCTCTAAAACTTTTGTTGTTGTTTTATGTTGTTTCTCTATTTAAACTTTCCATCACTTTTGCAATCCATTTGTCTGGGTCTTTATTTCTGCCCGTGGTGGGGAGGGGTTTGCCCCAACCCATTACATCACCAAAGGTGGAAGACTGCATTATGGTGTCCCACCTGGCGGGTTGCAGAAAGTTCCTGAGGGGGAAGGTGAGTTGAGACAATTTGCAGAGCTGAAAGTCATGCACCTTGGCTTTAGATATTGCTAAGCAAGAAAAATGTCCAATGTTTTATTTCTATACAGACTCCTGGATGGTGACAAATGTTTTGTGGGGGTGGCTGCGACAGTGGAAGTGAAACAACTGGCAGTGCAGAGGCAAACCCATCCAGGCAGCAGAACTGTGGCAAGATATTGCCCCTTAGGCATAAAACTTGGTAGTCAAAGTACATCATGTAGATACCTGTATACCCAGGCATCCAGCCATAAAGAACATTGCAACAAATGGGAGGGTGGATCAAGCTGCTATGAATCTGGACTGGCAACATAAGAGTGAATTATTTCTAGCTTGGTGGGCTCACAATACCTCAGGTGATCAAGGGTGGGATTCAATATAGAGATGGGCTCAGGATCAAGGGATGGACTCAACTATAGATGTTACTGCACAGGTTATCCATGAATGTGAAACATATGCTGCAATCACACAGTATCACAGTATCACAGTAACTAAGGTTGGAAGAGACCCCAAGGATCATCAAGTCCAACCTGTTCCAACAGACCTCACAACTAGATCATAGCACCAAGCGCCACGTCCAATCTCCCCTTGAACACCTCCAGGGACGGCGACTCCACCACCTCCCTGGGCAGCCCATTCCAATGACGAATGACTCGCTCAGTGAAGAACTTTTTCCTCACCTCGAGTCTAAACCTCCCCTGACACAACTTGAGACTGTGTCCCCTTGTTCTGGTGCTGGTTGCCTGGGAGAAGAGACCAACCCCCACCTGGCTACAACCACCCTTCAGGTAGTTGTAGAGGGCAATGAGGTCGCCTCTGATCCTTCTCTTCACCAGGCTAAACAATCCCAGCTCCCTCAGCCTCTCCTCATAGGGCTTGTGCTCAAGGCCTCTCACCAGCCTTGTTGCCCTTCTCTGGACACGTTCAAGTGTCTCGATGTCCTTCCTAAACTGAGGGGCCCAGAACTGGACACAGTACTCAAGGTGTGGCCTAACCAATGCAGAGTACAGGGGCACAATGACCTCCCTGCTCCTGCTGGCCACACTATTCCTAATACAGGCCAGGATGCCATTGGCCTTCTTGGCCACCTGGGCACACTGCTGGCTCATGTTTAGGCGGGTGTCAATCAGCACCTCCAGGTCCCTCTCCGTTTGGCAGCTCTCCAGCCACTCTGACCCCAGCCTGTAGCTCTGCATGGGGTTGCCGTGGCCAAAGTGCAGCACCTGGCACTTAGACTTATTAAATGCCATCCCATTGGACTCTGCCCATCTGTCCAGTCGGTCAAGGTCCCTTGCAGAGCCTTTCTACCCTCTAACTGACTAACATCTGTTCCCAACTTGGTGTCATCTGCAAACTTGCTGATGACTGACTCAACCCCCTCATCCAGATCATCCATGAAGAATCAACCAGGCCAAACAGGTAAAGCCTCTGCAGTATGGGGGGCAATGACTGAAATATAAATACAGGAAAGCCTGCCAAATTGACTACATCACACTGCTACAAACTCTCCAAGGGAAAGGCTATGCGCTTACAATGGTAGAAGCAACCACATGATAGCTGGAAACATATTCAGTGCCCCATGCCACCACTTGGAATGCCATCCCAGGCCTTGAAAAACAAGTTGTGTGGAGACACGGCACCCCAGAGTAAATTGAATCAGATAAGAGGAATAATTTCTGGAAACAGCCCCGTCGACACTGGGGCCAAGGAGCATGGCATTGAGTAGGCGTATCACGTCCCCTATCACACATCAGCTACTGGGAAGGTCGAACATTACAATAGCCTTCTAAAAGCCATTCTGAAAGCAATGGGAAGAGGGACCTTCAACAATTGGGATGTACATTTAGCACAAGCCACTTGGTTGTTCGGCACCAGAGGATCTACTATCAGGCCTGCCCTGCCCAATCTGAACTTCCATGTTCTGTAAAGGTGATAAAGTTCCCATGGTAGACATGAAGACTATCCTAGGGAAAAAGGTCTAGGTTAGACCTGCTCCAGGTAAAGGCAAATCCACCCCGGGGATTACTTTTGCCCAAGGACCAGGATGTACCTGTTGGGTAGTGCAGGAAAATGAAGAAGTTTATTGTGTGCCACAAAACAGTCTCAATTTTGGTGAGAATATTATGATGCATATTATGATGTTAATTGCTGTTAAGTATGATACAGAAGAATGTGAGATGAGGGCTGGAGAAGGTAGTGGCTTGAGCTGCACCGTATATATCTCTACACTATTCTGAGCAGTGTTGGCTAAATTTGTAATACTTGCAAGATGATGTAGTCAGAGGGTGCATGGGGACTGGGGGCTTGGATGTCTCTCCTCTTGTAGTTTCCTTTTGAGCAGTTGCACTGCACCAAAAACTACACTCAGTCAAAAATCAAATTGTCTGTTAAAATAAGCATTGCACAGTACCTTTTTATGATGAACATGCTGATTTTAAGTTGTACATATAGATAATAAATAATTTTTTAAAAATATTATATTTAAAATTAGTTACTCCCATTTTATTTTTTTATAATATAAACATTGGAAACCAATGTTTGTACATATATTATACAATTCTCTTTAAAGTACATTAATTTAATGAACATATTTGAAAGCACATACTTTTTCTGAAGTACTAACTCTTTTTCTTAATTTTCAAGCTCATTTTGCTAGAAACCTTGATGTCTGTTAAGTTAATAGAGTGTTTCTGGTTATGGGAAGACTATTTTCATCCATACTTGCAGTGATGAAATAAAAGTTTAAAGTTTCAATTAGTCCTCCATTTTTATGTAATATTTATAATTAAACTGAAAATTAAATGATGGGGGGAACTCCTTAGCTCTTGATAGTTTTAACATATTAAAATATATTGATTTGTGCTAGATTTAAAATCTAAGATATCATGCATCATTCATATATTATTGAACAAATTTTGGCTTCTGAACATTCAGCATTCTTGATTTCTATTTCTACAATGTTATAACATTGATTTTCAAGTCAGTTAAATGACAATATATTGGACTTTCCATGCACCTGTCCTGCACAATGCCTTTCTGAGGAAAGTTGTGGAAGGATTTGTTATTCATTAAAGCAATTAATCAGCCTAGGATTTCATAGTCACTTCAGTTGTTGAACTATAAGCAAGATTATGGTGCTGTAATCTGTCCTGATTCCTGTATGCTAGAATATGTGTTTTAAGGGTAGAGATTTTCACATTTGCTTAGCTTCACAAGAATGACAACACAGTTGTCACAAAGACATTAAAAATAGATAAATTAGCAAATGTAACAAATAACCACAAAAGAATAAAACTAGAAATGTCTCAGGAAAAGGTCCAATCCCTCAAATCTGTGACAGAAAACACCTGGAAAATCATTCAGTGGATTTGGAGGGGTTTATCAGGTTTAACTTTTAACCTTTCTAGCAGATAATTTATTAGATGACATTTGAGCCTTCCAAACTTTCTTATTCCCCTGTGGCTACCAGACTGTTGGGCTCTTTTTGCTTAATTTTAAAAACTACAGAGAACAGAAACTGCTATAAAGATTCCCCCTTTGTATGAACAGCATCCCTCTGCATGTTTATCCTGCTCCTTGACTACCATTGCCTACATTATTATGTAAATCACAACAAAATTCACATTCAGGCACATTCACGCAAGCTTTTTCACATGCATATCATTGTAAAGGATTCTTTCTGTTGATTAACCAAGCTGTGTGTTTCCCATATGGATCATTTAACAGAAGCAGATTTTAATTTGTAGTCATTACATTTGCATTAGAGTTAGATTTGGCAACACATATTATGAAGTAGATTTCCTGCATGAAAGTAATTGGGGACTTAGACTTAGAAATGTCAAATAAAGTGGTTTAAAGCATTAAAAAAAACCCAAAACAGTCAACAAAAAACACCAATCCCCCCACCCCAAATTATTTCCATTCTTCAAGCTGTAAAATAAGACATTATCTTTCACACATGGAGAATTACAAAATTATAGATCATTACACTTAAGTAAACAATGTCAAGGTATTATTATCTAAAAGATTTATTGACTGATGACAGGAATGAGAAGTAATGGGAAATACCTGACAAGCAGACAAGAATCTTTTTGGGCCTTTAGAAATGTGTTGTGAAGGGGAGCCCATGTCCAGAATCATGCCCCAAATATTGCCAAAACTTGTCCCAACATGTTTTGCTCACATCCCTCCTTCCCCCTCTTTTCCAGAGTGGGTACTCAGCCCAGAGCTGAGTAAACAAAAGGCAATGTGTCAGCCATCTGGGGTAAACAACCCAACCTGCCTTCTTTGGGGTAAACAACATCATGCACCCACCTTACGGGATGCTTGTGAGACGCATGTGCTTTTTCCAAGTTTGGGCATAATTCTAGCCACACACCTGGCCATAAGCTAAAGCTATTACCAAGATTGACCACTGGCCCAATTCAAGGCTTGAGTATGTTATTCTTTAAATTGTAAGCAAGTCATTCTTTGCTCTTTGCCTTTGCTCTTGCTTCTGCTATTAATCTCTGTCCATGTGCATGCATACTGCCAGCCTCTGCAGTCTGGAGAGAATCCAGCAACCTGGGAAGAGCCACTGTGTCTGAGTTTACCTGGAAGCCCTCAAAGAGTCCTTTGCTTTGCTACAGCTGCAGCTTACCTCCATATTCTCAGTCCCACTGGTAGGAAAAGCATCCACTGAGTCTTAAATGGACTGAACCCTGATGGTAAGCCTTATTCATTTGTGGGAAGGACTAGCCTGAGCCCTAAATTAGCTAGTCCTAATGGAGCGTGCTACAGCCATGATCCACAGACCCGTGAGCCAAAGTCCTTTGTGTGCCTGCTTGCAGTGAAGGACCCCATAGTCACAGGAGGGGAGCCACCAAACTTCCACAGCCCTCTAAGTCAAAAGCTAACCCAGGGCAATTCAGAGCCAGGACCACCTCTTAGCTTCACAAAGGACTGTGCTGTCATCCTAGCTGCCGAGAGGAACTTGGCAGTGATTGCACAGCCCAGAGCAAGCCAACAAGCCACGAGCCTCCCCATTTTCTAGCAGCTCCAGGATGGGACTGCAGCCCCAAGGGAGCTGCCTGAACCCATCCAGGGAACCTGCCTGTTGGCAGAAGTCTTCACCTCACCCCACTCCCTGCCGCTGTGGGAGGACAAAGATGCTTCTACCACCACACCCAGAGGGACCGCCCCATGAGACAGTTTTGGCAGGCAGCCAGAGTAGCAGTAGCTTAGCAACCAGCTTCGCTACAAGAGAAATTGTATGTCTTTTCAGTGTTCATGTATGTAGCACCAGGTATGGTTCTGTTTAAAATACCCACCCCTTAGGTTATGTGTTATTGGAACTTATGCAGCTTCCCCACCAACACCTAGAGCTGAAATTCGTAATCAAAATTGATATAAGTATCTGAAAGGTTCCTTACGTGCCCGATATCCAGCTGTACAAGCAGCCATCAAGCGTCTTGTCGAGTGGCCATCTGGTGGGCAAGAGGACGAATTGCAACCTCAGTTCATAGTTGAGTAAGTATTTTTCTAGTGTTTTTCAAATTGGGTTCAAATCATTATATTGTACCAGTTTGTGGAATATATTCATGACTGTACACTAGGATCTGCATATTAATATTGGTAAATGGTTATTAGTATTTTTAATATTAATAAAATATTTTAATTGTTTAATATTTTCATAATTCATAATTTAATAATATTTTTTCATCACAAAATGTCTCTTGAGTAGCAGAATTTGGGAAAAAGATGAATGCTGGGCTGTGTATAGAATGGATACAGTATCACAGTATCACAGTAGCAGTAAGGTTGGAAGAGACCTCGAGGATCATCGAGTCCAACCTGTCACCACAGACCTCATGACTAGACCATGGCACCAAGTGCCACATCCAATCCCCTCTTGAACACCTCCAGGAATGGTGACTCCACCACCTCCCTGGGCAGCCCATTCCAATGACAAATGACTCTCTCAGTGAAGAACTTTCTCCTCACCTCGAGTCTAAACCTCCCCTGGTGCAGCTTGAGACTGTGTCCCCTTGTTCTGGTGCTCGTTGCTAGAGAGAAGAGACCAACCCCTTCCTGGCTACAACCACTTTTCAGGTAGTTGTAGAGAGCAATGAGGTCTCCCCTTAACCTTCCTTCACTCCAGGCTATACAATCCCAGCTCCCTCAGTCTCTCCTCATAGGCCTTGTGCTCAAGGCCTCTCACCAGCCTTGTTGCCCTTCTCTAGACACATTGAAGTGTCTCAATGTCCTTCTTAAACTGAGGGGCCTAGAACTGGACACAGGACTCAAGGTGTGGCCTAGCCAATGCAGAATACAGGGGGGCAATGACTTGCCTGCTCCTGCTGGCCACACTATTCCTAATGCAGGCCAGGATGCCATTGGCCCTCTTGGCCACCTGGGCACACGGATGGCTCATGTTTAGGTGGCTATCAATCAGTACCCCCAGGTCCCTTTATGCCTGGCTGCTCTCCAGCCACTCTGACCCCAGCCTGTAGCTCTGCATGGAGTTGTTGTGGCCAAAGTGCAGCACCCGGCACTTGGACTTGTTAAATGCCATGCCACTGGACTCCGCCCATCTGTCCAGTCAGTCGAGGTCCCTCTGCAGAGCCTTTCTAACCTTCTAACTGACCAACATCTGCTCCTAACTTGGTGTCATCTGCAAACTTGCTGATGACTGACTCAATCCCCTCATCCAGATCATCAATGAAGATGTTAAAGAGGATGGGGCCCAGAGCTGATCCCTGGGGGATGCCACTGGTGACTGGCTGCCAGCTGGATGTGGCACCATTCACCATCACTCTCTGGGATCGGCCCTCCAGCCAGTTCCTAACCCAGCACAGAGTGTTGCAGTCCAAGTCACGAGCTGACAGCTTAGACAGCAGTTTGCTGTGGGGGACGGTGTCAAAGGCCTTGCTGAAGTCCAGGTAGACCACATCCACAGGCCTCCCCACATCCACCAGAAGGGTCACCTGATCATAGAAGGAGATCAGGTTGGAGAGGCAGGACCTGCCCTTCCTAAATCCATGTTGGCTGGAACTGAGCCCTTGGCCGTCCTTCAGGTGCGCAGTTATTGCCACCAGGATAATCTGCTCCATCTCTTTCCCTGGCACTGAGGTCAGGCTGACTGCCCTGGAGTTTCCTGGTTCCTCCATCCAACCCTTCTTGTGGATGGGGACCACACTGGCCAGTTTCCAGTCATCTGGGACCTCTCCAGTGAGCCAGGACTGGAGGAAAATGATGGAGAGCGGCTTGGCCAGCTCATCTGCCAGCTCTCTCAGCACCCTAGGATGGATCCCATTTGATCCCATGGACTTGTAAGTGTCCAAGTGGCTCAGCAGGTCCCAAACTAATTCCTTATGGATTTCCAGGGCATCACACTGCTCCCTGACCCTATTGCCCAGCTCAGGAGGTCACTCGTCCTGAACTCCTGCCTTGCTGTTAAAAATTGAGGCAAAGAAGGTGTTCAGGACCTCAGCCTTTTCCTCGTCTTCAGTCACAGTGTTCCCCTCCAGGTTCAATAAGGAGTGGAGGTTCTTCTTGCCCTTCTTTTTAGTGTTAATGTATTTGTAAAAATGCTTTTTATTGTCTTTCACAGAGGTGTTCAGCTTCAGTTCCAACTGGACCTTTGGCTCTCTAATTTTATTCCTACATAATCTAACCACTTCCTTGAACATACCTCGAGAAGCCTTCCCCTCCTTCCAAAGGTGATACAGCCTCTTTTTTTCCCTTAATTCCTCCAGGAGCTGCTTGCCCATCCAGGCTGGTCTCCTTCCCCGCCGGCTCATCTTTCAGCACATGGGAACCGCCAGTTCCTGTGCCTTCAAGAGCTCCTGTTTGAAGTAGGTCCAACCTTCTGGACCCCTCGGTTCATGAGGGTTGGTACCCAGGGAACCTTACAAATAAGTTTCTTAAACAGGCTGAAGTTTGCCCTCTGGAAATCCAAGGTGAAGGTTCTGTTGGTGGTCCTCCCTATCTCCCTGTATATTGAAAACTTCACTATCTCATGGTCACTGCACCATAGGCAGCCTCCCACGATCACATCTCCCACCAGCCCTTCCCTTTTGGAGAACAGCAGGTCAAGCAGAGCCTGTCCCCTGGTAGGCTCACTTAACAGCTGCATCAGGAAGCTGTCCTCCATTTACTCCAGGAATTTTCTCCTCCTGGCATTAGGCTTAAACAGGCCTTGAGAGGCTTTGAGATAACTCCCCCAATGTTACCAGATAGAGAGCATCTCTCATGGGAGCAGGGAGGGAAGAAAGAGGAAATGAGAGACTTTGCAGATGAATTTGTAGGGCGCAGGATTTTATGAGTATGAAATACAGTATTTCCTGTGTCCACCCACTGGGCTGGACACAGCTGGTATAGCCATGTGGCAGCAATGGGAGGCACCCAGCCTGAACTGCTGCAAACCACACAGATCTGGTGCTTGGGCACATAATGCAGTGACAGACTTGGTGGAGTTCGTGAAATGGCTGGACTTGGTGATCCTGGAGATCCTTTCTTATAGATAAGTAGGTGGCTGTGGATGGCTTTAACCTTGAACAAAGTGGAGCTCTGCCTTTAATCAAGAATTTAAACAACTGCTAAGAAGATCTGTGAATAACAAGGGAAGAAACAAGAGAACTCTGAAGGAAAAGGGCTGTTTTGGGATAGCTTTGGAAGGCTATGTTGGAAGTCTTTGAATCGGAAAAGAATGTAAACACCTTGTGACTGAGGAGACAAATTGGGCAGAATTTGTTTGTGTGTGTGTCCTGAATGGACAAAAAAGCCTCAAGATGGCTCTGAGTCAGACAATGAGCCAGGTGAGTGTGCCTTTGGCCACGTTTGAAAAGGTAGTTTTCTATAGTTTGCAATACCAGGGTTTTACCCCTAGATTTGTGTTGGTACTGGCCATTATTGCCTCGGGAAATCTATAACTATCAGCCCAAAGGGCCAGAGGGTTGTCTTGCAGTTGTCCACCCTCTGGAAGGAAGAACAACCTTCACTTGGAAGCTGAACTGTGTTTCAGTTTACCCAGACAGGACAAAAAAGACCCCTCACTGCTTCAGTGTTGTAAAGCCCAGAGGACAAACACGCGTCTTGCCGGGCCGAGAGGCAAAACCCCAGTGGAGCTGAGTCTCCGGGACAGTTTCGTTTGACTGGATGTCGTAGTTTGGGCTGGGTGCCCTCTGCTACAGGGGTGTTTCCTGTGTCCAGAAGTCCATCCCAGTGGGTGGACTCAGGAAAGTAGGTATTTCTACCATAATCCCTTGCACCACTATAAATTTTGCCGTGGGGTCTGGCACTTCCTCTTTCCTTCCCTCTCCGAGACTTGGTAACTGAGGGAGAGATCTCCCGGCCATGGGCCTGATTGGGCCCAAGGCCACAGGGGGATGGGCAGTCTCAGGCCTGGCCAGCTGAGACTAGCCCAGCAGAGGGAGGGGGAAGAAGGAGCCCTGGGGGTTTTGGATGCACCCTCAGGTGGGGATGGGATCTTTCTTTGTCACTGCGCTTTGGGTTTTCTGTAACATTCACTGCTTTCTATTTAAACTTTCATCACTTTTGCAATCCGTTTGCCTGAGTCGTTATTTCTGCCTGTGGTGGGGAGGGGATCTGCCCCAACCCATTACACTGGAGCAAGGAGCGAACGCTGCTACAAAAGGACTACAACCAAGAAACCTCCTCTCTACAAATCTTTCAGCTACAAATCTTTGGGGCATAAAGCCTGCCTCAGCAATAAGCTGCAGACACCAACAGAAAGTGAAACGGTGCTCCTGTAGCTTCCACATGGTCGACGCCATTTTGGTTTGTCTAGATCTTAACGTGCGCCACGAGGTATCAGAATCAGTGAGTAATTACAATATCTGATTTTTATAAGCATCTATTGAAGGTCTGTTGCCTTAGGGAATTCTGGAGTTCCCCTCCCACCCCCACCGTTGTGGGCAATTGCCGGCTTCATTGCTGAGGTTCCTTTTCTTTACAGTTTAAAGTGCTGTTTGTTGTTTCTGGATTTTTGTACATATTGTTCAAACTGTTACTTGTTCCTGCTGGTGAGGTATCTGTTCCACAACCGAACACCTCAAACCTGTAAATAGGTTTTAATTAGTTGTTTCTTTTTTGGGGGGGGGAATTTTATGATTAATAAAATTATTAATATTTTAATTAATCACCCCGCTTATTGAACTATGAAATATCCTTTTATAGACCCCTTTACAACAGTGTGTTAAAATATTGGTTTGTTATTTTAGCCTATTGTACACCTTAATTACACGCATGCCAGTAGAAAATAACCAATTAAGATGTGACACATGTGCCTTCTGATAGACTACATAACTTTGATATATAATGTAATAAACATCTTTGCCTGCCTATATCTTGTCCTTGAAGCTGTGCTCAGGGTGATTGAACACCTGTACAACAACACTATATTATAACAAATGCTGACCCCAACAACAACACTATATTACAACAGAACTCCCCAGGCTACCAAAAGGGGGAGAGGTGTGTGGACAGCAAGCCTAATCCAATCACTTAGGTGCAAAGGGCATGTGAACGCAGAAAGAATAATATATAAGCCATGATGTGCCTTAATAAAGTGGCTGCTGATATGGCTGGTGCTGGAGCACATCCTGGTGTCAGTCCTTTTTCTCTGATGTCAAGAATTGGTGACCCCAATGTGATCAAGGAAAGAGACCTGTGAACCAGAGAGTGGCTGACAGTAGAGCCTGGACTGGAGGAACAGGCTTGGTGACCTAAAGAGCCGAGTCATTTTTCCCCATTGTGAAGTAGTAACCCCTATGAGGTAAGACAACAGTGGACCAGAAAGCAGCCTGTGGCTGGGGGAAAAAGTGTTATTTTGGTGGACCCCAGGGCCGAAGAAGAGGTAGTGTTCAGCAGACCTTAGAGCTGAAGAAGTCCAGATTCAAAGGACCTGAGACACTGAGAAGGTGATCTATTGTGAATGGGAAAAATGAGGGCACAGATTTCAGCTGAGAAGTTAATTCTAACTATGTTCATGTGCATCTTAGAAAAGCACAGAATTATATTTGAGGAGCAAGAAAAATGGGATAAAAGATAATGCCCAAGCTGCCTTTTATGTGGAGATTTGGGAGGAAGCGGAGAAGGCAGTAGATACCTGGCATGAAAAGTGGAGATGGCATGAGCTTGTAGCTTATCAGGATGACTCACCTCAGCTCCTGGAATTAAAAGCTGTGGTAATGGTCTTTAATAAGGGGCCTAATCAACCCATACATGTTGTCACTGATTCACAGAATACAGAAGTTCTATAGCATATACAGAATTAACCAGGTTGGAAAAGACCTTTGAGATCATCAAGTCCAACCTATCACTATCTAACCAACTAAACCATGGCACTGAGTGCCTCATCCAGCCTCTTTCGTAAACATTTCCAGTGATGGTGACTCCACCACCTCCCTGGGCAGCACATTCCAATGGCCAGTATAGAGAATGCTTATTTACAGAGGTTTATCTGCATATCTATAGATGTCTTATCTTGGGACACATGACAAAGAAGTGAACAAGAAAGAGTTGTTTTCATGGGATCATACCAGCTAACGTAACAGTAGCTATCCAGGGTGACAAAGCCCAGCCCAGGAAAGAGAGGGTTGGCTGAACCTCAACATGCCAAAGGTTAAATTAGCAATAAAGAAGAAGAAAGAACAGGAATTAGCAGGTGCCATTGAATAGAATCGAATAAACCAGGTTGGAAGAGACCTTCAAGATCATCGTGTCCAACCCATCAACCAATCCAACCCACCTAAACAACTAACCCATGGCACCAAGCACCCCATCAAGTCTCCTCCTGAAAACCTCCAGTGATGGTGACTCCACCACCTCCCCAGGCAGCCCATTCCAATGGGCAATCACTCTCTCTGTATAGAACTTCTTCCAACCCAAACCTCCCCTGGTGCAGCCTGAGACTGTGTCCTCTTGTTCTGGTACTGGCTGCCTGGGAGAAGAGACCAACATCCGTCTACAACCTTCCTTCAGGTAGTTGTAGAGAGTGATAAGGTCACCCCTGAGTCTCCTTTTCTCCAGGCTAAGCAATCTCAGCTCCTTCAGTCTTTCCTCATAGGGTTTGTGTTCCAAACCCATCACCAACTTTGTTGCCCTTCTCTGGACTCGTTCCAGCAAGTCAATATCCTTTCTAAACTGAGGGGCCCAGAACTGGACACAGTACTCGAGGTGCAGCCTAACCAGTGCAGAATGACCTCCCTGCCCCTGCTGGCCACACTGTTCCTGATGCAGGCCAGGATGCCATTGGCCCTCTTGGCTGCCTGGGCACACTGCAAGCTCATGTTCAGCCTACCATCGACCAGTACCCCCAGGTCCCTCTCCACCTGGCTGCTCTCCAGCCACTCTGACCCCAGCCTATAGCACTGCATGGGGTTGTTGTGGCCAATGTGCAGAACCCGTCACTTGGATGTGTTCAATCTCATGCCGTTGGACTCTGCCCATCTGTCCAGCCTGTTGAGGTCCCTCTGCAGAGCCTCTCTACCCTCCAGCAGATCAACTCCTGCCCCCAGCCACTGCTGTGAATAGTGTAAGACACTCCAGTCTACAAAATTATGCTCCTGTTGATTTTTTCTTGCTAGCTCATGGTCATGGCTGTATAGAATTTGATGGTATGTGTTGTGCAGACTTAAGTGATCATTGCATGGTTTAGTTGATTAGGTGGTGTTGGATGATGGGTTGGATGTGATGATCTTGAAGGTCTCTTCCAACCTGGTTTATTCTAGTCTAGTGTAGTCTAGTCTAAATTTATAAGTAAGTATATTACAAACTGAGTTGTTAATATTGCTTATTGTATTAATCCTGATATTTGTGCTTTTTCTCTGAAGCTGACACTTTCTGGCCTGAACATTTCTACGATTCTGTGATTCTATGCCTGCTAGATCAGAAGCTAGCTCTGTAGCAATGTCTCCATATAGAAACCTCTTACATAGCATTTTTCAGTCACATTTTTAATAGCTGCATCATCTTTAACCTCTGGTCTAATCAAAATTCTATTGCTTCCCAAGATATTCTTTTGAGGACTCAAAAAGTCTTTTCCATATTTTTGTGTTACCTGTATTTAAAACTGCCATACAAATCAGCTAATCCTATCATCTAAGCAGGTGAATGGGCAATTCAACTGAGTAAAGCTCATCTCTTAAAAAATGGTCATTATTGCCTGAAGAAAGGCTGATGTCTAAATGGTTTCACACAGAAAGCCCTTAACATTTTCAACTCCGTAGACTCTTCTTTGTATTTTAAACTGGAAAGATTAGCATATTGTCATGGATTGAGTTGAATCTGCTGCCGTTATTCACACCATGCTTCAGTCATGCCAGCTTCAAAAAATAAACGTGCTAACTGAAGCAAAATTTTATTGGGCTTGAAGTACAGATTGCAACATGGGAGACTTCCTGTTCTGATTGCTCCTTCTGCGTTCTGAGCTCTTGGGTGTTTGCTCTTTTCTGCAAGCATGGTGGTGGAACATGTGGGAGTTGGGTAGCATTTGTTTTGGGTTTCTGTTTGATGCCTTTTTTTAATTTTCTCCCCCCCCGTATTTCACTGTGCTGCTTCTGCAAATAGGCTGAAACAAGGTAATCATGCATTGTATGTTACTTTTCCTCTCACTTTTGTGATGGGGCAGCAGGTAGTTTAGCTCTTGTGCTAACCTGTTCCACATATATATGTGTTCAGCTAATTTGTAAGAACAAAGAAATACCTCTTTAGAAATTACTATAACAATAGGCTCTAAATAGTTTGTGAAGCTAAGAACTCCAGAAGACAATTGCTTTCTGCCTGAATGAGATATGTTACACATTTGGGGGAGATTAAAAGAATTTATGACCTACCAATTTAACAATGTATAAAAAGACTGCAGGCCTGTCCTTAAGGATCATATCATAACTGGAATCTATAGGAAGAGCCATTCATTGTCTTCATCACTTCCCACAGATTTTAGTAGAGTTTGAGTAGTGTAAGCTGAATCTATGAAACCAAGTACTAACTGAAGCTGCCCTAACTACTAAGAAGAACTGGTAAAACAAATACTTCCAACTTTATTCATGGCTCATTAGTTGTCTTTATGGTTCATGTTGTCATACATTGCAAACTGACAGAAACAGGCTAAGCTCAATATAAGTACTATGATCTCAATAACACAGACATAGAAAGAAATCTCAAAAAGGTGTCAAGAAATCAACACAAAATTTTCCCTTCAAAGAAATCTTCTGGATGATATCCTCTTTTAGGGAAAAAAAAAAAGTCTTCCTATAGTACAACAAAATTTTAAAACTTTTTTGGCTGTATAAACTCTGTAGGTATTGAGTACTATTCATTCTTTCTGAACAAGTAAGACAGCATTTTCTGGATTGCTAGAGGAGCTCTTGACCAGATTTCAGGAAATATTGTGAGAGAACTAACCAAAGCATTTCTAAAGGCGTGGTATTTGGGAAAACTCTAGACACTAAAACAAAAAGCAATCAACAACAAAAAAATCAGAACTTCTCACAAGAAGTTTTCATGAGATGAACTGTATGAATAAAGATTAATAAATCACACTTGGATGGCATCTGATTATGGAATCTATAATAAGTTTTCCTCGCAATCAAGGAATGTCCAAAGAAGTCTTGATTCTATAAAGTGGAAGAATAAAAAGAATTTAAGTCCAATTATAAGTATGGAAATAACAGCCATTTGTCAGCTTATTCATGTAAAGAACTGTATTTTTCCAGTAACACTTCATAGGATGTATGCAGAATTTTCTCAGTGTAAATCAGAACTACTAAAAGGTTTCAGGGATGTTTCAGGTAAGTAGAGAAATTAAAAGAGTTATATGACTGCTTCAGTCAGCAAGACTCTGAGGGAGGTGAGTGAAGCAGATACTTTAGCGGATTCAAAGGTAGAACAAGCTTAATTTTGTAGGAAGGTCTACCTTTTTAAAAGATACCCTGAATGTGAGTATCAATGAAAAAAACAAGTATGATCTTAGAAGAGAAAGAGCAATTGTATTTAAATTTTCAGCTATCAGAATATTTAATATGCAAGGATCTTAAATTTTAAAACATAAACATAATGGTAGGTATTATAAAATTGATGTTAGGTTTTAATAACAATTTGTAACAAGTAGCAGTTACTATGTCAAAAGAAGTTCCAGAGGTGTTTTTAATCTGATTTAGCACAGTAAAAAGGTGCTGGGAAATTGTATTAATAATGGCAAAATTCCCTCTAGTTTCATAGAGCCAGTTAGAAGAATGTAGCAAACTATTTCGCCTACTCCTTTTGTGTTAACAGTAACTTAGGTAGGCGGGTTAGCAGGTGAGTGAGTGAATTGCACTTTGAACTCCATCTTCAGATGACTTTGAAGACATTTCTCCTCAATAAATCACTATGAATATATATCCAGGGAGATATTTTATACAACATGCAGCATGCTCTTTCTGTAAGATTAAGGGCCCTTGGATGCAACAACATGAAAAGCATCACAGAATGGCTGCTGTTCACTTGAAGCTAATGTACCATCCCAAATTTCAACAACTGCAGTCACCTAATTAAAAAAACAACAACAAACAAACAAACCCTAAAAATACATTCTGTATTAAGCTTTCAGCCTTGCTATACACAACACAATCATTGTGACAGTGTTTTGATTTTACCCAGAATAATTCATTTCTTAACTTAAGGTACATTCACATAATCATAGGGGTTGGAAGACCCCTCTGAAAATCAGCTAGTCCATCCTCCCTGGTAATGTAGGTAAACACAGACCGGTTTCACAGGAACGCATCCTGGTGGGGTTTGAAGTCTCCAGTAAAGGAGACTCCACAATATCTCTGGCCATCCTGATCCAGTGCTCTGGCACCCTCAAAGTAAAGAATTTGGGGTTTAAGTTCAAGAGAAACATCATGTGTTCTAATTTGTACCTGTTGCCCCTTGTCTTATCAGTGTCCACCACTGGGAAGAGCCCAGCACCACCCTCAAGACCTTCACCCTTTAGGAATTTATATGCATTGATAAGAACTGCTCTCAGTTTTTCTTTTCCAGGGCAAACAACCCCAGGTCTCTCACCCTCTGCTTGTAAGAGAAATGCTCCAATCCCCTAACCATCTTCAAGGTCCTCCACTGGACTCTCTCCACTAGTTACCTTTCCTTCTTGATCTGGGGAACCCAGAACTGGTCACAATAGTGCAGGTGTGGTCTCCCCAAGGTGGAGTACAGAGGAAACAGAGTCTCCATGGACCTGCTGGCCACACTCCTAATGTACCCCAGAGTACCATTGGCTTTCCTGGCCACATTGCATTTCCATTTTCTGTGACTTTTTAAAGATAATGGAGAGTAGCTTACCAATAACTTCTGCTAGCTCCCTCAACACACATGAGAGCATGTCATCCAGGCCCATGGATTTCTGGGTGTCCACTTTGCCTCAATGATCTCTAAACCAAACCTTCTTGTACAAGGTAAAGGTTTCTTTTCTCCAGACTTCCTCTCTTACCTCCAGAGGCTGGGATTTCTTAGGTCTGGTCTTAGCAGTTGTGGGAATGCCAGCAACGAGCGGTGTGAGCAATCTGGCAATGCAGGCCTAAGAGCCTGACATGGTGGTAGGCCATGCTCAGCAGAAGTGCAGAGCCAGCTACCAGTATGCCAAAACAGTGCTGTGCTTGCAGCACTGTAACTAAAACAAGACACTGGTAGCTAGAAACATAGTGAGTTATCTCAGGACAAGAGGACATGCACCTGCATCAACAAACCTCGTGTGTCATCCATAGTTGGACCAATAATCTACAATTGCGTGATGTGTGGTCACTCATAGGGGACCAATGAGTCTATGCCAACAAGGCATACCAAGGTTATATAAATTGTAGCAGTTTCCTTGCTACACACTTCTTCTTTTCCTGCCTGTCCTGTCTCCTCTCCTTCCATGCTTTACTGCACCATGCTTTCACCATAGGCCTGAGCCATAGGCCTGCAATACTGGAACAATAAAGGATCAATACCCGATCATATTGGTCAGCCGTATTGATTCCAAGAACCTCCGTCGTTGCCATATCTGGCTAAAAGCAGTAAAGACTGAAGCAAAGAAGGCATTCAGTATCTCCACCTCTGTATGCTCCGTTAGCCACTCTGTTCAGCATCTGGCCCACATCTTCCCTAGGTTTCCTTTTGCTACTGATATTCTTCAAGAAGCCCTCATTTATGTCTTCCACATCTTTTGTCATATTTAATTTCAAGAGAGCCTAAGCCTTTGCCATTGCATTCCTGCGTTTTCTGACAAGGTTCCTATATTCCTCCCAAGGGACTCTCCTCTTTTTCCACATTGTGTAAGCTTCCGTATCCCATTAAAGTTTTTCCAAAATCTCCTTGCTCATCCATGTAGGTCTCCTCTGTCATCTTTTCTTAATTTACATATAGAGATGTGTTGAAGGGGGTATGATATTTCCTTTATTTATAAACAATATGGCACTATTAATAAAAATATTAATAAACTTTTATTAATATGAACATTGCCAAATTTTCTAGTGTAAACCTAGATAGATGATCTCCAGTTGTATTTAGCAGTAGTGACATGTTTGTATACTCTTCTAGCAAAGGAACAAGGCAATATCTCTGAGCAGATAAACATTTTTGTTATCTGACAGTTTTATCACTACTTTAATATGACTCACTTTCTGATGATGGTACTTTATGAAATTCTATTTCAACCGTGGGAATGCTGATTCATTGACCTTGAACATGCTTTAGCACATGCAACATGGTACTTTTCGTACAGCACAGAAAACAGATAAAATTGCCACCTGTAGTTTCTAGGCAAAAATACTCTGTGTGTGTGTGTGTGTGTGTATATATATATATATATATATACATATACATACATAACAAACAAAAGCCCCTGCTTTTTATTTCCATTACTCTAGGGACAAATTGATAGAGTTACTGGCAAGTGAACATCTGTCTAATGGCCTGCATGGAGATCTGACAAAGAACAAGGAGAATATTATTTGTAAGTGAAAGAACGAGTGCAGAGCCATCCTCCTGATGCTAAAAGTCTATTTGTTCTTATGTGACCAAGAATATCAGGGTTACACGATAGGTTGAGAAATGTCTTGTTTGGTTTCTTTTGACTCTCTGCAGTATACTCTAAGTATTGCTATATGTGTGCACATGTACAGTCCCATTTGTGTACATGTATACTTGTGAGATGCTTGACCTAATAAACACATAAAAGTATGAGGTCAAGCCATTAAGTACAATGACTCCTATATCAATATTATTTCCATTCTGGTTATGACTCACAGCTTTCTTTTCACTTATGCACTTACTTAGAAAGTGCACACATCAATAATTAAATATTTATCAGTCAACTGATATATTTTTCAGTTAATTACATGTTTAAATACCAATTAATTCATTTGTATCTATAGACACTCTGTGTCAGATCCTCAGCTGAAAAGTTAGTATAACTCTCCTAAGTCATTCTATTTAGTTTTCAATTATCTTTTCTATATTGTCCTGAATGTTAAAATGTTGATATATCAATTTTCTATGCAGCTTTCAGAAATCTACAATTTAAGCAATCTAGTCTCTCATTTGTCATCCATATCTTAATATTCATATTCATATTCACATTCTTATAAGAAGAATTCAAAATAAGCTACACTCTTTTTCTTCTAATCCATTTTTGTGCAATATCTGTATATTTTCAGAATTTATAGATTCTGATGTTGGTACTTCACCACAAAATTTGGAAATAAGTCCTTATGAGTAAGAAGAGATTTGAAAACTTTAGATTAGTCAAGGACAAAAAAAAATTAATTCTTGACTCAGTTTTGTTGGCATAAATACTGAGACACTGACAACTAGAAATATATCATAAGCAAAACACCATTGAACTAGACAAACGGAATTTCACAGTCAGCAAATATAATCACATCTGACTTCACCTTCAGAAGAAAAAGAAAACATCCATGTTGGTTAAATGCTTTAATTATAGGTAGTACAGCTATAAATACTCCCAGGTGTAGTGGGTTAACACATCCTGCTTCCCCCAAATACAGAAGTGAGGGAAAGTAATACATAAAAATCTGTAGAGAGCTGTACTGAGAAAAAATAGATAACGCAATACACAATTATGTTATTTGTAGAAAAGCGCAGCAAAATGCAGAAGCAGCAGCAGCCAATCCACATCAGAAAAACAAAATAAAATGAAAGAAACAAAAACCCCAAACCAAACAAATAAAAAAAAAAACCCAAAAAACAACAGAACAACACTTCAAGTTCAGAAAATTGAAAGCAGCAAATGGAACAATCTCTCGTGTTATAATGTGAACTTCAAGCCCCATAATACTTTGCTCCAGCAAGCACTTTCATTTCAAAGCTGGTATGACACATCATAGTATGAATACCAGCAGCAGATTCAACTTGACCCCTGACGCCAGGGGAATAGTTTAGCATTATTTAGGCAAATTTGCAGGAATTATTTGTTTCACCAATCATTTTCATGTGCTCAGTGACTTTTTGATGGAGCACAGTGAGCGGCCTCTGACCACGAGGATGTTTAATGTAAACACGCTTTGTAAACACCCAAGTGTATTACTTTCAGGACTCTCCACTCCCTGGAAACCTTAGAGAAACCCTTGAAAACAGGCAGTTTCTTCCAGAACCTTCTTGTTCCCCATTTCCCAACTAAAGCTTTCTGATAGTCCCCTTTACCCTCTTTTATTTTATGGTGGCTTTCACATTGTCTCAGTCCAGAGAGGGAAAGAGACTCAGTTCTTCTGTATATTCCCGTGTTATGAAATTAGAGCCACAAATGAGGCCAAAATATCAACAGTGAGGCTATTTATTAAGAGAATAAAGTGGACAGAACAGAAGAAGGGAGAGAGAGAGAGAGAGGAAAAAAAGAGAGAGAGGGAGAAGAGGGAGAGCAAATAGGAAAGGAATTATATATGTTACCACATTTCTCACCCCCCAAGACAGGTTTGGGTCTGTGGAGGAAAGATGTTGCTAGTTTGGCTTGGAGGAGATGTCATCCTTGTTGGTTGTGCTGTCCTCCACTGGAGGAGGAGAGAAATCCCAATGTCCAAGTCCAAGTCCAAATCCTTCTCTGAGCAGCCTCTTCAGCTCCATGAGTTGCAGCAGGCAGAACTTAGGACACGAGGATTCCTCCTGGTCTGCTGCTTCCAGGCTACATGGTGATGTCTCTTCTCCTGTGTCTGTCCTTTCCTCTCCTTGTATTTTCTTCTCCATTTTTCTTCTCCTGAGCAGGCATTGCTCAGGTCTTTTTATACAGTTTTTCAGTCACAGGTTTTTTTTTAGGTACGTGTCCAGGTGGTGAATCCATTGTCCTTTCACTATCAGTGTGATGGTTTAACCCACCCACATCAACAAAAACTTGGCTAAACTCAGTTGGGGAAGCAAATGAAAAGCTGTATTATACAAGCAATATTACACTCTACAATGAAATGTGATGAATATGTACAAATATACAGTATTAACAATATTATACAGGTATTCACAAAGAGAAAAACAGCACAGAAATCCTCCTTGTCCAGGAGGACACTGCCTCACTCCTCCCTAACTTCTCCCTCCACATTTTCCTTTAGTTAATTAGAAGAAAAGAGAGAAGGAGAAATGTTAGAGGGATTTTTTTTTTTGTTAGTTCAAAGTGTTAAGAAGCCAGCATTTCTTATCTCAAAGTTAGCTGATAAAGGGTATTCCAGCAAAGCAGCCAGCATGCCAGACAGCCAGAAGAAAAAGATGGAATGAGAAAGGAATGTAAGGTCATTGAAATTGTATCCCACACATCTAACCAATTATATTTGTTTAGAATAATCTCTTGTTTTCCTTTTTACACCCAACTGTGGATTTTGTTTCTGCTTCTCCAGTCTCCTGCTCAAAAATTTGCAGCTAGCTTTAAAGGCACAGCCTAAAACTGTCACATGGGATAGCTGATGGGTAGAGATGATCTTGTCTATGCAACATTCCAGAGAGTTGTTATCCAGTAACACCTGCTCACATGCCCTCCCTTGGCAGCTATTGTCTGGGCAAGGAGCAAAGGTGATTTTATCTTTGTTGATTCACATCAAGAGAGACAAGATTTAGCCTCTTATATCCATGGACCATCAGTGACCAGTAATTGCTTTGTTTGCTCACAGCAGTCCTTGTTTTACCTAATTAGGAGTAGCTTTCACAATACAAACATCTGCTTCAGTGCCTTCTGCTGTTACCCAGACTCCTTTGAGACAGCTTTGATGCTCCCAGAATTTACTGATTGGGAAGCCAGTAAGTCCTCCTCATTGCATCATTATTGATGTGCAAGTGATGTAGATCATTTCCCAGGGTTACAGAGGTGGGCTACAGTCACAGAATATGGAATAATTTCTGTTGGAAAAGGCCTTTAAGATCAAGTCCAAATAGCCATCTAACACTACCATGACCATTAAACCACATCAGTAAGTGCCATATCTACATGTTTTTTGAACACTTCTGAGGATGACTTCACTGCCTCCCTGGGCAGCATGTTCCTGTGTCTGACCACTCTTTAAGTAAAGACCTTTTTTCCTAATATTCACTCTATACCCCAACACCCACCTGGCTCCAACATCCCTTCAGGTAGTTGTAGGGATCAACTGGCTCATTTTCTCCAGGCTGAACAGCTTGGGTCCCATCAGTTGCTCCTCATGGAATTTGTGCTCTAGGCCCTTACACAGCTACACCAGCCTTCTATAGACACACCCCAGCACTTCAGCATCTTTTTTGTAGTGATGGGTCTAAGACTGAATACAGTATTTGAGGTGTGGGTAGGTATTCTGTTTCTGTGCCTCCTGCAAGCAGGGATATCTTCTAAAGAATGATGGGTTAACTGAAGTGACAGGGTCTTGGGTATTACACTATTAAAAGTGTAATGGACCTGATTTTGCTCTCCATTACACTCATGCTGTCCCAGTGACTTGTGGTGGTCTGTTTTATGGTTTCCTAAAAAGATCTCAGCTTATTGTCCAGATGACATGTCAGATCTGGTAGACACCCCATTGGTGACTTCCTGGATAGCAGCTCCATGGAGAAGGACCTTAGAGTCCTGGTGGACAATAAGTTTTTCATGTGCTGCACAATAATGTGCTGCCTCTACTCTGCCCTGATGAGACCACATCTGGAGTATTGCATTCAGTTCTGGGATTCCCAGTTCAGGAGGGACAGGAATATACTAGAAAGTGGCCAGTGAGGGCTATGAGAATGACTTAGTGACTGGAACATATCTCGTGAGGAATGGCTGGTTGCATTCCTGGGTGACTGGCCATAGGTGATCCTGCTTTGGCAAGAGTTAGACTTGATGATCTTCAGGGGTCCCTTTCAACCCTTACCATTCTATGATTTTATGAAAACATTGCAGGTCAGTTTGGATGGGGCTCTAAGCAACTTGTTCTAGTTGAAAACGTCCCTGTTCACTGTGCGAGATTTTCGCTAGATGACCTTGAAAGATACCTTCCAACCCAAACCACTCTATTTTTCTCTGAATTATTGTATTAATTTTAGTACTTGATAATGAATTAAAAATGCAGTTCAATTCACTTAAATTTTGCCTTTGGAACAAAGATCCGTTCTTCAGTAAACTGGATTTTTTTTTAATTATTTATTTTTCAGAGTATTATAATAACATTAGTCCTCATTTGTGATTTAAAAAAATATCATTATAATGTTTATGAAACTAAGTCAGTCAACCTTTACAGCCAAATGATAAATTCAGGGATTTAGTATTTGCATCAGTTTTACAACAACTGATGCATAACAAATACACAGCTAAACTGTATTATTTATAAATCTATGTTTAACCTAAAAGCTTTTCTCACACTGAAAATTATGCATTTATGCATATTCATATCTCATCTTTTTGGAGCATCACAGCTTCTTTTAATGACAGCCATTACAAAGAGTAGAACCATTGGATCAGGCTATACAATGCAATAATAAATTGTAGTAGTTGTTGTGTAGAAAAGCTTCCATAGATTTCAGAACAATAATATCCTTGTTAAAAGTTTTGAACTGAGCAGTGCAACTGAACTGAGAGTTGCTATGACTCCAATTTTATTTTGTCTTCATGAATGTTGTATTGAAATACTGAAGAGCATTTTTAAAGGAAACAGTCTAAATGGCACCCGTTCCAGTACAACTTCATAATACTTATAAAGTCTCATCTTGCTTTTAAGAATTAATTTTGTAAAATGCCATTGTTTGAGAATGAATCTGGCAAACTAGGAGCTAATCTAATATATGCAATTATCCATTAAATTATTTTCTTTACAGGAAGAAACTCACTTGATTTGTAAATTATTTTCAATCTCTCATAACACACGGGTGAAAAGAAAACAACACCAAAAATCCAAATTATTAACATAAAATATCTTTGTATGACAAAGTAAAATAACAGATTTAATCAGAAATGCAATATGACCAGACAATATTTGTTCTTGATTTACCTCTATATTTATGTAATTAAAAATTTACAATGACAAATTAATATCTGACTATAGTGTTGGTTCTACTCTGTGTATGCAAATATTTACATGATAGCTTAACTAATCTCATATCCTGAAATATTATCAGAGACGATAGCATATCCTGATTTTGCTAGATGGATATTGAATGTGAAATAGGACTGCTTTCTCTGTTCTTTTCTTGTTATCACATACAGAACTCTATGCCTTTATTAATTAAAAATATAGCTCTTTATATCTTAAATCTTTCTGAAGTAAATGTATTACTATTTATTTATTACTATTATTACAGTCTTATATATTTGCATATTAAAAAAGAGACTCTGATAGTACCCATTAGAAAATCATACATACATACAAAAAACCTTCAAAATGCTTTATATTTAAACAGCATATTACTTATTTGATGGTTAATAAATATGTATGGATAACTGAATTGTAAGTGGATTTGAGAACTCGAGAACTCATTTCTACTTATTTTAAGGTAGTCTGAATAGCTGTACACAAGTTTGAGGCCAAACTGTCTAAAAACTGTCCAGCAAATAGGAACTCAATCTCTGCCTCTAAGAGAGGTGGATTTAGAGCTTGAAACTTCTGAAATGTGTAAATAACATATTTGCTCACATGCTTTAGTGATTAGTTGTTTAGTTTTATTTTTATTATTCATTAATATTACCCATGTTTTAAAAATTTACAGATTGTAAAAATAAACGTCCTTTATTCTGTTACTAGTCTTCTAGCAGGAGATAACAAAGTCACAAGGGAAACAAGAAGACCTTTTCCCATTGCTGTGTTAGTTTTATAGCTGCAGTAATAATGATGTTTGCCTGAGAGTGGAAGCTGTCAAACAATGGAGTTTATTTGAGAGGTTATATTGTGTCTGTGAAGGCTAACCCATAGTTTCATATCCTAAGAAAAGAGCAAAACAGAAGCTGAAGCTTCAACAAAACAGGCAATAGACTTCGATGGTTATGCCAACAAGTGAAAAGGAAAGCAAATACATAACATAAAATTTAGACAGGGAAGTCAACATGTTCTGAACTGCTGATAATCAAATTTAACTGGAGTTATCAGCAAAGCGATCATCTTCAGTAGAAATAAAAATGTTCTGCTAGTCAGACCAGAACATTATAGCAATGCAGCAGATGTTACATTTAAAAGGGTGTTAAAACCCTTGATTTTTCCACGAAGAAAATAACTGGAAAGCAATGTAATAAGCTCTTAGAGTTTCTTCATCAGAGACATTCTGTCTGATGAGAGCATCTCTCACTTAATGTAGACTGTCACAAAATAACACAAAACACCAGGTTACCCCAGTTCTTACAGCTGTAAAACTTTTATGGCCCTTGCATATTTAAGTATATTTAGAGGACTTTCTTTCTGGAGGGTAATTAAGCTTTTTTGAGAGCTATTAAAAAGTAACTACCTCACAAATGAAATAACTGGGAGCGTTTAATTCTCCAACACTAATACAAAAAACGTTCATGATTCCATAGCCTTAGCAGGGAATGTAGGACAAGAAGTTAAACTAGATGCTTTTTGTAAAACACACTGATCTACAATGACTGATAATTTTAAAATGGATCAACTGATGATTCTGTTCCAAAAAAAAATATAGTATCTTCACCTAGGCTGTACAGTATTAATATTTTCAGACCTCTAGTATTTATATAAAACACAAGTATTGTTAGTTATGTTTTGTTTTGTTTTGTTTGTTTGTTTGTTTGTTTGTTCATAGCCAGTATCTGTCCTGGTTGGACATGACTAGGCCCAAAACAGGTTTCAGTAAGATCCTTAAGAAGCTGGGGGAGATAGACAAAAGGAAACATGTACCAGTAAAAAGCCAGCCAAACTTGTTTGGCAGGTATCCTGACCACTCACCGCTGTGCTGATGCCCAGAAGGTGATTGGCTAAGTTTCAAATTACTTTTCTGCCAGTGGTCAGTTTTGTTTCAAAAAAGCAGTTAAATAGAGGGGTTCTTCAGTAACCCGGCCTTTTTTAACTTTTTCTTTTGGTTCTGGCTCATTTTCAGCCAGCGAGGTGTGTGCTACTCTCCCATCCCCCTCCACCAGCATCCACCACGTGTACTCCAGTTTCACTTTCAGAGTCAGGCAACGTGCTTGGATCCTATTTTTTCCTTTTCCTTGGCTTTACAACATTATACCGAGACCAGAATTCTAGATTATAAATTTTCCTGCCCGCTGCTCTCAACACCAGGTTTTGCACTGATTCAGAATCTCCGGACTGAATATTGCTTTGTAAGTGATTCTGATTATTGACTTCATAAAGCATATTGGACATTAATTTCCTTCTCACCCTCTGCCTTTGCTCCACCAAGGAGCAAAGGAGGCCCACCTTGTTATTGAATCAGGAATTGCGGCTCCTCCCTCTCCCTTCAACTTAGAGTTTGATATCAGGAGTGTAGTTACTATAGATTGAATCCTTCCTCTATCTAAAGTGTTCACGTCATTAGTATTACCAACGTTTTGTGTAAGTGATTCCCCACCGGATACCCGAACCTAAACAAATTGTAAATAAGTTTATTAACATTTGGCGTGGAAAAATTATTATTAATAAAATAAATTCATTCCTTTTATTAATTGATCATCCCGCTTATCAAGCGTTAGTAGCCTTATTTTCTGAATTAATTCAATTCAGTAGCTAACAGTGTACTTTTATGTATGTCCTGGAGGGACAAAGTCTCAGATATGCCCTGAACCAGACAATGGAGCAGGAGCCAGGAGGTCTCGTTTTCCAGGATATTGCCCGCATTGCCCAGACTTGTCTGAACATGCCCTGGGTTCCAAGTGGGTGATGTGTGTGTGCCTTTGGCCACGTTTGGAGAAAACTTAATTGTTCAGGTTAAAGTATCAGGTTTCTATCTTTTAAGCTTTGTTGCCATGGGAAATCTATAACTACTAGCTCAAAGAGTGAGCCTCTTTCCTTGCCTAAGATCTGGGAGAGAAGCCATGAGTCTTACTTTGTAATCCTGAGAAGCCAAGGCCTGCTTTACCTTGCAACTCAGAATCCATGCTGTGCCTCAGTTTACTCAAAAAGATTCAAGAGCCCCACGCAGTAACACATTATAAAAGCCCAGAAGCAGACATATGTGTCTTGCCAAGCCAAGGGACATACCCTGGGTGGGCCAAGACACCGGGAACCATCTCCTTTGCAGTAATCAGTTGCTTTCAGCATAAACACCAGCTTTGCAAAACCCAGACCTCATTCTGAACTCATGAAGAGTGACAGGCTATTTGTTTGAGAGCCTACCACTGCAGAACATTCTTGTTTTACTGAAAGAAACAACAGGAGCCACTGCAGAGGTTGCAGCTGAAGAACCTCTCCATAGCAGGCAAAGCTGCAAAAGCTGCCAAGTCCTGAGCTGCAGGGATGAGAGCTGCTCAAAGCCTGAGAACCGAAGATACCCCAAATCACAGACCATCCCGACAGCCACACCATGCCTACACCATGCCAGAGATGCATCATTCACAGAGAAGCCTCCTCCCAGCACAGTAGTGTCCATATACAGATGCCACTGCTGGTCAGCATGAATTCAACATGCCCCATATTCTTGGGATTATAAATGCAGGAACTGAATATACTGGACTAAAGCAATTTGCAGGGAGTAACTCAGCAAATATGACGTTTCTAGGCATTTGTTAAAAGGTTCTGTTGCCCTATCTGCTCTATTAGGGGAGTTCTAGAGTTCCCCTTTGTGGGCAGAGCTGGCATGTTGCCAAAGTTATTTTTCTTTACAGTTTAAGTTACTCTTTGTTGTTTCTGGGTTTCCCTAATATTGTTTTAATTGTTGCATGTTGCTGCTTGTGAGATACCTTTCAACAACTGAATATTTTAAATCAGTAAATAGGTTTAATTAATTTTTTCTGTGGGATTTTTGATTAATAATTTGATTTATGTTTTTATTAACCATTCTACCAATTACTAAATGTTAATAACCATAACAATGAACAACCACAGATGTTAGAGTTTTGGTAGCTAAAATTCCATTTTCAACTTCCACTCCTTTAGTACTAATAAGTACATTTTGTCTTACTAAATAGGATGATTTAAAAATAGGCTTGGAGTGGGACACCAATCAGTCACAAACCTACTGTCAATTATCACAAATATGCATAAGCTTTGAATGTTGATTGCCCAACCATAGCCTACCAGGAGATGACAGGTTCTTCCTACCTTATTAAGATACATGAAATGGAAAAGATATAGATATGGATTACAAACCCACTGCTCTCTAAAAATTGAAGGAAGAATTACTTTATGGGAAATCTTGGTACTGTGACTTATTATTGAGGTTATCCATTACATCTGATTAAAATTCTCTTTTTTGAAGTATTTCAAACCCTGTCAGACTTATAACTAGACAAAAATCTGTAGTTGGTTCATGTTGGGGTTTTTTTGTTTGGTTGGTTTTGTTTTTACTCTTTATTTTTTATCTGATAAATATTCTTAGCCATTCTAGGCTTTAAATTGGGATTTTGCTAATTAATAGATAATGGATATATGTCAAGGGCATGTTTTATTTTTTTCTTTTTATTTCCTTCTCAAACACCACTTTGACTGATGTATAAACCTTTGCAAATAAATGATCAAGACTTACTATGAGCCAATTCTGAAAGGTCTGTCTGCGCTGCTTTTCTGAAGCACTGGTGCTGCTGAGATTTATGGGTGTGGCAGTTTAGGGTGGGTACCTCCTGCTGCTGCCACACAAGATACACTTTCAGTGTCCCAAGTGTCCAGCCCAGTGGGTGGACGCAGGAAATAGCATATTTCATACACATAATGTCCTGTGCCCTATAAATCTATCAGCAAAGCCATTCACTTCCTCTTTCTTCCCTCCCTGCTCCCATGAGAGATGCTTCCTATCCGGTAACAGAGAATATCTCAAGGTCTCTTAGGCCTGGCAAAGGCCTAATGCCAGGAGGAGAAGGGGGAGACGCAGTCTCAGACCCAGCCAGTCTTGAGACCATCCTAGCAGTGGGGCGGAAGAAAGATCCCAGGGGGTTTTGGGTATACCCTCAGGTGGGGAAAGGGGAAGTGTTGGGAGGCTTTTGGGTATCCTGTAAGGGGCCTCTGTATGCTCTGGGTTTCATTTGTCACTATGCTTGTAGCTTTCTGTAAAACACTAACTGCTTTTCCGTTTAAACATTCCATCACTTCTGCAATCCATTTGTGTGAGTGTCATTCTTTTGCCCCTCTCAGGGGCAAGAGAGAATCTGCCTGGCCGCAAACTGGGACAGTGGGTTAACATCAAATACCAGAGCTGAAATGAGGAAATTTGTTTTGCACCTCATTTCCGTCTGCTTTAGAGGATGGGAAAAAGGCGGAAAGACACAAATTTGATAAAAAATAAGAAATATAAGACTCAGACAAGAAACTCTACTGTGACTTGATCTCAGATTCAGTTAAAGTGGTTGAACAGAGCTGCATCGGATTAATTATAAATATTACATAAATACCTAATGTGTGAAGAGTATATGATGAAAAATCTTTAAGTGGGCAAAAAAAGGGGGATGGTAATAAATGTCTCCCAGAGAGCATAAATCATGATCTTACAAAAAGCATGTTCTCTGATTGTTCAGTCTTTTTTTTTTTTTTTCATAAATAGTGATATTGTGAGGCAAAATAGATTAAGCATGTTGCACAAATGGAAGACAGTTATTGTCAGTAGGAGTGTTTTGTGACATTGATGGAGATACTAAGATACTGTCTGCTTCTGATTCAGTGAAAAGTCAAAAGCTCCTCTGTACCAAAACCTGAATCAGTTGCAGGTAACATTCAATTTATTTAGGGATTTGAGGTTGAGGACTTTTTTTCTGGACTCTTTTCTCATAATAATAATCTGTACCTGTATGGTCAGTTCTTGTATGTGACAAACAGCCAGGTACAATGACTTGAGGTTCAGTTTGAATTTCTAGTCATGCAACTGTCAGTTAAGTCCAGGCAGTCTGGAACCTCAATTAAAGGCCAGAGAGACATTGTAACTATGTAAACCAAAACTCTCAGCAAGCAGGAAGCTACAAAAATAATTGCACCTTTGTCTCCTCTGCTCTTAGAATTTGTATAAAATTATAAATGTGAGAGGAAAGGCAAATGAAAGGACCTGAGAGCAATTACAAATGGATTGTAGTCAGAAACTGCTCTGGGAATCTTGTCTTCTGGAAAGCAAAAATTTGACATAAGGAAAAATCATATCTGCCACAGAAGGAAGCTCCAGCTGCTTCAGATCCTGGCATGACATCAAACAGTCCAGCAGTATTGATACTGACATTCCTGCTGTTACAATTCTACATGCCAAAAAGTCCCATTTCAGTCCTAACTTTGCCAAATTCTTCCTGATTTATTTTCAATTTGCCGTTCCAGAAAATTACCAGTACATAAATGCTTAACAGTAGCTCATAAACATACTCTAGCTGAAAATACTGTGGTTGAGAATGAGACACAGATTGGTCAAGTAGATGAAACTGAAAATAAGATTCTAGGAGTCATGGGAAAGAGGCACACAGACAACTTTTTTAGATTTGTGAGAAGGAAAGTATGTGACATGCTCTGAAGAAATGGAGAGAGCCATGGTGGGTTTTGTGCTCTTATTTAGCATGAAGAATCTTCTGCATGTGTATGCACCATTAAAAGTCTCTACGGTCTGATTACTCTGTTCCCCTGTACAGATATGAGAATAGTTAAAGACACCAATTACAAACACATAATTAATTCTATGCGACAAATACTCAGATAGCAGCAAAATAAGAGATTCTTTGTTGCACTTCCAAATAAAAGGTGAGGCAAAGTTTTTTGTTTGTTTTGCCTTTTTAATAATCTGAAATTCTTGGGTTTTTATTTATAACTCTAGCACTTCCATCTTAAAAAACAAACAAACAACTAAAAATTTATGAAAGCTTCTCTATATTTCTACAGGCTAGAAAAAACAATCAAGACTTCTTTTTTCTCCAGAAGGAAAAATAGACCCTCGAGGCAACACAGTCAAAAATACAAGTTTCAAAATCCATGGTTTTAATGCATCATTTCACTTTTGCCTGAGCTTCTCTTTCATGACTACTCTTTTAAGCTTATTAGGTTCAAGGTTGACTTTCTACTAAATGTTGACAGCTCATTTTCTGCAGAGAATTAATAGTCCTGTGACTATATACAGAAAATACTTATTAGAGATTATGGTTTCCTTACAAAATGTATATTAATATTATTATTGCTGTGGCTATTGGAAAGGTAAGAAATGTAACTTAGAAAAGTATCACAGTATCACAAAGGTTGGAAGAGACCTCAAAGATCATCGAGTCCAACCTGTCACCACAGACCTCATGACTAGACCATGGGACCAAGTGCCACGTCCAGTCCCCTCTTGAACACCTCCAGGGACGGTGACTCCACAACCTACCTGGGCAGCCCATTCCAATGACGAACAACTCTCTCGGTGAAGAACTTTCTCCTCACCCTGAGCCTAAACCTCCCCTGGTGAAGCTTGAGACTGTGTCCCCTTGTTCTGGTGCTGGTTGCCTGGGAGAAGAGACCAACCCCTTCGTGGCTACAACCACCTTTCAGGTAGTTGTAGAGAGCAATGAGGTCGCCCCTGAGCCTCCTCTTCTCCAGGCTAAACAATCCTAGCTCCCTCAGCCTCTCCTCATAGGGCTTATGCTCAAGGCCTCTCACCAGCCTTGTTGCCCTTCTCTGGACACATTCAAGTGTCTCGATATCCTTCTTAAACTGAGGGGCCCAGAACTGGACAGAGGACTCAAGGTGTGACCTAACCAATGCAGAGTACAGGGGCACGATGACTTTTCTGCTCCTACTGGCCACACTATTCCTGATGCAGACCAGGATGCCATTGGCCTTCTTGGCCACCTGGGCACACTGCTGGCTCATGTTTAGGCGGCTGTCAATCAGCACTCCCAGGTCCTTCTGTGTAGCAAAGCAGTCTTGGCTAGTCAAACAAGTAATTTTAGGTTTATGAAAAAGACCCTATACCTAAATATGGCTACAGTTCTAGAAGGTAAGTGAGGAAAGCATAATAACGTGAAAAACAAATCCATTGAATTACTACTTTAAAATAAGAGAATCTTGATCCATCATTAAAAATCAAAAGCTAAAGCAGAATCTGGTTTGGTTTAATGTATTTTAGATTATGTATGTAGCACACACAGTTAATGCTCAAAGTACTTTTACTCATCATTCTACTGAATATTTGCATTTTATCAAAATAGAAATGCGTATGGGTATGGTCATGTTAAACTTTGTAACCCTATGTCAGAATGCTTACATTTTAGTAATTCAAAATAGCTATAACAGTTGTACTTTGAAAACCTGCAAAGCCATTAATATTTAAGGAAATCAAAGATTATTTCAGGTATCAGTTTCATTCAGGACCAGTTAGTTTCTGAAAATAGGGAAGTATCTCTGTTGCTGATTGATGGTCACTTCAGAATGCACTCTTTGGCAATATAATGTCTTTCATTTATTGGCCAAAAAATAAGGAAACTGTGGTCTGCAGTTACAAAGGTACTTATTTATGAGAAGACAGTGAAGATCTAAAGATATAAAACAATATTTTGCAAAGCAGTAAATAAAACAACACTGCATGCATTGCCCAGAATTTTTATGATTAATGAAGATAAAATGTTAACTTTAACTGTTACAGTTGATTAATAAAATTTGTTAATAAGACATCTTTAAGTTTTGGGGTATAAAAAGTTGTAAAGATAATTAAAAGATATGCAAGAGGTCCACTAAGTATCTTATGACCAATATGTGGAAAGTGTGTTGAAACAAAATAAATAATAATATATTTTCTGGTTCTTTCTCATTCTTAATCGGTCTTACTTTTGGTTTGATTTAAAATACTTTCCCAGTTTTTAAGCATCTGAATTTAGGAGGAACCCATGCTTCTCTACAGTTGACTTTTTTCCCTTTTTTTTTCATACTTAGCTGAAACCTCCATAATTTCATAAACTCTCTTAAACTACAAGCATCCTATTTCAGAAGTACAAACATAAAATAACCTCAAAGCAAGCAATGTGCTTGCCAGATGTAAATTGATTTATCCCTCTCAATAACAGCAAAAGTAGAGATTCCACTTCATCCCTTCATTCTATGTTTAGAAATCAGGTACACTTTGACATGAGGCAGCTTAATCCTATTTAAAATGTTAGAAGTTGAAATATCAAGAGCTGTCTGAAATCTGACTTATCAGTGTGCTCCTGCCAATCTTTTTTTTTGACAATTTACACTTTAGAATCAATAGTTCTCTTTGATTTCCCAGCAGAAAGACATCCATCTTTCTATAGCTCAAGGATTTAATATCAAAGGCAGACTTTGGTTGCTTTATTTCTAAAAAATATGAGCAGAACTTTTAGCCATTGCTCACAAAATAAAATTAATTAGAACAGTGAAATCATTTGAATAAAGTCTATTTTATGCAATTGTTCATATTGATTTATTATTTGTTGCAGTGATTCTTTAATTCCCCATTTACACATACAGATTTTACATGGAAATTCACAGTATTACTGCAATTAAGTAGTTATCATCAGAAATTGCATTTAAAAATCTAATCATATTAAAATATTCTGGATTATATACCTGTGCTAAAATGCTTACCCTTTGCCTGTGTTACAAGTTCTCACCCTTGTGGCATTAATTATTTAAAATTCCACCTGTATTTCAAAACTGCAGTTTCTACACTTCCTCTGTTTTGTTAAACTTGAGAAGTTCTAAAACAAGAACATTTTGTCAACAGATATAACTGTTGATAAAGTGATTAAAGATACTTCTTTGATTACACTACCTAGTGGTGTTGTTCACTATTGAGTAAAATACATAGTCTTCAGAGTTCTTTTGCAATGATTAAACCTTGCAGTAGAAGAACTTGTCTGTGAAGGATGCAAATGGTCTTGTCTAAGACGTTCCCATTTTTCCTGGAGATTTAGTTAGAACTTTTTTTTTTTTTTTAAATTGTTCAATAAATTATTTGGATAATAGATTCAAAGTTCTGGTTTGGATTTCAAACCTTAAAAAAATATTTTTTTTTTTTTTTAATGTTCATTAAGATAGTCTGAGATTTAATAGATAGGTTTGAATATAATGGGTAACCTTTCCTGATACGGATTTGTTAATGTAGGTAACCATTTTAGGTATTCCATAATTTGGATTTGAATTTTGGAATTGGATTTTATATTTCCAGTTACTACTTTGTCAAAGAGGTTTATATGGGTTTACAGTTCTCTGTACTAATCTTCTCTCATAAACCAGTTTCTTGCAAATTATCCTTTTTTGGCAATGTGAAATTTGTTCATAACAAGGTAAAATTGCTATGAACCCCTGAATGTTTTTTGAGTTGTTTGGGTTTTTTTTCTCCCCTCCTTTTCTTTTTTTTTCCATTCCTTCTTTGTAGATCAGACATTTAGCAATAGCTCTATGTTGTTATGAATATGGTAGAAGGGATATTCTATGAATGAGATGTCATGCAATCCTCTCATGCTTCAGACAGACAGCAAACTTTGTATGTAGGGATGCACAAGTACCTCTTGTATCAGCATCACTTCCATTCAAATTAACACTGCTGAAAAATTGATTACTACATCAGCCTAAAAGCATGATAGATTTACTCTGAACACTCAGTTTCAGACCTTGCAGTGACTATCACTCCATTCATAAAATGGAGTTCGACACTAACAAACCCCCAACCCATCCCTTACAAAACAGCCTGAACTGAGAGTTATGAATAAGGGTAAAGTGTGCACCCTTTATTGGCTTTCCAGACACAGCCATGATGACTTTAATGCACAACTGTATTTCATTGTCAAAAGTGATATGAAAAACTGGTTAATATGGAGAATAAATGACTGTATGAAGTGAGAGATTTTATTTATTGAAAGTAAGGCCTTTCTACAAAAAAAACCAACAAAACCAAAATGCAACAAAACAAAACCCCCAAACAAAACAAATTATATAGCCTCAACTCTCAAGACTCAAACACAAAACAACAGAAAACTATACTCTGAATTATTCTTAAGAGGAACCAAAAAGCACTAATGCTGGTAGCCTAGATAAATTCACATACTATATAAAGGAAGACTTTGTCAACTCTCAACTGCTGAACACTGAGAAGCTTAATTTACTGTTGACCTTTTACTTTCATGTGGTTCATGAACTGTAATTTGCTAAACAGGAAGTGCAGGTCAAGTTTGTATTTGGTATTAACTGTGCTAATGTGACACAAGAAGAGACCACAACAGAAAGCATGTTAAATAAATTATTCAAATTCTAGAATCTTCATGACACTGCAGTTTAAGTCTTTAATATTTACAGCTGAAGGAGGACTGTCAAAATTAAAACCATATAAAGCAGGTGACATCCACAATATTTAAGGAAATCTTAGATTATTTTAACCTTTTGTTTAAAAAGTGAGAAAATATAAAAAGAATACGCAGGTGAAGACTTAGTGAACTATATAATATAAATACTAGAAGTATCTTTAATCCTGCAAATTGCATTAATATTAATTTTATAATGTATTAAAATACATTGATTCATAAATATTAATCATATATAAAAATTTATAAAATGTAATCTTGTATTACTAAACTTGCAACAGAATTCTTCTTTTTCTTAAATAATGAGAGAGAAAAATGAAGCACCAGACAACAAATCTCAAGAATTGGTATTTCTACAAAGGGTTTCCAAAAAATATTTATAAAATTTCTACTGATTGTATCAAAATCAATTCTACTTAGCTATCTACCATCATACCAATTTAACTGGTTTAATAAATAAACACTTACATTAAATTATCATTGATGTTAGAATACATTATCACTTCTGTTTGTACATCAATAATTTTGCTGATAGAGCTGCTTGACCTTTTTCTTCTTATTTCAGTCACTTGGATGAATTTTGTAAACAACTACTGCAACTGGAGAAAATTAAGAAGTCAAGGCCACAGAATCACCTTGTAAAGTTCTCTGGTCACAAAGCTAGACCACAGTAGTTTTGTGTGATATTTATACCAGGAGCAATAAGTGGAATTAGCTCAAACATGGACATTAATGTGCTCTTATACTCTGTATATGTATATGCTCTATAAAAATGAAATCTTTGTTATAACTTCTTTTATTCGCTATTTTCAAATAAATTATCATAGCTTGTCTGGCTATCAGTCACACTCTCAGATAACAAAAAATATAATGTAATGGTTTTATTTTACATATGTAATTTTTCTTCCTAGCTCTTTATATACAACAGCTTGTAATTGAAAATTATCTAGAATATATGTTATTTCTAGTCTGGAAAAAATAGCATATGAGTTAGAGACTGATGTTATTCTGCTTTCTTGGAAACCAATGAGAATTTTTTTTAAACTGCTAAGTAATAAGATTTCACTGTCAATCTCACGAAAAGAACTTTCTTCAGCTATTTGTCTCCTGAGTAGGACCAAATTATGCCAGCGTCTTCAGCTTAAGGAGTGAGACAGATGCTCTTCACCCTTTCCCAAAGGAGTAAAGAAAATGCTCCACACCAGATTGGAATGAATTAGAAGTTTAAATGGAAGTACTATTCATAACTATATACAACAGTATGAAAGTGTACAAAATACACAATGCTTCATAATCCACCTGGGCCACAGTTCTCCAAAAAGTCCCTTAGGCCAAAGCTTCATATTCCATCTCAACCACGGTTCTCAAAAAAAACTTCCTTAGGCCACATTAACACTTAAGATATATTTCTCCGCCACTTGAACTATTAAAAGAAAGATGAAGAGCTGACTGAAGATTGTGGAATTACAGACATTCAGTCTGACCTTCGTGCCACAGAAGGTCATGGAGCAGGTCATCTTGAGTTCAGTTATGCAGCATGTGCAGGGTATCCAGATGATCAAACCAAGTCTGCATAGGTTAATGAAGGGCAGGTCCTACCTGAAAAACTTCAATGCCTTCTACAACAAGATGATCCACTTAGTGGGTAAGGGAAAGGCTGTGAATGTTGTTTGTACATACTTTAATAAAGCCTTTGACAGCTTTTCCCAAAGCATCTTCCTAGAGAAACTGGCTGAACATGGCTTGGATGGGTAGAAGCTTTGATGGATTAAGAACTGTATGGATGGATGAGCCCAAAGAATGGTGGTGAATGGAGTAAAATCCAGCTGAAGGCCAGTCGTGAGTGAGGTGGGGCCAGTTCTTTTTAATATCTTTATCAATGATCTAGACTAGGAAATTGAGGGCACCCTCAGTAAGATTGTAGAAAACACTGAAGTGGGTGGGACTGATGGTATGCCTGAGGGAAGAAAGGTGCTCCTCAAAGAGATCTGGACAGGCTGGATCACTGGGGCAAGGTCAACTGTATGAGATTTAACAAGACCAAGTGGCGGGTTCTGCACTTGGGTCAAACCAACCCCATGCAATGCTACAGGTTTGGGGTAAAGTGACTGGAAACCTACATGGCAGAAAAGAACCTGGGGACACTGGCTGGCAGCCTTCTAAACATGAACCGACAGTGTACTCAGGTGTCCAAGAAAGGTAACACTATCCTGGACTGTATTAGGAAGAATGTGACCAAAGAAATATGAAAGTGATTATACCAGCGTACTTACATTGCTGAAGGCTGCACCTTGAATACTGTGATCAGTTTTGGGCCCCTCACTACAAGAAAGACATTGAGATGCTGGTTTGTGTCCAGAAAAGGGCAACAAAGCTGGTGAATAGTCTAGAGAAGAAGTGTAATGGTTTAAATCAGAACAAAATTGGTCAAACTGAACCAGTGGGTTAACCTATTTCTATTTTCCCAACACAGAAGTAAGGGAAAAGCAACACACAAAAATTCAGGATTGAGGCACAAAAAAGTGAACTAAGAATAGAGTTTACTGATCAAGATCAGAAAACATGATACAAAATCCATAATTACCATAGCCTATTTGCAGAAAATGCAGTGTAAAGCAGCAGCAAGCAGAAGCAAATAAGCCAAAGACTATGCTCAGAAAACTACCCCATTTCTCCTTGTGTCTTCACCATCCCACTTGAAAAGACCAACACCCCAGAACCTGGAACCCAGAAGCAGCAACCAGAACAGGAAACCTGTGGCAATGGTAGCAATAAGCAGTGTGACCAATCTGACAGTATAAGCTTAGAGCTTGACATGGTGGTAGGCCATGCTTAGCATAAGTGTAGAAGTAGCTAGCAGTTTAGCAAAACAGTGCTGTGCCTGCAGCACTGTAACTAAAGCAAGGTACTGGTAGCTATAAACACAGAGAGTTATCTTGGAACAACAGGACACATCAATCAACAACCTCACGTGATATCAGTAGTTTAACCAATAATCTATGATAGTATGATGTGGGGCAGTTGTGGGGAACCAATGAAGCTACGCCAGCAATGCTCTGTGAGTCTACATAAGCTGTAGAGGTTCCTTAATAAACAAACAATACTAGATCATACTGGTTGTCTGTATTGATTCCATACTCTGTCATCAACAGAACCTCCCATGTTACAATCAGAACCTCAAGGCCTATAGTACATTGTTCCAGACAGTACTTTCATTTTTGAAGCTGGCATGACTGCAGCATGCTATGAACAACAGTAGGAAATTCAAGTAACCCATGGCATTCTCCACCCCTTATTCTATACCATCTGCATCATGCCTAGCAGCAATCAACATCGAACAATAGACATCCTAGATCAGTCACTGTCCATTCTCACTCAAAATGAGATTGCTTAGCAGTACACAGAAGATTGCTTGCTACAGCTGCTCTAGAGATCCACTCTGTTCCAGTACATTCTCTATCATCCCAAAACCTGTCTAAATGGTGGGGCTATATTTCCACCCCAGGGATAGTCAAGTTCAGTGACTGCTTCTACTGCAGTGAAAGAAAAATATAGCTTTCATTCCAGTGCTCAGCTTCCAACACGTGCAGGAGTGGACATCTCTCTGTCACACCAGGAATACAGATGGGTTCCACCCCTTCTACCTGTCAAGCCAACCATCCTGTATAGTCCAATAAAACTAGCTGTCCCCCTCCTCCATCTGTTTGGAGGTAGGGCATGTCTAATTCTGACTGGAATCACTTGCATCTTGTGAAGATGCTTTGGGACTCCATTCAGGAGGACCAGAAGCAGTATCAGTTTGTCTTCTCCTCTTCAGTGATCTTCCACTAGAAGCTGAGACAACATTCTTTAGGGGAGAATTCCCCTGTAATTTACATACTTGTGCAGCCACTAATGAAGTGGGGTTTCCTTCCCACTCTCCCATGTCCTCCCTATGGTCAAACAAGTAAAACCACAGGGTACAGTGTGGTGTGTACTTCCCAGATTCTCTCTCCCACACATGGAAATGACTGCTTCTTATGTCTGAAACATGAAACAATACAGGTGGGGAGTCCTTCTTGAGTTGATGGATCTCCCAGGACAGTTTCTTCACAGATAAAGTATGGGTCTTCTGTTGTTTCATCCACTGTTTGTCCTTGGCCATCTTCCAAAACTAGGATAAGAGCCAAACAAACATTCCTGACTCCTTCTCTTGTTCCCACAACAGCCCTTATTTGTCCTTATCTTTTTCAGGACAAGCTACTTTCCCTCTAGGCTTCTTTTTCCGTATATGTGGAACTGATACTGGTACAAGCTGGTTCTCTGTTGCAGTTGTGTCTGCTGGCCCAGTGACCATCTCTTGCTCCTGAGCACACTGAACACTGGTGAGAAGGGTTTGATACACATGTGCTAACCTCCAACACACTGCCACAATTTCTTTCTCTCAGGAACTCCCAAGCTGACAGCAGACTTTTACCAAACATTTCACCAGATTGTCTTGCTTGGGGGTGAATTTCTGAACCACTGGAGGACTCCACTGCCCTAAGAATTTACTCATACATTCCTGTTGACCCTGCCATTCATCAATATTCAGCATTGGACCAGATTTCTCAGTGATATTCTTGAGAAAGTCCTATATTATTCTGAATAAAATCTGTCCTGCCAGCTTCCAACACAGGAGCATCAGAGCTGCAAGCCATTCCCTTGAGATAAAGCTCATCACCAGAAGAAATATATTAAGAATGACAGTGCACCAACACCAACCAGCAGCAGAAAGCAAATACTCCAACATAGTGAATGCAGCACAGGAGAAAAAAAAAGCAAGACAAGCAAACAAGCAAAACCAACCGCAAAACCAACCAAACAACAAAAACCACAACAAAGCAAAACACTACATAAAACACTCATAACAAGCTTCAAGCCTGTTACGGTGTGCTCCAAACTCCCCTTTCCCCTGCCTCCACCAGTGGAGGTTTGAATGGGGAAAGACAAAAGCAGCAAATTGCCTTCCAAGGTGTGAAATTTCCTTCCCCTTCACCTGGGGACAGGTAATTAGTGCCCATTCTTCCCACTAGGGTGGAGGTTCCTTCCAGGACCTCAACCGACTGGACAACATGATGGCATTCAACAAATCCAAGTTCCAGTTGCTGCACTTTGGCCACAATAACTCCATGCAGAGCTACAGGCTGGGGTCAGAGTGGCCGGAGAGCTGTCAAACAGAAAGGGACCTGGGGGTTCTGATTAACAGCCACCTTAACATGAGCCAGCAGTGTGCCCAGGTGGCCAAGAAGGCCAATGGCATCCTGGCCTGCATCAAGAATAGTGTGGCCAGTAGGAGCAGAAAAGTCATTGTGCCCCTGTACTCTGCATTGGTTAGGCCACACCTTGAGTCCTGTGCCCAGTTCTGGGCCCCTCAGTTTAGGACGGCCATTGAGACACTTGAACATGTCCAGAGAAGGGCAACGAGGCTGGTGAGAGGCCTCGAGCACAAGCACTATGAGGAGAGGCTGAGGGAGCTGGGATTGTTTAGCCTGGAGAAGAGGAGGCTCAGGGGAGACCTTCTTGCTGTCTGCAACTACCTGAAGGGTGGTTGGTCTCTTCTCCCAGGCATCCAGCACCAGAAGAAGAGGACACAGTCTCAAGCTGCACCAGGGGAAGTTTAGGCTTGAGGTGAGGAGAAAGTTCCTCACCAAGAGAGTCATTCGTCATTGGAATGGGCTGCCCGGGGAGGTGGTGGAGTCACCATCCCTGGAGGTGTTCAAGAGGGGATTGGATGTGACGCTTGGTGCCATGTTTTAGTCATGAGGTCTGTGGTGACAGGTTGTACTTAATGATCTTTGAGGTCTTTTCCAACCTTGGTGATTCTGTGATTCTGTGATTGTGTGATTCTGCTTGGGACCTATGATTAAGTAGGGTGCTTTGCACCCATTATACACTGGCCTTGGACACATTGTCTAAAAACACCTTAAATAGAGTGGCCAAAAAATGATGGGGGCTTTCACCATCATCTTGCTCCTGCCCTCAGTCTCGCTCTCCTGCTCTCACTCCTACCTTCATCTTGCTCACTCCACTTGGACCTGGCTCCTCCCCAGACCCTGCCTGCTTGAGCTCCTGCTCCTTGCCTGCCATGGAGCAACCCTGCCTGCCATGGAGCAACTCTGCCTGCCATGAAATCTGTGGCTTTCTCGTAGTGCTGTTGCTCACGAGTTCTGCCTTGTAGCAGCTATGTCTATGGACACTGATTCTGGTGGGTCCTTGTCATTTGGATCATGCTGCATTATCCACAAAGTGGATTATAAAACCTGCAGTTTCTGGAGCCTGCTGCTGACAAGAGATCTAGGGACTGATGCCAAATTTCTTCTCCATCCTCATGAGTACTAGTGTTCTCATCGGCTTTCCCAAGGTTCCTGGATTGCCTCTGATTATAAATGGAGTAAAGCTATTTTGTGACTCAGCCTTTTCAATTTTCTGAATTCTCTAAATTGTACTAAAGTTGCCCATAAGCATTCTGGTAGAAATTGCAACCAAATAGAACCTGTACATAATTTAATAAGATTTTATACCTAATGTAGGGGTCGGGGTTTCGGAAAAAATAAACTGTATTTTTGTAATTGCTGCTGCATTAATTCACCCCCTATCAAATCAAAGCCTTAAATGAATGTTCTTCTTATCTCTCTTTTGTTATCCAAATCCTTTCGCCTCTTGTCAAAAAAATTTAACTACCCTAATTAAGACAGCTGCTTTCTATACCTCATGCTAGATGCCAGAAAACACGTAATGGTTTAAAACAGAACAAAATGGGTCCAACTGAACCAGTGGGTTATCCTGTCTATTTCTATTTTCCCAACACAGAAGTGAGGGGAAAGTAACACACAAAAGCTCAGGATTGAGGCACAAAAAAGTGAGCTAAGAATAGAGTTTACTGATCAAGATCAGAAAACATGGTAAAAAATGCATAATTACCGTAGATTATTTGCAAAAAAAACCAAAACAAAACAACCAAAACCCACCAAAAATCAAAGCAACACAGTGCAAAGCAGCAGCAAGCAGAGGCAAGCAAGCCAAAAGGCCAAGCCAGAAAACTACTCCCTCATCCCTCCTTGTCCCTCCACCATCCCAATGGAAAATACCAGTACCCTAGAACCCAGAAGCAGCAAGCAGAGCTCCCTCCCATGTTACAATCTGAACCTCAAGATCACATGATTCTATTTTCTTAAATTATTTATTACAACAAAGAAAGCTTGGAGGTAGAAATCTATTATGATTATCTGAAAGACAATATATTAAATCAAATTTTGGACAAAATACACTTTTTACCTAAAATTTAAAAAATACACTTATATAATGTGATCAGAAACTATCATTTCAGTATGGGTATTTGAATATTGCAGTTCCACACAGCTTCTTGCAAAAACTTCTTCCCAATATTTTTTTCCTACAGTGAAGTATGAAGATTTACTAATTGTTTTTCTTACAGTTAGTAACATTCTCACTAGTTAAAAGAAATTAGCCTCTAGACATTAATAGTGGTGAGGCCTTGAACATGCTAAAGAGGAGAGGATAAGACACAGCTGCAGAATAATGGCTAAAGCTTCGGGGGGATGGAGGGGGAAAGAGCAATAAAAATTCACACACTAAGAAGTTGACCAGAACATTGACAAGAGACTGTAATATTGTTGGTAGGTCAGAAAGTGACAGCAGATGCCAAGAGGTAAAAGGACTTTCACTATTGAAGTAATTCCATGCATATGTAAACATAATCCCAGAAATTTAATGAATATGAATTATTGTAAGTGTATATAAAACACATAGAGACCATCTTTGGTTATCTGAACTGGGAGGACTACCTGTTCACACCCAACACCATTAAATAAAGGCAATGCTTGGCTTAATAACCATCAGCTATTAGGTTTCGATTGATGTCCCTGTTTCAATTGCTATAGCTGTATTTCAGGTAGAGAAGCAGTCCCATTTAATTTCATCAATTGAACACCCTCATTAATAATTTGTTACTACTTCTGAGCATGTCACCATAACTTGAATTTTCTGTTCCACAGGTGTTCTTACACATGACACAACTGTGACAAAATCTTTTGTTATAATTTGTTATGTTTAAATAAATTCTGATGACAAAGCTGGAATTCAGTTTCTGGAAATAACTGTGTGAATATTCTTAAATCTTCATAAATGCTTATGGAAGTACAATGCTCTGTAAATATTTAAAGCAATTGTAAATATTATATTCCATATAATTGCTGTACTTAAAAGTAATTTACTCCTTTCTTTCTCTCTTTGTGTCTCCCTTCCTTCCTTCCTTCCATTCCAATTGTTAGCATTAATATGCAGGTTAAACTTCTTCTTAAAATAAAAATATTGCTGAAAATAGACTTTTGTACTAAAAAAAGTACAATCAGGTGCACTTGATATTCAGTGAAATGTTAAAGATTAGTGAAAAAAGAAAAGAAGCTCCACATACACACCATTGAAAAAAAGATCTGGTAGCTGTTAATACACTGAACTTTCCAGGCCACTTCTGAAAATCTCTCAATGTATTCCAACAGTATAATTAAATACATATGTTTCTTTCTACTTCGGGGAAAGAGAATGCTGTAAGCCCCATGTTTTTGGCTACTTAACGACTTCTATATTAAATGTTCTTTTGGTGTGTCCTACTCCAGTAATTGCATGAGAATATGGAGCAGTGCAACCACAGTCAAATCCCTGTTCAGGTCAAATATCAAGGCTCTTCATGTGCATTCTAGTATTCTGAATTTTTTTACCTGATAAATTTCAAAATTTAATTAATTCAAAAGAAGGTCTACATGTGTAATGGTTCACAGTCTGGTGACTAAGTCACAGTGGGATGCCAACAGTAAACGAAAAGACATTGTGTATGAACAATCAGTGTGAAATATTGGTTCAACTACAGACAAATCCAAAAGACTATGACCTCAACAATCACAGTATCACAGTATAACTAAGGTTGGAAGAGACCCCAAGGATCATCGAGTCCAACCTGTCTCGGTAGACCTCATGACTAGACCATGGCACCAAGTGCCATGTCCAATCTCCACTTGAACACCTCCAGGGACAGTGACTCCACCACCTCCCTGGGCAGCCTATTCCAATGACAAACGACTCGCTTGGTGAAGAACTTTCTCCTCACCTCGAGTCTAAACCTCCCTTGGCACAGCTTGAGACTGTGTCCCCTTGTTCTGGTGCTGGTTGCCTGGGAGAAGAGACCAACCCCTTCCTGGCTACAACCACCTTTCAGGTAGTTGTAGAGGGCAATGAGGTCACCCCTGAGCCTTCTCTTCTCCAGGCTAAACAATCCCAGCTCCCTCAGCCTCTCCTCATAGGGCTTGTGCTCAAGGCCTCTCACCAGCCTTGTTGCCCTTCTCTGGACATGTTCAAGTGTCTCGATGTCCTTCTTAAACTGAGGGGCCCAGAGCTGGACACAGGACTCAAGGTGCGGCCTAACCAATGCAGAGTACAGGGACACAATGACCTCCCTGCTCCTGCTAGCCACACTATTCCTAATGCAGGCCAGGATGCCATTGGCCACCTGGGCACACTGCTGGCTCATGTTTAGGTGGCTGTCAATCAGCACTCCCAGGTCCCTCTCTGTTTGGAAGCTCTCCAGCCACTCTGACCCCATCCTGTAGCTCTGCATGGGGTTGTTGTGGCCAAATTGCAGCACATGAAGTGCAATGGCATGACTTTCTCCCTGTCTGGCAGGATTTTCCACAGGCCATAGCTGGAAGATTATATGTCAAGAAACCTTCTAAATTTGCAGATGGAGTGAACCATCTGTAGTGCCAAGCTTCATCTGATGACTCATCTTGAAAATTATTAGAAAACAGTAACAGAGAGATGTCCATGAAGGTCCAGATTAAATATTTTCACTTGAGACATTCCTATCACTGGTCCTATTAGGTATGTTTTGCATGCTAGCCTCTTTTTCCCTTCTTTTGGGATGTCTCATTTCTTCATATAAAGAAGTGGGTGTTTGTTCCAGGGATACCAGCCACTGTGAGCTCATGCTGTCATACAGCTTACCAGTGTGTGGGAAGTTGAGCTTCACAATTTCCATGAATTTAGCCTAAAATGTGGATCTTGATTGTGGATCTTGGTTTAAAAATGCTTAACAAAGTTGATTTTAATAATTATCACATACTCTTGCATATTTAAACTGATTTGTTTTCAACCCAGACTTGACCTATTTTTGAATTCACTATTTTAAAATAGTATTATTTTTAGGTATGTTAACAAGAAGGATTTTGTTTACCAATAAACCAATATTGACACATTTTAATAAAATTCTTCCTAAAGATTCCTCTTTAGCATCAACACTGGAATGTTAAGATCAAAAACTTTGCTGATATGATGGCGAGAAAAGAACAATCCCCTTTAGAGGAATGTGCACCTTCATACTTGCTTAATGAGAATGATGATCATGATTTCTCCATATTCCTAACTTAATTTTTATCATTTTAAGGTTCAACGTACTTACATGTATTTTTAAACATGACTTTTGAAAAGAATTATGTGTTACAAATAGGTCACAAAACCAGCACAGTCTAATGTGTTAAGTCTTGACAGTGTTAACTTTGGAGGTTTTTTGACAGATTTTACAGATATTGACAAAATGATTCAGAATAGATGTCCCTCATGTAGGAAATAGGGCTCATTCCCACAGTATCCCTGATTTTGTGTTACCAATTGTAGTAGTTTGGGCTGGGTGCCCTCTGCTGCGGGGGTTGCTTCCTGTGTCCAGAAGTCCAGCCCAGAGGGGTGGACACAGGAAACTAGGTATTTCATACCATAATTCTCTGCCCCACTATAAGATCCAGTGCGGGGTCTGGCACTTCCTCTTTCTTTCCTTGCTGTCACCCATTGACTGGGGGAGATGGCAGTCTCAGAGCAGGTCTGTTCTTGCTGCGGGCATAGAGCCAGCTGCAGTGAACGGGTGAGCCCAGCTCCCAAAACCCAAGAGGGCGAATGGGGACTCCAGCTGGAAAGCCATTTTCAAGGGCTCTGAGAATGCATTTATGGCTTTTGCTGGAGAATCTGTTTGAATGCCCGAGGGGTGGAGGTGATTTTGATTCTGTACCGTGGTGGTAGAGGTGGGTGGGCCCCTGCTGTGTGCCGAGCGGTGGTGGTGGCTCCCAGCCATGCACTTGGGCTGCGGTGGGGCCGGCTCCAGTCTCTTTCCCCGATTTTCGGACGAGCTCCAAAAATGGCACCTAGCACCTGGCACCTTCTCCCTTCTCAGCAGGTTGTGGTGCAGCCCCTCCCTCTTCTGGGGGAGGGTTGTGTAGCTGGATGCTGTCATGCCTCAGTATGCAGACACCCAGTGTGTGTGTGGGGGGGGGTGTGCGGTGTACCTATGACATGCATCTGTGTAACCTCAGACCGTGGTTGGAAGCGGTCAGTTGCAGCACCCTGGATGGATGGAAAAAAACAGTTGTGGAGCCTGATTGTTCTGACTGACTTGCCCCAGGGGTGGAGAATATGCCACTGAGTAAATATAGATGAAAATAAAGGTTTAGTTGAGATGTTGTGAGTCTTTTTCCAGGTGACCAGGATATCCAACGAATCCATGAGGAACTTGCACTGCAGAAGAATGAATTCTGCATTGCTGGAAGGTTCCATCAGATGAAAGAAGAAGAACTGGAATGGACTGACACTTGAGCCTGAATGAGAGACTGTTTAGGTGGACAGCCAGCTGAAGATATGGACTTTGCTGGACATGTCATCAGAAGATTTCTAATTTGATGATATGTTTGGGTGCAGAGATTAGGATATTAAATAAGGGGTGGCATGTAGTAGTTTGGGCTGGGTGCCCTCTGCTACAGGGGGTGCTTCCTGTATCCAGAAGTCCAACCCAGAGGGGGTGGGCACAGAAAACTAGGTATTTCATGCCATAATTATCTGCGCCACTATAAGATCCAGCTCGGGGTGTGGCACTTCCTCTTTCTTTCCTTGCCGTCACCCGGTAACTGGGGGAGATGAGCAGTCTCAGATCTGGCCAGCTGAGACTAGCTTAGCATTGGGGGGGGGGGGGGGGGGGGGAAGAAGGAGCCCTGGGGTTCTTGGGTGTACCCTCAGGTGGGGATGGGATGTTTTCTGGGTCTGCTTTGGGATCTCTTTTGTCACTGCACTTCTGGCTCTCTGTAAACATTCACCGCTTCCATTTAAATTACCCATCACTTTTGCAATCTGTTTGTCTGAGTCGTTATTTCTACCCATGGTGGGGAGGGGGTCTGCCTCAACCCTTCACACCAATAAACCACAGCTAAAATGGGAAATCTCCATATCTTCCTGCATATACACATTGTTTTAAACTTTCAGTTACATATTGGCAAATATAAAAATAACAATGCTCACCATGTTTAATTCCTTTTAACAAAAGAAAGTGTCCTGTAATTGACCAGAAATACTAAAAATGTACATGGCAGACTTTTTGATGAGATTTTTGTAGAGGTATAACACTAACAAGAAAGTTAGCTTCCCTTCAATAAAAAAAAATTAACCATATGCCAGTTCTGTAGTTTGCCACAGTGTCAGTGAATAAGCGTAATAAAACTCTAGGCTTAGTGAATAAATACAATTGCAATGATCAAGATTTTAAATTTCCAAGAAAAAGGGAAAACGCTTTTTCAAAAATGCTTCCTGGATATCTGATCATGCCTTTTAAAATGGAATCTATGTTTACCCTTATTTCCTTAGAGAATGGTGTAAAATAACATTCATATATTCGTACTTCTTCTATTTGTCCTCTAAAAGAAAAGAGACTATTTATAATTTTGTCTTGTTAGGAAACATATTAAATTTAGATACTGTTTTGAGAGTAGGCACAAATATATATCCAAAATATTTTATGCTGGAAAATCACATGAAGATTTTGAGTTCAGTCAGGATAAACTGCTCCTAGTAAAATGTTCACAAGTGTCTGAATATAATTTTTTTTCCAATAAGAACTTAGTGTACATGGCAAAGTATATTGCTTAAGACTGTTTTACTTTCTCTCTTTAGGACAATAAATACAACTCTTTCCAGCCTAAACAATATAGGCTTATTATATATTGTTTTAACATTGTGCACTGTACAAAACTGTTTAAACATTATAAAAATACCCATCAATCAAACAACAAAATACACTCACCCTCTCTTCGATTAAGCCTTGCAAATCTAGGGCTGTGGCTGCTAGACAGCTCTGATGAACTGCTGAATGATGACTGAGGCAAATCCAACACCAACTGATCATCACAGTTATCTGCCAGTGAAGAACAACATGTTCAGGTTAATAAAATGAACACCACTTGCTGAAAATGTAACCAAAGAGAATAATATTAATATCTGAATCAACCTTGCATCTGAGAGCTGGACATCTTTATGTCTTTCCTCCTTTTGTATTATAGATAAAATTATCAATATTGAGGCAGCACTTTTTTTTTCTCACCCAATATTTAGTGAAACAGGCTATAGTTTATTATGTTCTTCAGTCAGCCATACTTGCCCACTTCTAACTAATGAGATCATACTAATGAATTGTTTGCAGTTTGCTCATTGTCATTTACATGGATAGCAACTGAAACCTTCTAGTTCTGATTATGGCACAAAGTTACAACATCAGTACATGCTCTTTATTTCCTTTAGATCTGATGTCCGCACAGGTCTATGCAGTCACATTTAATGTGTGCTAAATACAGCTATTTCTTAAACAAACAAACAAAAAATCCATAATGCCCAGAAAATAAAAATTAAAAACAAAACAAAACAAAACAACCCCCCCAACCCCAACAGAAAAAGCCACAAAGCAAATAAAAACAACCAGAACCAAATTAAATAAAAAAAATAATAAAACTCCTGTTAAATACGATAGGATTAACAAAACTGACAATTTTTTTTTGCTTTGCCAATGGTCTGCATATTTGGTAAAGACAGCACAAAATCACTGTTGCACAGTTATTAGTATGCAAGCCCTAACATCATACAGAATGAAACCTGAGTGTTTTAGAAAAGGAAGACTTAACTGCTGTTCACAATCAGTGGTGCATAAGCAAGAAAATGCTAATCAATACTTTGTATGTTAAATGTCTCTCCAGTTCAATTACTATACCAGGCATGTGTTCATTCTCCATTTAAATTTGAATAATATAAACTGAGAATCAATATCTGTTCCAGTTTTCTTTAAAAGGAGACTAAGACATTAGAAGATGTGTAAGTAAGGCTTAGCTATACTGTGCTGGCAGATATTCTCTAGAAAATGAGAAGAAATTATGTAAACTATTAGTCTTTATTAAATAGTTCTATTTTTTTTAAGAAATACACTCTCTGGATGCAACTGATAAGTGATGAGTCACAGGTGAGTCCTTCTTCTAACCTTTCTGTTTGTCTTCCAGATTTGCACTATCTAAATAATGAATATTAATTAATATAAAATCTTCTCCCAATGCAGTTCTAACTAGGAGTTTCTGCTGAATAATTATGGATATTTCTAATTAACAGCAAGACTTTCATATGAATATCTCAAGGGAAGTTTCTGATCACCTTTAATTTTTCTTACTTTTTTAAAAAAGTTGTTTCATTAGGTTCTTTAAACAAAAATTTTTGTAAAGAGAATGCCTGACCATGACTACTGCAGTTAGAAGCTGTCTCAAATACCATAAATAATGCCCAAACACTATGAAGAAGAGGATGTATTTATTGCTTTTGATTACTTGGCATATATCATAGTGGGGGGGGTTGGACTAGATGATTTTTAGAACCCAACCCAAACCATTCTGTGATTCTGTGACACCAAATTCAGAGCACTTCAGACAGGGGTAAGGAATAAGATTTTTATTTACTTTTGTAAGATTATTTCCTGCCCTAGTATTTTATAGCATAAAAAAAAAAAAAATTATAGCTACTCTTTATTGCCTACCACAAACTCATTTTTCACCTCGTTAGTCACAAATCGGATATATAATGGTGAAAAAGGATATGAGCTTTGTGATAAATTGACCAGCTTGTAAGGACAGAAGGTAACACATGAAGTTTCATCTTATAAGCAGATGCCTTTCATGAGTGTCTTAGAAAAAGGAAGTAATTAGGGTTCTCCTTAGAGCATGGAAAATAAAAATGAGATATTAGTAATAAACTATGTTGGAAAGACTATGATGTTTCTGTTTCACAGAGCAAGCTACTTAGACAGCTGAAACAGCGGAGCATTTCAAGTGGCACCAATCCCTTTTCTACTGAAAGCCTACATCGTAAGCCTGGTTTCCAAGATGAAAACTGAGAGGAGAGAACAGAGAGATATTTTCCCTCAAATATGTGTGCATTATCTGGAACCACAGAATCACAGAATGATTTGGGTTGGAAGGGACATTTAAAGGTCATCTAATTGAACAACACCTGAAGTAAAAAGGGATGGTTTCAACTAGATTAAGTTACTCAGATCCATGTCCTCCTTGGCCTTGAATATTTCCAGGAATGGGGCATCTACTACCCTTCTGAGTAATGTATTCCAGTGCTTCAGAACCCTTATTGTAAAAAGAAACAATCCTTATTATCTATCTACTCTAATTTGAAATTAACGGCCCTTGTCTTGTCATAACAGGCCCTAATAAAAGGTCTGCCCCCATCTTTGTTAAGGACTTGCTTTACGTGCGGAAAGGACACAATAATGTCTGCATGGAGCCTTCTCCAGGTTGAACAACCCCTTCCTTCTCAGCCTTTTTTCTTAGGACAGTTGTCCCATACTCCTGATCATCTTTCTAGCCTTCCTCTGGACCTGCTCCAGCAGATCTGTGTCTTTCCTGTGCTGACAACTCCAGAGTTGGATACATTTGAAAGAGATCATTACTTTCATGTATCTTGTATTTTCAACTTTGTTCTTCTGGTGAAGGGTGGCATATGTTATGATATGAAGCAAAAGGGTTAAATTGATTAATATTTACAAGCACTGGCAGATAAACAACAGCAGATGTACTATTTTTGTTTATAACACCCATACATCTGACTAAGTCTTCACAACTTTACAATTCAAAATGGAAAAAAAAAAGACAACATTTCTACTAAATGGTTGAGACAGTTGCTTTTCTAGTATTTCCTTCTGCTGAATACACTTGTCACCTCTTTTCCTCCTAATGAGCACATTAGAAAGGAATCCATGGTAGTGCATTACTCTGCCTACATGGTCTAATACATATGTATATGTGAAATTCATATATTGCTTTGAGATATTCCCAGAACTCACTGGGCACTATTTATCCTACAATGATTTATGTCAATTTATAATAGAAAGGTACATAAAAAGTTGAATATACATGAAATGTTACACAAAGTTGAACAGTGTGAGATACTTTTGTTTTATGCAATAATTATTAAAGAGAAATAATTGATGTTCCAGAAATAAATATGCTCTCAATAATCACACATGAAAACAACTTCATATGAACTTCTTTTCTTTATTATTGCTTTGCTGTATTTACTTTTCAGCTTACAGTGTGAAATGCAACTCAAAATTTAACAAGAATTCCAGAATGAAATCAAAAATATTTTGTAGAAATTGTCAGGAAACAGATAGTCATTATTGACTAATTTCTCAAATTTAGTAAGACCAAATGAAAAGATAACTTGTACAGCATGACAATTCTAAATGTTTTCACCTATCATGGAAGACCTACAACACAAAGAGTGTGAATCCAGTGTTTTCATCTCTCTGAATCTCTTGTACATTCTTCCTCCCCACAACTGCCCTGCTGTTTTAAGACAGCCCTGCTCTCACAAGCAAGTCCCCACACACAGATGGGAGGGAAAGTAACACCAAAAAAATTGGGTTGAGATAAGGAGGGTTTAATGAAAATAATACAGTGCACGGTTACATTAACTTATTTCACAGAAAAATAAGAACAGAAGCACCAGCAGAAGCCAGAGATAAAATAATCCCAATCCCAATCTTGAAGCCAGTCCAGTGGAAAAAGCCAACACTCCAAAAACTGTAAAACAGAAACAACCAGAAACAGAAACTTTGCTCTGGCCAGCACTCCCATTGTAAAGCTGGCATGATGTTAGCATAGTATCAAATAGTATCAGCAAGATTTGAGTTGGCTAAACCCACCCCTTATTCTATACCATCTACATTATGCCCAGGAGCAATTAATACCATACAATATACATCACTCACTGTCCTTTCTTACTCAAAATGAGATCACCTTGAGGTACAAAAGAGACTTCTTACTGCAGATGCTCTGGAGCTCCACCTGTCCCACTATAGTTAGAATCAGACCCCAGTACAATCAGGATCAATCCAAACAGCAAGGCTGTGTTTCCAGCCCTGGAGCAGTCTATTCCAAGGACACTCTCCACCCCTCCAAAGGTGTCAAGCTGCACCAGGGGATTTTTAGGCTCGAGGTGAGGAGAAAATTCTTCACTGAGAGAGTCATTCGTCATTGGAATGGGCTGCCCAGGGAGGTGGTGGAGTCACCATCCCTGGAGGTGTTCAAGAGGGGATTGGATGTGGCACTTGGTGCCATGGTCTAGTCATGAGGTCTGTGGTGACAGGTTGGACTCGATGATCTTTGAGGTCTCTTCCAACCTTGGTGATACTGTGAAAACAAATTGGGGGCTGTATTTCAGTGCTCAGCTTCTAACACATCCAGAGGTTGGGATCCCCCTGTCACACCAGAAATACAGATGAGTTCCACCCCTTGTAGTTTGATGGCATCAGAGTACACTGTGCATCTGTATCTACTTTATACTCTTGTGGATTCAACTTGCCAAGCCATCAGACTCATACAGTCCAATAAACTCAGTTGTCCCTCTCCTCCACCTGGTTGGAGACAGGACCCCTGCAATTATGACTAGAATTACTTTCATCCTTTGAAGATGCTTTGAAAGTCCCTTCAGGAAGGTCAGAAACATCAGTTCATCTGCCTTTTTTGAGGTGATTTTCCACCGTAAAGTGAGGCAGCGTTCTTCTAGCTAGAATTTACTTGTCGTTCACCGACTCATGCAACTAGGAATGAGGTGGCTTTTCCATCCCAATTTCACACACCCTCTCCATGGTCATGAAAGTAAAACCACAGTGTATGCCATGGTGTGAACCTCTGACGTTCTCTTCCTTGGACACGGAAGCACCTCCTTATGGTAGCTGAAACAGGGGACCATACAGGTGGGGAACAGGGCATGTTATTTTGATCTGATGGGCATCCTGGAACAGATCCTTCACAGCCGAAACACAGTCCTGTACATAGGAAAAGATGTCTTCCTTATATTGCCAGAGACTGCTAGTCATTTTAGAATAGAATAGAATAGAATAGAATAGAATAGAATAGAATAGAATAGAATAGAATAGAATTACCGAGGTTGGAAGAGACCTATCATCCAACACTTCCTAACATCTTCATCTTACATTCCAACTTCTTCCTAAACATCCAGCCAAAGCCTCCCCTGGAGCAGCTTAAGACTGTGTCCTCTTGCTCTGGTACTGGTTGCCTGGGAGAAGAGACCAAGCCCACCTGTCTACAACCTGCCTTCAGGTACTTGTAGACAGCAATAAGGTCTCCCCTGAGACTCCTCTTCTCCAGGCTAAGCAACCCCAGCTCCCTCAGCCTCTCCTCATAGGGAGTATGCTCCAAACCCCTCACCAGAGCTCTGGACACGTTATAGCAAGTCAACATCTTTCCTAAAATGAGGGGCCCAGAACTGGACACAGTACTCAAGGTGTGGCCTAACCAGTGCAGTGGACAGGGGCAGAATGACCTCCCTGCCCCTGCTGGCCACACTGTTCCTGATACAGACCAGGATGCCACTGGCCTTCTTGGCCACCTGGGCACACTGCTGGCTCATGTTCAGCCTACTATCAACCAGTACCCCCTGGTCCCTTTCTGCCTGGCTGCTCTCCAGCCACTCTGACCCCAGTTTGTATCTCTGCATGTGGTTGCTGAGGCCAATGTGCAGAACCCGGCACTTGGATGTGCTAAATCTCATGCTGTTGGATTCTGCCCATCTGTCCAGCCTGTCCAGGTCCCTCTGCAGAGCCTCTCTACCCTCCAGCAGATCAACTCCTGCCCCCAGCTTGGTGTCGTCAGCAAATTTACTGATGATGGACTCAACCCCATCATCCAGATCATCAATAAAGATGTTAAAGAGCATGGGGCCCATCACTGATCCCTGGGACACACCACTACTGACTGGCTGCCAGCTGGATGTGGCACCATTCACCACCACTCTCTGGCCTCGGCCCTCCAGCCAGTTCCTAACCCATGGCAGTGTGCTCCCATCCAAGCCATGGGCTGACAGCTTGGCCAGGAGTTTGCTGTGGGGGACGGTGTCAAAGGCCTTGCTGTGGTCCAGGCAGACTACCTCCACAGCCTTCCCCACATCCACCAGTCGGGTCACCTGATCATAGAAGGAGATCAGGTTGGTCAGGCAGGACCTGCTCTTCCTAAATCCATGCTGGCTGGGCCTGATCCCTTGGCCATCCTGTAAGTGCTGTGTCATTGCACTCAGGATGACCTGTTCCATAATCTTGCCTGGCACTGAGGTCAGGCTGACAGGCCTGTAATTCCCTGGCTCATCCAACTGGCCCTCAAAGGTAAACATAAAAATACAAGATCATATCTAAATTAACATACTAAAAAATGCTGTTTCTTTAACTTCTTAATGAAATTAAATCCAGCTATTATATTATTGGATATAATTTTCCCTTACAATTTAGTTTGCTTAAAGTTTCCTCAATAAACAAGAACTACTAATTGTTTTTGAACAGTATTGAATCACAGAATCAAAGAATGCCAGTTTGGAAGGGACTCCAAAGATCATCTGGTCCAACCTTTCTAGTGTAGCTTAAATGATATGGCCAGCACTCTGTGAGAAAAAACTTAGTGAAAATTATTAAGACATTTAAAAATAAGGGGCATATTATATTATATTATATCAAGAGTGTTTGTACTTACTCAAGCCAAAAAAAAAAAAAATCCACAATAACCACCCACCAATAAATATTTATTAAATCTGTAATTCACTCTTGTGTACTTCAAAGATTTTCCTATTACTGTGAAGACCAAATATCCTCAAGCCCACCTACTGCTTTTAAAACAAGAGATTTTTTTTCCCTACGAGTATGAATGTGTCTCACTTTACTTAACAGAACCTTTAAATATGTCAGTCATCAAAATTTAGTCTTCAGTCCATGTGTTGGCTTGCAATTAACTTCAAAATATTCACTGTATTTAATGAGATTCATGTAACATAGATGAAAAGACATTCACTCCTCTGCTTTTGCTGAGAGGTGTTGAACATTATGCTGATCCCAATTATGTCAAACTCTTCATCAATAAGGATACAAATAATGAGATGTCAGGTTCATACATATGCAGAAAATTAGATCAGGATAGTTTCAGGCCTTCTGGCTACACAATATGCAATATAACTTAATACAGAGCTGGTCAGTGGCTTCTGTTGCTGCTATATGTGTCCCTTTCATTTATTTCCTGACCAGAGTCTGAGCACTTCATCTTGAGTCTGCTGCAACCCCCTTGAACCTAAGAGTTTTGCAACAACTAACTAGAAAAATTGTACTATTCCCTGCATGCCAATATGAGGTCTCTGACATAGTTCTTAGACGTGGTTCCATTTTCCACTCTTCTGTACATTTTGTGGAATATTTTTAAACATTTCCAAATACTGCATTTGAACTGCATATAGGATCCATAGAACCTCACAGTGCTTTGCTTTGCTGACATTTTCAGCTGCTTACTACTTTGAAAAATGTTAACCCTTGAAGTTGAAATTTTATTGGTGATTGGCCCAGGCTGACTTTTTGTTTACTTATTTTGCTTAGACATGAATTTTCATCAATAAATGCCAGCTCTTTATAGAGGGAGGTGGAAGCAGAATTGGCTGTCTAAGATTAAAAATTCTTTACAATTTTGTGAGAGTTTCACTGCAGACATAAAGAATAATTCATCAAGGAAAGAACTTACATGACAGAGATGATTCTTTCCTTTACTTTGAAATAAAATCTTCCAGTTTTCTGATAAAATTGTTATTTTGCAGACTATGCTTCAAACAGATTCAGGACAGAATTCTAGCACTTTACGGTCAGTTATTCCTAATATGCTATTCACATCAGACATGCAATGCTTAACATGACAAAAAACATCCAATGATATATTTCCTTCCTTTAAAAGAGCTGTCCTCATTTCACGATTGTGTCTATTTCACAACAAGGAGAGATCAAGAATAAAAATCCCAATTTCCTCTGTGCTCACCAACTGAACACTTTGTTTACAAGGGGCATGAAAGTCTTTTGTGACTGAACATAAAGGACTTACAAGCCACACCAAGAGAAAGAACATGAAGAGTGCAGTTAAATATATTGGAATGCAGTGGTGAAGGACTGGAAGAGATACACAATTCTTTTTCTAAACACAAACATTTACAAAATTCAACTTCACTATAGAATGTCAAGAGCTTGTATGGTTCTCATAGCTGGGAATTATACTTTCCTTCTTTATGTATGTATCCATTTATTTAGTTACTTATTTATCCTTTTAATTTTTATCTGAATTAATTAATCACTTTTATTTCATACTAATGAAAAAGGAGCATTTTAGTGCTCAGAAACCAGCTCTAAGTCAACACTTGTCTTAACTGACATTAAAGATACATTTATAATAAGTTATCTTGCACCTGATTTTCTTTGTCTTCTCTAGAAACCTGCAGTCTATGATCCAATGAAAGTGAAGTTCTGTAACTAAATCTTAACTCCTAATTCCTAACACTCTTTGAAATTAAAGAAGTCCTTGTAGTGTTGGAATTCTGGAATGGAAGGATGCCAGCTCTTCAGGAAGGACAGGCAGGGAAGATGTGGAGGAGTGTCATCCATTATGTCAAGGACCAGCTGGCACGAATGGAACTTTGTCTGGAGATAACTGAGAAGCCAACCAAAAGCTTATGGACTGGGATTAAAGGGATAGCAAGGACAAGTGAGGGTCTGCTGCAGGACACCCAACCAGAAGGGCTGAGTGGAACAGACTGTCAATAGACAGATACAAACAGCCTCACATTCACAAGCTTAGTTATCATGGGGGACTTTATCCACTCTGACACCTGTTGGAAGGTGTAGCAGTTTGGGCTGAGTGCCCTCTGCTGTGTTTACTTCCTGTGTCCAGAAGTCCAGCCCAGAGGGGTGGACACAGGAAATTAGGTATTTCCTACCATAATTCTCTGCACCACTATAAGATCCAGTGCAAGGTCTTGCACTTCCTCTTTCTTCCTCCTCCGTCACCCGGTAACTGCGGGAGATGTCTCCCAGCCATGGGCCTGGCTAGGCTCAAGGCTGGTGGGGATGGGCAGTCTCAGATCTGGCCAGCTGAGACTAGTCTAGCAGCAAGGGGGGGAAGAAGGAGCCTTGGGCATCTTCAGGTGGGGATGGGATGTTTCTGGGTCTGTTTTGGGATTTGTCACTGCGCTTCTGGCTCTCTGTAAACATTCACTCTTTTTCATTTAAACTTTCCATCACTTTTGCAATCCATTTGTCTGAGTCGTTATTTCTGCCCGTGGTGGGGAGGGGGTCTGCCTCAAACCCATTGCAGAAGGACAACACAGCAGGACATAAGCAATCCAGGAGGTTCCTGGAATGCATTTATGGTAAATTACTTGTCCAAGTGACAGAGGAGCCAATGAGGAAAGATGGTATGTAGGACCTTGATCTCACCAACAAGGAGGGGCTGGTGATAGAATGAAGAGTGAATGATTTAAACTGAAAGAGGGTAGATTTAAGACTAGGAAGAAATTATTTCCTGTGGGGGTAATCAAACAGTAGAACAGGTTGCCCAGAGAAGCTGTGGATGTTTTCTACCTGGAAATATCCAGAGCCAGGTTAGATGGGGCTTGGAGCAGCTTGATCAAGAGGAAGGTGAGGGAGGCTGGAGCAAGATGATCTTTAATGTTCATTCCAAACCAAACCATTCTATGATCCTATGATTTTATGATTCTGTGATTAAGTTCCATGATTATTGGATCAAATTGATATTTTTTAGTAGATTTCAATTTCATCTTATGTGTGTGAATTCAGTGATGAAAGATTGTATGATTCGATATAACATCCATGCAGATAAACTAGAACTGAGGGGTGATGGAAGAAACAGGCTCTTAGTACTAAAGATTGTGGTGGGTTAACGCCCATTCTGAAAACAAAACCAAAACAGGGTGGAGGGCTTATGGGTGCTTTGCCCTCCCTGCAGGGTGTTTTCCCCCTGGGAAACTGAGTCTGTTCCACTCCCCCCTCCCTGCCCAGCTAGGGTATAAAAGGCAGGACATTGCAGCCATTAGGTCTCCTTTTGGCTCCTGACTTTCCTGGATGAGAGCTACAGCAGCTCTTTCCTTCTCCTCTGCCACATGGTCGGGCCTGATCCTTCTCCCTGCTGCCTCTGCACCTCTTCAGAGAGAGACGGGTTTTGTATTCTTTCTTCTTTGTCCCCCTCCCATCCATCCTTGTTTCTTACCCTTGTGAACCTTACCTGTTGTTGTTATATATATATTGTTTCAAGAAAATTCTTTACCTCTCTACTTCCAGGCTGACTCCAAATTATTGCTTGGTGGATTTGCTCCTTCCATTTCCTTTTTTTTCCTTCCCTCTGTTGGGAGGTAGAAGAGGGGGAACAGGGGAGAGATTCTCAGCCTTGTCCCCATCTGAGATCTTAACTCCCAGTTAAGGCTAAAACCACCACAAAGGTATACAGAAAAATTTATAAGTTAACAAAATAAATAGTTGTAACAATTTAGATCATATATATTACTGTGGCAGTTTAGGCTTGGTGCCTCCTAAACTGAGTTACACCTCCAGTTTCCAGAGTGTAGAGCCTAATGGGTAGACACAGGAAACAGCTTATTTCTACCCATAAATCTTGCACCTTCACAAATCTAGTTGCAAAGTAATTTTCCTTTTCTTTCTTCTCTGCTCTCATGGGAGATGCTTTCTTATTTGGTAGTGGTGGGGGATTTTCTCAGGCCTCTTTGGCCTGTTTAAGCCTAATGCCAGGATAAGAAGGTGGTGTCAATTTTAGGCCTGGCCAGCCTGAGACCAGCCTAGCAATAGGGGGGAAGAAAGTGTCCTGTGAGTTTTGAGTGCACCCCAAGTGGGGAGAAGGAAAGCACTGGGTTTTTGGTGTGATGTAAAGGAACTCTGTATACTTTAGATACACTTACCACAAATGCTTTGTAGTTTTTGTAGTATGTTAATTGCTTTTCCATTTAAACTTTTCATAACTATCCAATCCCTTTGTGTGTGTCATTCCGTTGCCTGTTTGGGGGCAATAGAGCATCTGTCCCACTCTAAACTAGGACAAATAATGAATCAAGAAAGTAGAAGAGCATGCCTCCTAATAGACAGGAAAATAAAGGCATATTTCTTTACCAAAAAAAAGAGAGTCAAAACTGGTAAGATTGACTAGAATAGATTCTAAATATTCTAAAACATCCAAATCTGAAATGTGTAGAGTCTTATGCTTAGTTGAATAAACAAACTAATGTTATTTTATCTAATATTTCTACTATTATAAGACCTTTCATTGATTTTTTAATGTTATTGAGCTTTGGTGGGGATTTCAACAAGACAAAATACAGGGTCAAAAAACAACTAGTAGTAATAGGTTAAGTGTTAATAAGAATGATCTAAAGATTAAACAATTTTTAAAACTAAGCATAATGAGTTCATTCTCTGAAAGGCAGTAAAAACTAATGTAATTTGTAAATTAAGTTGTAGGAATCTTAAGCATATGAGTAGTAAAACATCAAGAATTTTACCCAGAACCAAAAAAAATTTCTATATAATAGGAATTAAAAAGAAGTTCCTTAAATATAAAATTAATATATCTCATACTAAGAAGAAGAGATAATTTTTATTATCTTTAATCATTTTGTCCCAAGTAGATGAAAAAGAATTTTGCAACAGCATGAAATGTGCTTTCATATTAAATGTCTTACCTTTTTTTCATTAATTACAATTTTGTTATGATTGTGCTATCTCTATTTTTTCTTTCTTTTTTTAAAAATCTTGAATATTTCATGGTAAATTAATTCTTTCTCTCTTTTCCCCCCCTTTTTTTGGTGAGATCAATAAAAGCATCTTTACTAAAGGAGCATTTCAAATTCCTTAATACTGAAAGAATGTTGAAATGTTTTTTTCTTTTGCTTGAACCAGCAGAAGCAGGGAGAAGGGGAAGGGATTGCTAGTTCATTCCACTTACAACTTTAATTTTGATTTTATTAACTGAAACAACTGTGTGATTGTGTGAAAACTTTTTTCAAGGTAGGCATTTTTCACTGGATTACATTTCATCCAAGTGTTGTGGGTTGAAACATTCCCCCCAACATTGACTTTGCCAGACCAACCCAGTTGGAAACAAATGAAAGCTGTATTTACAAGCCAAAACTACAATCTATAATGGAATGCAATGAATATGTACAAATATACAATGTTTACAGTACTTATATTTACAGTTAATAAACAACATGAGAACCTCCCTGGTTGGAAGCTACTAACTTCGCCTTCCCTGCCTCCCCAGACTCCCCCTGTACAAAAAAAGGGAATAAGGAGCAGAGAAATGTTAATACCAAAACAATGTAGCCAAGGTGAAGCAGAAATAATTTAGTATCCGTCCAGAATGAAGAGGTGAGAAGAGAAGGATTGTTTTGGTAAAAACAGTTTAAGTTCCTTATGTCTCCAATGAGATTATTTAGAATTATCTTTATTTTCCATTTTTTATATCCAATAGTGATTTATTTACATGTTACTACTTTCTGTTCAAGATCAGTGAAAAAAATTTGAAGGCATAGCCTGAAACAACCACACCAAGAAAGAGATTTCCCATACTTAAAGTTAGAAAAAAACACACTTCCTTTTCAATCAGAACAAAACGTATACCAAAATGTTTTGGAGGCATAAACAAAACAAGTTTAAAAAAAAACAAACAACCAAAACCAAAAACAGACCCTTGTCAACTAAATTGACAAAAATAAATTATTATTCAAGCATAACCCACTGAGGCAACCATCTTTATAAACATGTGTTATGATGCATCAGGAACAGTGTGGCCAGCAGGAGGAGGGAGGTGATTCTCCCCCTGTACGCTGCACTGGTTATGCCACACCTTGAGTACTGTGTCCAGGTCTGGGCCCCTCAGTTTAGGAAGGATGTTGACTTGCTGGAATGTGTCTAGAGAAGGGCCACAAAGTTGGTGAGGGGTTTGGAACACAAGCCCTATGAGGAGAGACTGAGGGGGCTGGGGTTGCTTAGCCTGGAGAAGAGGAGACTCAGGGGTGACCTTATTGCTCTCTACAACTACCTGAAGAGAGGTTGTAGGCAGGTGGGGGTTGGTCTCTTCTCCCAGGCAGCCAGCACCAGAAGAAGAGGACATAGTCTCAAGCTGCACCAGGGGAAGTTTAGGCTGGAGGTTAGGAAGAAGTTCTACACAAAAAGAGTGATTGCCCATTGGAACCGGCTGCCCAGGGAGGTGGTGGAGTTGCCCTCATTGGAGGTGTTCAGGAGGAGGCTTGATAGCGTGTTTGGTTGCATGGTTTAGTTGATTAGGTGGTGTTGGATGATAGGTTGTACACGATGGTCTTGAAGGTCTCTTCCTACCTGGTTCTATTCTTAATAATTCTATTCTTAATAATATTTTGTAGGCAGAGATATCAATTAAAAGTATTATTTATTAATACAAACATCTCATGGAAAACTTATTTGCAATATATTTACAGTTTCAAGTATTTGATTGGGAAATTTATAAACAGCAATTAGTTTTGGGAAGAGAGAATTGGTACATGGCCATCTGGTCTGCAAAGTGGGAACCAGATGTTGGCAAAATTAAAGCAGCTGGCACAAACTTTTACAGAAACTGTTATAGAAAAATATTCAGTTTACTCAAAAACTTAGAGTCCAGAATCCTTCTAGAGTTTTCTGGGCTTACATATTACAAAATACAGTGTGGATGCACAAATAAACAAAGCAGATGATATGGTGTGTACCATGTGGTTGCTTGCTTTATTGGATTAAAAGTTCCTGGTGCCTTGCTGGAAGAAACTTTCCAGAGGCTTTCGCAGCTTGGCTCTTTGAGCACATTGCTGGAGAGAGAGTTTTCCGCTCTGGAGAAAGTTCTGCCACCAAGGGTTTGCAGAGCATGGTTCAGCTTGCTTGTAGCTGCAGTTTGCATGGCACTGCACTCAGGCAAGCAGCTGCTTCTAGAGTCACGGTCCAGAGTGAACAGTTCTCCATGCACCAGGGCTTGGTTCTCAAGACAAATGATTAGTGTTTTGTGGGCAAAAGATGGTGTGGAGTAAACAAAGACATTAGCACACTTGTTTACCAGAACAACACAAATTTAACATTTGCTGAAGGATGTCTGCCAAGTGCAAAAGAAATTTAAAAGCTATTATGGTAGTTTTAGACTATGCCTTTGAAATTTTGTTACAGATTTTGAACAGAAAAGAAAAATATAAATAAATCACTAATGGATGTAAAGTGAAAAACTAGAGATAATTCTAAACAAATTCATTGGAGAAATATCTGCTATAAGATTTGCTGTACCAAAACAATTCTTTCTTTTTTTCTGATGTCTTCTCTTTTTGCTTCACTTGGGAGAGATTAACCTGCTTTTGCCTGACCATGGCTGCATTATTTTGGTTAAGTCTGACCATTGTTTTCTCTCTCTCTCCTTTCTCCCATTTGGACCTGGGCGGGGGAGGAACAGCTTCCTTGGTCCTTTTGACCAGGGGGGTTTTCATGTTGTTTGCTAATTGTAAACATCTGTATAATATTGTAAGTACTGTATATCTTGTACATATTCATTGCATTCCATTCTAGAGTGTAGTTTTGCTTGTAAATACATCATCCATTTACTTCCAACTGAGCTTGTCTAGCAAAGTTAATGTTGGGGGGATATTTCCACCCACCACATTACCAAAAAAAAAATAAAAAATGGCACCTGTCCAAAGTAGGGCAATTGCTTGATTGATTAAAGAAGCAAAATGAAACTGTTTGGTGTTTTGTGGCATTTGGTGTAATCTGCTCTGGCTGTTATGCTGTACAAATGGTGTGTGTTGGCGATGATTGATAAAATAGGCAAATATTTGGCATATAAGATGTTTCTTTGGTTTAAATACAAGCTGAAGATGCTATATGATTATTCTCTAAGATTTATTTGGTTAAGAAAATATAATAATGTGACTATAACTCTTCCTGCAGAGATATGTGAATTCAATGTTCCTGTTACAGAGAGTTATGTAAGCATATGGGACCCCAAAATTATTCACTATGCATGAATCTGCTATTTGTGATAGTAGTTGTATGCCTGTTGATAGCACTGTACCGAGAGAGTCGTGCAGCTAGTAACTGGTCTACTTTTAGGCACAGAAGGAGATCTGTCTCTAATGCAGAAATTTCTAGTGATGAGGAAGATACAGAGACAGGACAAACAGGCAGAAGCAGGCAGGCAGGAGTCAATGGGAAAGCTGCTCTGAGTAGGAGTGGAAGCTCTGGCATTCAGTCAGCAGCAGGGCAGATGCATCCCATAGCGGCACTGCCAGAACCTAAGACATAGGCCATGGCTTCAAAGGCAGCAGCCATTAGCCAGGCAAAGTCTCTTTCACCTGCAGTGGCTGGAGCAGAAGTGAGTCCCGCAGAAGCCACAGGGTCCCAAAGACCAACCAGTGACACCAGTTTTGCACAAACCCCTTGTACTTCTTCCAATCCTGCTGTAAATTTAAAAGCAGCTCCAGTTAAACAGATCACAGTTTTGGACAAAAGCAGCAGGCACAAGGCAGATGCCGAGGAAGAACAAGATTCTTCTGCTGATTAGGGACCTTCTGTTAAAAAGGATGCTTCTGATGATGGAGAGAAAGTCTGCCTTAGAGATTCAGCTGAATTACTGAGGTCATCAATGGATAGTGGAGATGCAGGACAGCATATGGGTCCTGATAGGTTAGGAGATAATGGAGGTGCTTCTAAACTTAAAGAGGTCCTACGGAGGGTATCAGCAGGATCGATCGTAGGGACGGCCAATTCAAGAAGAGGAGGATGATGAGGATGATGAGGATGAGTATGAGGGTGGCATACAGTCAGGTAATGCACCCAGGCAGGAAATTAGGCATGTAAGAAAAGATTACAATGAGGAGAGATTGAGCCAATTCTGACCTGGTGAGGAAGGTGTTATGATATAGGTGCCCCTGTTTTAGTGGTGGGGGGCAAGTCTGCATCCCAGCTTGGAACTCTCTTGAAAGATACAGGAATTGATAGGCATCTAGGCAGATGTCTTGGTAAGGTTTGTCTGTGGACACACCTTCTATTGGCAGCTCTTATGAGGTACCCATCCAGAGATGACCTTCCATGGAACACTAAGTCTTAGAACACTATGAATCAAGGAATTAAGCATTTCAGAAAGTTTGCTGTTAGAGAAGTGATGTATGGTGATCATGATACTCTCAATCCTGATGAAATTCCCATGGGAACAGGCCTCTGCCAAAAAGCAGAATTGTAGCAAGAAATTATGGTGGAGCACCTCCTACTGTTAGTCATTTCACTGACCAAATGAGGAAATTAGAGGATAGTCTCACACATGTTTCTTTAGGCTCAGACACTGAAACTCTGTCTTGAAAGACTGAGAATTGTATGAAAGAACTGAAGGAGGAATATAAAAACTCAATATCCAAATTCAATTCTGTATCCATCTTCTTCCAGATGGATACAAGTTTAAGCTGTCAGAAACAGACATCCTCCAAGGAGACCATTCCAAAATAGGTCAAGCCAGAACACACAAGAAAGGCAACCATGTGGGAGTATTTGGATAACCCTGCATGATCAGTTTTGTGAGAATATGAATAGATGGGATGGTCAACCAACTTCTGATATTTTCAGGACATTCAGGAGTACAGTATCACAGTATCACAGTATCACCAAGGCTGGAAGAGATCGCAAAGATCATCGAGCCCAACCTGTCACCACAGACCTCATGACTAGACCATGGCACCAAGTGCCACGTCCAATCTCCTCTTGAACACCTCCAGGGACAGTGACTCCACCACCTCCCTGGGCAGCCCATTCCAATGACAAATGACTCTCTCAGTGAAGAAGTTTCTCCTCACCTCAAGCCTAAACTTCCCCTGGTGCAGCTTGAGACTGTGTCCTCTTCTGGTGCTGGTTGCTAGAGAGAAGAGACCGAGCCCTTCCTGGCTACAACCACCTTTCAGGTAGTTGTAGAGGGCAATGAGGTCATCCCTGAACCTCCTCTTCTCCAGGCTAAACAATCCCAGCTCCCTCAGCCGCTCCTCATAGGGCTTGTGTTCAAGGCCTCTCCCCAGCCTCATTGCCCTTCTCTGGACACATTCAAGTGTCTCGATGTCCTTCTTAAACTGAGGGGCCCAGAACTGGACACAGTACTCAAGGTGCGGCCTAACCAATGCAGAATACAGGGGCGCAATGACTTGCCTGCTCCTGCTGGCCACACTATTCCTAATACAGGCCAGGATGCCATTGGCCCTCTTGGCCACCTGGGCACACTGCTGGCTCATGTTTAGGCAGCTGTCAATCATCACCCCCAGGTCTCTCTCTGTTTGGCAGCTCTCCAGCCACTCTGACCACAGCCTGCAGCCGTGCATGGGGTTGCTGTGGCCGAAGTGCAACACCCGGCACTTGGATTTGTTGAATGCCATCATATTGGACTCTGCCCATATCTCCAGTCAGTTGAGGTCCCTCTGCAAAGCCCTTTGACCCTCTAACTGACCAACATCTGCTCCCAGATCAAAGGCCTTGCAGAAGTCCAGGCACACTACATCCACAGCCTTCCCTACATCCAGCAGGTGGGTCACCTGATCACAGAAGGAGATCAGTTTGGAGAAGCAGGACCTGCTCTTCCTAAATCCATGTTGGCTGGACCTAAGCCCTTGGCCCTCATTCAGGTACGCAGTTATTGCCACCAAGATAATCTCTTCCATAATTTTCTCTGGCACTAAGGTCAGGCTGACCTGCCTGTAGTTTCCAGGTTCCTCCATCTGACCCTTCTTGTGGATGGGCACCACACTGGCCAGTTTCCAGTCATCTGGGACCTCACTGGAGAGCCAGGACTGGAGGAAAATGATGGAGAGTGGCTTGGCCAGCTCATCTGCCAGGTCTCAGCACCATAGGATGGATCCCATCTGGTCCCATGGACTTGTAAGTGTCTGAGTGGCTCAGCAGGTCCCAAACTAATTCCTCATGGATTTCCGGGGCATTACACTGCTCCCTGATCCCATCACCCAGCTCAGGAGGACACTCTTCCTGAACTCCTCCTGCCTTGCTGTTAAAAATTGAGGGAAAGGTGTTCAGAACCTCAGCCTTTTCCTCATCTTCAGTTACAGTGTTCCCCTCCAGGTCCAATAAGGAGTGGAGGTTCTTCTTGCCCCTCTTTTTACTGTTAATATATGTGTAAAAATGTTTTTTATTATCTTTCACAGAGGTGGCCAGCTTAAGTTCTAACTGGGACTTTGCCTTTTTAATTTTTTTCTACATAACCTAACAACTTCCTTAAACATACCTCGAGAAGCTTTCCCCTCCTTCCCCTTCCCTTAATTCCTCCAGGAGCTGCTTTCTCATCCATGTTGGTCTCGTCTTTCGGCATATGGGAACTGCCAGTTCCTGTGCCTTCAAGAGCTCCTGTTTGAAGTAGGTCCAACCCCCCTGGACCTCTTGGTTCTTGAGGGCTGATACCCAGGGAACTTTGTGAATAAGTTTCTTAAACAGGCTGAAGTTTGCCCTCCGGAAGTCCAAGGTGAGGGTTCTCCTCCCTATCTCCCTGCATATTGAAAACTTCACTATCTCACTATTACGGGAGCTGCAGAGTGGCAGAGCCCAAGGTAACAATACCAGAAGGGTAGCTGTTATTTCCTCAGTTTCCTGAAAAATCTCTAATAGCTCCAACAGTGATTCCAACTCTGACACTAGATGCTGTGCTGACTGCATATGTGGATGTATTCCTCATAATTAGGATGCCCTGCCTTCTGCCAGGGGGAGGAAAGGGATAATAGAGATAACAGGATGCATTGGGATGTGTACATTCAGTGGTCTGGCACTTCAAAATTCCAGAAGTACAGGGCCTTGGTTGACACAGGAGCTCAGTGCATGATAATACCATCAAATTATCAAGGGTCAGAGCCTATAACTATTCTGGGAGTCACTGGTGGATTTCAAGAGTTGACTAAGTTGCAGGTTGACATAAATTTAACTGGGAAAGTGTGGAAGAAACATGCAATTGTAACAGGACCTGAAGCACCTTGTATTTTGGGAATTGATTTTCTGAGAGAAGGTTATTTCAAAGACCCTGGCACCATCCCCTGAGCCAATTGTTGATGGTGTGGGTTCTCCCGTTCCTCTCTGTGTACTCCCCTGCCACTGAGGGAACTGAGCAGAACCTCACTTGAGCTCCTGCCCCATCAATCAATTGTCCAAGGGCCCTGAACTCCTTCTTAATTGCCCTGGTGCCCTTCTTGTCAATTACATCACTCCCAGTCTGTATTACCAGTAGAGGGTAGTAGTCAGAGGGATGGATCAGCTTTGGGATTCTCCTTGCAATGTCCCTTACACGCACCCCAGGTAGGGAGCAGACATCCCTGTGGGATGGGTTGGGACAACATATGGGTCCCTCAGTACCCCCCAGGAGAGTCCCCAACAACTATAATCCTTCTCCTTTTCTTTGTGGAGCTGGTCATTATAGCTTGTGGGGACTGCTTGGCCGTAGGCTCCCTTCTGGATGGCTGCTCCTCAGCCCTCTCATCCCCACTGCCCTTGGCCTGCAGGGCCTCATACTTATTATGCAACGGCAGTGGAGGAGGAGGAGAGGGCTGGGGTGGATTTCTCTTGCCACCCCTGGCAGGTACTTGTATCCATCCCTCTCCATTTCCAGGGACCCTTCCCTCAGCAGGGGAGATCTACAGAGCCTTCTCCCACAAATCTAACTCCCTTTCACTTTCCTTTATTGTCCTTACCTCCTCCTTCAGCTCGGCCACTTCATCCTTCAGCTCTGCCACCAGGCTGAGGAGAAAGTTCACCTGGTCACACCTGACACAGGTGTCCTCTCCCTCCCCCTCTATTCCAAGTGCCAGGCTTAAGCACTCTCTGCAGCTGGCAGCCCGGACTCCAGCATGCTGGTGAAGCAACTCTGTCTGGGTAGATGCTTTTTTTCTACCCTTTGTCCGAGTGACAACCATGGTTCAATGTTTGAGTGAAAACAAAACTAAAAAAAAAAAAAAAATTTCTTTGTTTTTGTAAGCAGCCGATAGGCTGTCGAACCAAAATCTCGCCGCACGCACTGCCCAGGCAGGATTTAAACCTCCCGTGGCTGACGTCAGGCTCCCGTTCCCGCACACACTCATGAGAGCACAATGCTGCCAGAACCCCTGCCCACCAGGACTCCTCCTGACCCACAAAACCCCGAAAGTAAGGCAAAAAGCCGAGCAGAAAGCTCACAATCTAAGCAGAGTGGTCCTGAAGCAGCGGTCCCGACTGGCTATCAAGACTCCTAGGCCAGGAGGATTCCACCTCACCTCCCCCCAGCCTTTCCTGTTCCTTTTTCCTCTGTTAATTAGAAGAAAACACAAAAGGAGAAAATGTTAGAGGGATATTTAGTTAGCTCAAAAACATCATTAGTAAGTCAGTACTGCTTATCTCAAGTTTTGCTGATAAGTGGTCTCTCTCTGTCCAGGACAGCATGCATGCCAGCAGAAAGAGACAGAGTGAGACTGAGAGAAAAGAATGTGAAAGATATTCCTATGGTACATCTCACATCTGACCAATGAAATTGTTTTAGAATAGAACAGAATAGGATAGAATAGGATAGAATAGAATAGAATAGACCAGATTGGAAGAGACCTTCAAGATCATCATGTCCAACCCACCATCCAACACCACCTAATCAACTAAACCATGGCACCATGGCACCAAGCACCCTTTCAAGTCTCCTAAACAACTCCAATGATGGTGAATCCACCACCTCCCTGGGCAGCACATTCCAATGGGCAATCACTCTCTCTGTGTAGAACTTCTTCCTAATATCCAACCTAAACCTCCCCTGGCGCAGCTTGAGACTGTGTCTTCTTCTTCTGGTTCTGGTTGCCTGGGAGAAGAGACCAACATCTGCCTGTCTACAACCTCCCTTCAGGTAGTTGTAGAGAGCAATAAGGTCACCCCTGAATCTCCTCTTCTCCAGGCTAAGCAACCCCAGCTCTCTTAGTCTCTCTTCATAGGGTTTGTGTTCCAAACCCCTCACCAACTTTGTTGCCCTTCTCTGGACACATTCCAGCAAGTCAACATCTTTCCTAAAATGAGGGGCCCAGAACTGGACACACTACTCGAGGTGTGGCCTAACCAGTGCAGTGGACAGGGGCAGAATGACCTCCCTGCTCCTGCTGGCCACACTGTTCCTGATACAGGCCAGGATGCCATTGGCCTTCTTGGCTGCCAGGACACACTGCAAGCTCATGTTCAGCCTACCATTGGCCAGTACCCCCAGGTCCCTCTCTGCCTGGCTGCTCTCCAGCCACTCTGACCCCAGCCTGTAGCACTGCATGAGATTGCTGTGGCAAATGTGCAGAACCCAGCACTTGGACATATTAAATCTCATACCTTTGGATTCTGCCCATCTGTCCAGCCTATCGAGGTCCCTCTGCAGATCTCTGCTACCCTGTGACAGATCAACTCCTGCCCTCAGCTTGGTGTCATCTGCAAATTTACTGATGATGGACTCAATGGACTCATCCAGATCATCAGTAAAGATATTAAATAATCTTTGTTTTCCTTTTTACACCCAAGTATAGATTTGCTCAGAATTTTTTTTAAAGGCACAGCTTAAACTGGCACAATCCACCCCTTCTAAACAATTTCATCAGCTGTTAGTACTGTCCATCTAATCTAAAACAACGTCTACAATTTGTAAATAAAGTTCACAGTCCATTCTGGCTGTCCTCAGATGTAGATGATTCAGAAGTCCAAGAAAAAGCAGGAAACAAGAAAAAAGAAAACAGTTTGCCTTCTTTGCAGATGAAGTGAAGTAAAAGGAACAGGGACTCTTAGTTGACTCAGGGCTCTCAGTGTTCATGCACTGTACATTTCCTCATGGATTCTTCTTTTGGGCGTGATGTTCTACAACACTCCGAAGTTAAACTCTCTCAGCTAAAGTTAGATTTCTTTGTGGAATACACTGAATTTCACCATTACTTAATAAATGTGACCAGGACCTTCAGCTGAAACCACCCCTCCATCTTGCCACTGTACTCCCAGAAATTGGATATCTCTGGCAGATCCTTTCACCTTGTCTTACTTAACGGCAAAACCTGCTTTCAGGAGAATGTTGATGATTTTCTTACCTTTCTCAAAGACTTCTTCAGCAGTTTTACCCCAGAAAATGATATTGTCAGTGAACTGGATGTGTTCTGGAGCATCACCTTTCTCCAGAGCATCACGGATCACTGCATGACAGATGTTTGAGCTGTGGATCCAGCCCATTGGCAATCTGTTAAACAGAGTCCCCTCTAGGTAAAGGCAAACTGAGATTTGCATTCCTGTGCTATGGGAGTAGAGAAGAAAGCATTAGCAATGTCTATGGTAGCATACCATACGACCTCTTTGGATTCCAGCTCAGAATGAAGTTCCATCGTGTCTGGTACTGCTGCACTCATAAGTGGAGTTACTTCCTTCAGAGCATGCAAGTCAACTGTCAGATGCCAGTCTCCATTCTGCTTTCACACAGGCCACAGTGGACTGTTGAAAGGTGAATGAGTTTTGCTGATGACTCTCAGACTTTCCAACTGAAAAATCAGATTCTCAATGGCAACAAAGAGTCACATTTTGTTCTGTATTGTCTGTGATGCAGTCTGAGAAGCAGCCAGCAACTTTATGTCCTTTATCTCATGTAGTCCCACAACTGCAGATTCATCAGAAAGCTTAGGTCTAATAGACAGATTCAATTTTTGTCCATCAATTTCTATAGATGCTGCTCCAAAAGCCCATTTGTAACCCTTAGGGTCTTTGAAATGCCCTTCTCTCAGAAAATCAATTTCCTAAATACAAGGTGCATCAGGTCCTGTCACAACAGTATGCTTCTTCCATTGTTTACCAGTTAAACTTATATCAACTCATACTGTACATTACAGGCAATGCAGAACTAACTGTGACTCTTTAGTGCCCACATGAGCGAGGATGTCAAGAGGTTACCAGAAAGTCTCATTTACCTTTCAACAGTCTGATATGGCCTGTGCAAAAGTCAAATGGCTAATGGCCTCTGACAGTCAACTTTCATAGCCTAAAGGAAGTTGACTCCACCCATGAGTGCTTCTGTACCAGACATGTTTGAACTCCAGTATGAGCTGAAATGCAAAGAATCCAAATGGTACACTACCACAGACATTTCTAATGTTTTTTTCTCTATTCCCATAGAAGATGAATGCAAACCTCAATTTACTTTCACCTGGTGGGTCGTCCAGTATACATTTAATCATTTACCCTAGGTAGGGAAACACAGTTCAACAATTTGTCATGCAATGATCTGTGATGCACTGTAGAAGGGTGGAGCTTCAAAACTTGTGCAGTTTATTGATGATATCATTATGTGGGCTAACACTGGTGAAGAAGTCTTCAAGAAAGGTAACAAAATCATTGACATTCTCCTGAAGGCCAGTTTTTCTACAAAGTGACACAACATAAAATGGCTTGCCAGAGATATCTAGTTTCTGGGAGTTAGATGGCAGGATGGTCTCCATCACATTCCACTGCATGTGATAAATAAGGTCTCTACCACGGCAAATCCCATGAATAAGAAGGACACACTGTCCTTAGGAGCAGTTGGATTTTGGAGGCTGCACATCCCAGAATACAGTCAGATTATAAAGCCTTTTTATGATGTGACTTGAAAGAAAAACAATTTTGAGTGGGGTCCTGATCAACAAGCAGCCTTTGACTAGACAAAGTGAGAAGTAGTCCATGACATGAGTTTGGGACCTGTTCAAACTGGTCCAGACATTAAAAACATACTGTATATGGCTGCAAGTGAGAATGGTCCAACTTGGAACCTATGGCAGAGAGCTTCTGGAAAGACTCAAGAGTGTCCACTTGGTTTCTGAAGTCAAGGATAGAGACTGTCAGAAGCAAATTATATTCCAACAGAGAACGGAGTATTAGCTACTTATGAAGAAGTAAAAGTTGCCTCTGAAATAACTGGAACTGAATCACAACTTCTAATTCGTAGATTACCAATTCTGACTTGCATGTTTGAAGGCAAAGATTCACTCCACATCATGCAACAGTTGTTACCTTGTCTAAGTGGATGTCTCTAATAACACAAGAACCTCATACAGGAAGTCTTGAATGACCTGATGTGATGGTGAAAGAAAGTTCAGTTCTCCCCCCTACACAAAGAAACCATGGCTAACTCAGTCGGAGAAGCAAAGATATGAATAAGCTATATTTACAAGCAGGATGAAATGCAGATGATTATATACACAATATACAGTATTTACAATATATACAGAAATACACAGCAAAGAACATAACACAGAAAAAAAACTTTCCCTCCTCCAGCCAGGAGGGTCCCCCCAACCATACCCCCTCTCTCCCTACCTCCCTTTTTTCCCAAAAAGGGGTTAGAGAGAGAAAAGGTAATTATTAAGGAGGAAATTCTGTTAGCTCAAAGCATCTGCAAGAATTAGTTTCTTATCTGTTAGTTGAAGGTCAGCACCCACCAGCACAGACAGAAAACAGCTGTTGCTCAGAGAGAGAGAAACAGACAGACTGAAACAGACAGACTGAACTGACTGAGATTCAAACCGAACTAAAGCTAAAATTTTGAAGTTGCATTCTACCAATCTACCAATGGCATTAGTTTAGGCTTAGCTTTGTTTTCATTCTCATACCAAAACGTTCAGCCAGAGTGTTCCAGTAACTGTCCCTTTCTTAAAGCCACAGCCTAAAACTGTCACACCTGGGAGAGTAGAAGTGGTTATGAATTGGCAGAAGGCATAGACCATACAAAGACTCTAGAGGAGAGAGTAACTTGCACTGAGGAAGCTCCTCCATACAATACTCTCTCTGATGATGAAAAGAATTATGCTTTCTTCACAGATAGATCCTGTTGTCCAGTATATAATATGCAGGGATGGAAAGCTGCAGTTTGGAGTCCTGTATGAAGATTTGCAGAAGCAAAAGATGGAGGAGTGAATCCAGCCAATTTGCAGAGGTAGAATTTATACAACTTGCTCCTGATGTAGCTGAATGAGGAAATTTGCCTGTATTTTACCTCTACACTGATTCATGTAGCCAATGTTTTGTGGGGCTGGCTAGAGGACTGGAAAAAGAATGGTTGGCAGAGAAAAAGAAAGTCTATTTAGGATGCTGATCTGTGGCAAAATATTCCTGGTCTTTTGGAGAAAATTCTAGTGAAAGTGTGATACATAGTTGCACACATGCCTAAGAGTAAAGCTCCCGAGCAACAGCAACACAACATCAGGCAGATTTAGCTGGCAGTGTTTCTCAAGTAGATGAAACTGTGATCTTGACTTAAAACTCGAAACACTGAGGTGAACTGTTTCTAGCTCAGTGGGTGCATGAGTCATTGGGACATCAAGGTAGATATGCAGCCTACCAATGGGCACATGACAGATCAATTGATACATCCATGGACGCTCTCACAGAAGTAATACATGACTGTGACATTTGTGCTACTTTTAAGCAGGATAAGTGAATCAAACTTTTGTGGTATGGTGAGCAATGGTCAAAATACAAGTATAGTGAAGTGTGGCAGTTTGATTACATCAGTCTACTTTGTTCTCAGTCTGGTAAACAATAGGTGCTGACTACGGTAGAGGTGAGCACTGGATGATTGGAAACCTATCCAGTTCCTCATGCGACTGAAAATAACACCATTCTGGGTCTGGAAAGGCAAACCATGGGGAGGCACAGTACTCCAGAAAGAATTGAATCAAATAATGTAAGTAATTTTAAGAAGATCACATGAAAGAATAGGCCAAAGAGCATGGCATTGAATGGAAATATCATATTTCCTATTATGCACCAGCTTCAGGAAAGATTGAGCATTGCAATGGTTTGCTGAAAACCACCCTGAAAGCAAGTTGGGGAGGAATTTTAAAAAACTGGAACAAACATCTAGCACAAGCAATTTGGTTGGTAAATAGTAGAGGTCCTGTCAATCAAGCTGGACTGACTCAATCAGATCTGTTACAAACTGTAGAAGTTGTTCATGAAAAAAATCTGTTAGGAAAACCTGTTTGGGTATTTTCTTATTCAGATGAGGGTAAACCTGTCCAAGTGGTGGTATCTGCGAATAGTCCTGGTCATACATATTGGGTAATGCAAGAGAATGGTAAAGTTCAGTGTGTTCCACAAAGAAATGTAACTCTAGCTGAGACAGTTTAAGTTCAGAATATGTAATATAAGCTGCTAGGAATTTCTTGTTTTCTTTTCAGGTACAATGTGGTGTCCAAAGAAGAACCCAAGAGCAACCTACAGTACACAATCACAAACCCTGTGTTGTCTGGGAGATCCTGTTTCATCTCATCTGCTGAGACACAGGCTATTTCCTGATTCCTCAAATTTGGATTGATCTACAGCTGAGATAGCTGGAATAGAGAAGGAACTGAAACCAGATAATTTTTTTTTCTACTCATCATATTGTTATTAATTTTTAGTTAGATGAATAGCTTGATGCAGACAATGGAATGAGATACAAGGGGTGGAATATTACAGTTTTAAGACTGACATCTTAATTGTAAATAAAATTTTCCAGAGGATTTGAGGATGGACAGTTTTAGGGGGCTTGACACAGAATAATACTGGATTAATTTATGTTATCCCATTGGACTGCTGAATATCTTATATTTTGCAGCACAAGATTGTTTCTCTCTGTGACTGCTGCTGCTTGGCTTCTTGCTTCACTCTTCTGCCTGTGATCTGGCATACTGCTGGCTGATTTTCATGTTTGGGCAAGGTAGAGATGGCTGTCTGGCTAAACACAGCCCTCTGGACCCTTTGTGTCCAGAGGTAAATGAGAAAGATTATTTAGTGCACAAGGAAGTATTGCGTTGTTGTTGAACTGTAAATTTATGTGAATATATTTTGAATATGTTTTTCATCTTTCATACATTTATATTTAGTCCACTTTTGTAAATATAATTTCATTTTACCTCCAAAATTCTGAGTGTGGCAAATTTGCTTCTTGGGGTAAATTTCCAAATTGTTGCGTGGTGTAAATCCAACCCAAAACACACAGGCATCATTCTGAAGAAGTTTTTTGTATGGCTTATAAGCATTTCTAAAGTCAGTATTTTTTTGGATAGTTTCACACTATCCAGACCTGTCAGCCGGGCCTCAGTGCCAGGGAAGATTATGGAACAGGTCATCTTGAGTGCAATCAGACACCACTTACAGGATGGCCAAGGGATCAGGCCCAGCCAGCATGGTCTAGGAAGGGCAGGTCCTTCCTCACCAACCTCTTGATGGGCCCCATCCTCTTTTCTGGGCCCCATCCTCTTTAACATCTTCATTGATGATATGGATGAGGGGATTGAGTCAGTCATCAGCAAGTTTGCAGATGACAACAAGTTAGGAACAGATGTTGGTCAGTTAGAGGGTAGAAAGGCTCTGCAGAGGGACCTCGACCGACTGGACAGATGGGCAGAGTCTAATGGCATGGCATTTAACAAGTCCAAGTGCCGGGTGCTGCACTTTGGCCACGGCAACCCCATGCAGAGCTACAGGATGGGGTCAGAGCGGCTGCAGAGCTGCCAGAGAGGGACCTGGGGGTGATGACTGACAGCCGCCTAAACATGAGCCAGCAGTGTGCCCAGGTGGCCAAGAGGGCCAATGGCATCCTGGCCTGTGTTAGGAATAGTGTGGCCAGCAGGAGCAGGGAGGTCATTGTGCCCCTGTACACTGCACTGGTTAGGCCACACCTTGAGTAGTGTCCAGGTCTGGGCCCCTCAGTTTAAGAAGGACATTGAGACACTTGAGCATGTCCAGAGAAGGGCAACAAGGCTGGTGAGAGGCCTTGAGCATAAGTCCTATGAGGAGAGGCTGAGGGAGCTGGGATTGTTTAGCCTGGAGAAGAGAAGGATCGGGGTGACCTCATTGCCCTCTACAACTACCTGAAAGGCAGTTGTAGACGGTAGGGGTTGGTCTCTTCTCCCAGGCAACCAGCACCAGAACAAGGGGACGTAGTCTCAAGCTGCACCAGGGGAGGTTTAGACTCGAGGTGAGGAGAAAGTTCGTCACTGAGCGAGTTGTTTGTCATTGGAATGGGCTGCCCAGGGAGGTGGTGGAGTCACTGTCCCTGGAGGTGTTCAAGAGGAGACTGGACGTGGCACTTGGTGCCATGGTCTAGTCGTGAGGTCTGTTGAGAGAGGTTGGACTTGATGATCCTTGGGGTCTCTTCCAACCTTAGTTATACTGTGATACTGTGATACTGTGAACTTGATCTCCTTCTATGATCAGATGACCAGCCTGCTGGATGTGGGGAAGGCTGTGGGTTTAGTCTACCTGGAATTCAGCAAGGCTTTTGACACTGTCCCCCACAGCAAACTCCTGGCCAAGCTGTCAGCCCATGCCTTGGATGTGAGCACACTGTGTTGGGTTAGGAACTGGCTGGAGGGCTGATCCCAGAGAGTGGTGGTGAATGATGCCACATCCAGCTGGCAGCCAGTCAGTAGTGGTGTGCCCCAGGGATCAGTGTTGGGTCTCATGATCTTTAATATCTTTATTGATGATATGGATGAGGGCGTTGAGTCCATCATCAGTAAATTTGCTGACGACACCAAGCTGGGAGCAGGTGTTGATCTGCTGGAGGGTAGAGGAGCTTTGTAGAGGGACCTCGATAGGCTGGACAGATGGGCAGAATCCAATGGCATGAGATTGAACACATTCAAGTGCCGGGTTCTGCGCATTGGCCACAACAACCCCATGCAGAGCTACAGGCTGGGGTCAGAGTGGCTGGAGAGCAGTCAGGCTGAGAGGGACCTGGGGGTGCTGGTTGACGGTAGACTGAACATGAGCCTGCAGTGTGCCCAGGCAGCTAAGAGGGCCAATGGCATCCTGGCCTGCATCAGGAACAGTGTGGCCAGCAGGAGCAGGGAGGTCATTCTGCCCCTGTCCACTGCACTGGTTAGGCCACACCTTGAGTACTGTGTCCAGTTCTGGGCCCCTCAGTTTAGGAAGGATGTTGACTTGCTGGAATGTGTCCAGAGAAGGGCAACAAAGTTGGTGAGGGGTTTGGACCACAAGCCCTATGAAGAGAGGCTGAGGGAGCTGAGGGTGCTTAGCCTGGAGAAGAGGAGACTCAGGGGTGACCTTATTGCTCTCTACAACTACCTGAAGGGAGGTTGTAGACAAGCAGAGGTTGGTCTCTTCTCCCAGGCAACCAGCACCAGAAGAAGAGAACACAGTCTTAAACTGCGCCAGGGGAAGTTTAGGCTGGAAGTTAGGAGGAAATTCTACACAAAGAGAGTGATTGCCCATTGGAATGTGCTGCCCAGGGAGGTGGTGGATTCACCATCATTGGAGGTGTTTCAGAGGAGACTTGATAGGGTGCTCAGTTGCATGGTTTAGTTGGTTAAGTGGTGTTGGATGATAGGTTGGATGCAATGATCTCAAAGGTCTCTTTCAACCTGGTCTATTCTATTCTATTCTATTCTAATCAACGAGTTCTGAAGAAGGAAAAAGACAACTTCACAGGAAACTACCTGAAGGGAGGTTGTAGACAGGTGGGGGTTGGTGTCCTCTCCCAGGCAACCAGCACCAGAAGAAGAGGATACAGTCTCAAGCTGCACCAGGGGTGGTTTAGGCTGGAGGTTAGGAAGAAATTCTACACGGAGAGAGTGATTGCACATTGGAATGGTCTGCCCGCGGAGGTAGTGGAGTCACCATCATTGGAGGTGTTTCATATGAGACTTGATAGGGTGCTCAGTTGCATGGTTTAGTTGATTAAGTGGTGTTGGATGATAGGTTGGACACGATGATCTCAAAGGTCTCTTCCAACCTGGTCTGGTGTATTGTATTGTATTGTATTGTATTGTATTGTATTGTATTGTATTGTATTGTATTGTATTCTATTCTATTCTATTCTATTCTATTCTATTCTATTCTATTCTATTCTATTCTATTCTATTCTATTCTATTCTATTCTATTCCAATCAATGAGTTCTGAAGAAGGAAAAAGAAGACAACTTCAAAGGAAGCTACCTGAAGGGAGCTTGTAGACAGGTGGGGGTGGTCTCTTCTCCCAGGCAACTAGTGACAGAATAAGAGGACACAGTCTCAAGCTGCACCAGGGGAAGTTTAGGCTTGAGGTGAGGAGAAAGTTCTTCACAGAAAGAGTTGCTGGCCTTTGGAATGTCCTGCCCAGGGAGGTGGTGGAGTCACTTTCCCTGGATGTGTTCAAGAGGGGATTAGATGTTGCACTTGAAGACATGGCTCAGTTAGTCATGATGTGTTGGGTGACAGGTTGGACTTGATGATGTCTGAGGTCTTTTCCAACATTATTGATTTTATGATTCTATGAAAGCTTTTCTTGCTAAAATCAAGAAGGACCAGCAGACCTGGACCCGGAGCCAGAGAGGTGTCTTTGGACCCTTTCATTGTAGATAGTTATAGACCTTTTTTCCTTTTTCCTCTTCACTTTACTCTACTTTTTCCCTTTCTCCCCTCACTTTTCTCTACCTTCTATGGGTAAACAATAAGGTTTTGCTGCTGATTGAAGTGAATCCGTTGGTGTGAGTCACCTGAGTTTTTTGCACTTTGAGATCACAGTAATGAACCATCATGAGTCCGTTGTTTGAACCGTGACAATTGCTGTGCATGGATTCACAAACAGTGATACTTTTTTTTTTTCAATAATCAATATCTACAGATACCATCATGCATAGAATAGAATGAAATAGACTAGCATAGACTAGCATAGGAAAAAGTTCTATACAGAGAGAGTGATTGCCCATTGGAATGGGCTGCCTGGGGAGGTGGTGGAGTCGCCGTCATTGGAGGTTTTCAGGAGAAGACTTGATGGGGTGCTTGGTGCCAGGGGTTAGTTGTTTAGGTGGTGTTGGATAGGTTGATGGGTTGGACGCGATGATCTTGAAGGTCTCTTCCAACCTGGTTTATTCTATGTATTCTATGTATGCTATGTATGTATGTATTCTATGTAGCATATTTGACCTCATTGCATTGATGCAATGAAAACCTCAAATAAAATATTTAGGAAGCTCAACTAGAAAAGCCAGCTACATTCAATCACCAATCTGGATGAGGGAATGGAGTGCAGTGCCAGCAATTTTGTTATGAATAAAAAATGGGAGGGGTGGCTGACATGCCTGGAGGCTGAGCTGCCATTCAGCAAAACCTGGACAGGCTGGAGAGTTGTCGGGGTAGAAATTTAATGAAATACAGTAAGTACAAGTATATAGTCTTGGATTTGGAAAAGAACAACCTCATGTACAAGTATGGGTTAGGGGCTGATATGTTGGAGAGCAGCTCTGCAAAAAAGGGCATGTGAGTCCTAGTAGAAAACAGGGTATCCATGAGCCCGCAATGGGGCCAACAGTATTAAAAAGGGTGTGGTTACTAGGTCATGATAGGCTCTCTTCCCCCTCTATTCTGCCCTGGTGAGGTCTCCTGTAGAATATTGTGTCCGGTTCAGACCCCTCAGTTCAAGAAGGCCAGGGAAATGCTTGAAAAATTCCAGTGCAGAACCACAAAGGTGGTTAAGGGAGTGGAACATCTGCCTGGTGAGGAAAGGCTGAGGGAGCTGGGTATCTTTTGCTTGGAGGAGAGGAGTCTGAGGGGTGACCTCATTAATATTTATAAATATATGAAGGGCAAGTGTCAGAAGAATGGAGCCAGGCTCTTCTCAGTGATGCCCAATGATAGGATAACAGGGTAAAGGGTGCAAGATAGAGCATGTAATTTTAGGCCTTGTCTTTTTTGGACTGTTTGTCACAGAAAACACCAGATGGAGTGAGATTCTCTGCCAGTGATCAGGCTGTAGTGTCACTCTCTGAGTGCTTCATTATCTCTCTCACAATCAAACTCATCTTCAGGCTATCCTAGGGGTGGTCACATTGCCATCTATTTCCTTCTTGAGATGACTACCTGTTCCTTACCTGGAGTACTGCATCCAGTTCTGGAGCCCCTATTACAGGAAGGATATGGATGTGCAGGAGCATGTCCAGAAAAGGGCCATAAGGATGATCAGAGGGCTGGAGCACCTGTCCTATGAGGACAGACTGAGGGAGTTGGGGCTATTCAGTCTGGAGAAGAGAAGGCTTCTAGGAGACCTTACTGTGGCATTCCAGTATCTTAAAGGGGCCTACAAGAAAGCTGGTGAGGGACTTTTTAGGGTGTCAGGTAATGATAGGACTGGGGGGAATGGAAAAAAATAGAAATGGGTCAATTCAAATTGGATGTTAGGGAGTTTTTCACCTTGAGAGTGGTGGGACACTGGAACAGGTTGCCCAGGGTGGTGGTAGAAGTCCCATCCCTGGATGTTTTTAAGGCCAGGATGGACGTGGCTCTGTGCAACCTGATCTAGCATGAGGGTTCCATGCCCATGGCAGGGGGGGTTGGATCTAGATGATCCTCAAGGTCCTTTCCAACCCTAACAATTCTATGATTCTGTATCTTTTTGCTAGGCTGGCTACCATCTCTGCTTTATTAGAGAGTAAACAACTCTCTACTCCAAAGAGGTAAAACTCCCTATAACCTCTTACACTGGAGTATGCTGCCACAAATGTCTTTTCCAATGGATGAGTTATTTAGTGTTTATCAATTCACTAGGGAACATAAAAGTAACTGCCTAACTGTGATTACACACTTAATTTGGTTAGCATGTGAGTGAAATTGAGATGACCTATACTATGCTACATCCTAAGCACACTGCAAAATATTCTGCAAGTTTAGGCTATCCAGTAAGTCCACATGATTTTATATTCTCTAGTGAGTTTATATATGCATCTTACAATGTCCCTTCAGAGGGAATAAACCTAGCAACTTCAGCTGTTCATAGAGATCCAGCATGCATAACTGTGCTTTTATCCATGAGTATATCCCTGTATCAGAACTTAAGTGCTGTATAGCACTCTACACAGAAAATAATTTCAGAGGTTTCTCTTAAATCAAAATACATTTTTCACATATACCTCAACAATTAGTTACTCCTTAAAAGAAAACTAACCCATATTTGGTGTGAAGCCAAATTGATGAAATCCAAGAACTGTAGAGTAGAAGTCATAGGAAAATGACCAGCTTGCAAATTCCCACCCTTAGTTCCAAACACAACAGTGTATCAGGAAGAAGGTCAAAGTTCCTTTCCATAACTCACTAGGTGTATGAATTAATTCAAACCAGCTCAGTGGCTGTGTGTCTGGCACTATATTCTAACTGTAGGCTGAGAAGAAGAGTTCCACCATGCTTTGCTGAGTCAGTATAGGGAAGAAAAAAGGACACTAGACTCTGTTTTATGTTAGGTATTCCTTTCTGTTGCTCAAATGCAGTAGGAGCAATTCAATAAGAAAGCTGACTAATATGTGCCAAAACCACTCAATCATTTCTTGCACCAGTGAAAGATTTAAATAGTAAAGCTTCTCAAAATAATTTTCTACAACTTTTTTCCATGTTGTGTAGGTAAAGTGAGATCAGTGTTATACATTTCTAATTTTCTAGTTTTACATTTTTCTAGGAAGTTACTTCTTGCAGAATGTAAGGAAATAGATTTCTCTAGCCTTCTAGCCTTCCCCCCCCCCCCCCCCCCCGCACCTAACTGACTCTTTTAACATTAAAATATAAGGCAGAACTTCCAGAAATTTTCAAAGCTTGTTTCCAGCCAACTTTATTTAAGCAAAATAAAGCATTTCAAGTGGTAGAATATTTTCTTTAATGTTATATTTGAAAGAACAAATCTAGAACATGGGGATTTTGTTTTGTTTTGTTTTGGATTTCTTTTAACACAACTTGAAGAAGACTTCAATAAGATACCAAAATGCCTCATGTCTCAGTCCAGAGAGGGAGAGAGACTCAGTTCTTTTGAATATTCCTGTGCTATGAAATTAGACACACAAACAAAGCCAAAATATCAACAGCTAGGCTATTTATTAACAGAATAAAGTGGACAGAACAGAAAGAGAAGGAGAGGAGAGGGAGAGAAGAGGGAGAGAAGAGGGAAAGAGAAGAGGAGAGGAATTATATTGCCACACTCCACACCCCTCAAGATGGTTGTGGTATGTGGAGGAAGGGTGATGCCACTTCCAGTAGGTCTGCTCACCATCCACTCCCTTGGCAGCTATTGTCTGGGTGAGGAGCAAAGGTGATTTTATCTTTGTTGATTCACATCAAGAGAGGCAAGACCTAGTCTCTTACACCACCCCTTCAGTCAAATACAAAAACAAGAAATAAAGAAAGGAAAGAAAAGAAGTTTGAAGCAATTTTCACAGTTGACGTAAGTTTTGATTGGCTAATGGCACAGATCTGTTTTACACTGTCATTGGACACAAATCGAATATTGGATGCTACATGTTGAATCAATTGTATAAAGCAGGGAATTATACAAGGTGAAAAAGCAACAATGCTAAACCACATAACAAATAGAACAACATTCATTCCATCCCTGTTCCTCCTGGAAGCCAGGAGAACAAATCTATAACCCCAACCCCACCTAGTCAGTCCTTCAGTTGGAACTGAAATAAGAGCTTCCTTCCAGATCTGAATGGATCTATGGGGATACGAAGAAGGTACAGTCCTTGAAAAGATGTCTTCTGCAATGATGCCGTAAAGAAACTTTTTTTCCAAGGATTGCAGCCTGCAAAACTTGATAGGTCTTTTATATTGTAACAAGACAAGTCCTTCTGACAATACATCGAGTAATCTTCAGCATTAGAGTTTAAATAAGAAACACAACCTCAAAACATACAAACCTGGTATTTCCAGATTTCACACACAGATGTTCTCTGAGCCACCCTCTCAGGTGATGTCCCTGAAAGAGTTGGCTTAGTTACTTTGAATGGGCCTGTAAATACCCTAGATTGTATCAACTTCTCTCAAAGCCAAGCTAAACACAAACCCTGTTTCCCAAACCATGTACAATTTTTTTGAGTCCTTATGGCTCCAGGAGTAACAAATGATTACACCTGGGTCTTTTTATAATTTTTTTTGTGAGCTACTGGATCATGCTTCACACCACCACCACCCACAACCCCTTCTTTGGGGGAGCAAAGCCCTTAGTTCCCCTGGGAGGCACACCCCTCCCCTCTCCAAATGGTCCCACCAAGAGGGCAGCAGTGGGCTGAGCCCTCTCTTTAGACCCAGGCCAACATTTCACAATCCTTTCTAATTGCGTAGTGGATATCCCATCAATCACCTCTTTTGGAATGCCTTTCTTCTGACCTACCCCCCGGCAATATTGCTGGGTATTCAAGTGTTCCTTGCCCCTAGCCAAGTAGCTATTAGGAATACTGCACAGCTGCCCCTGAGGGCTTCATGGGTGAACCCTTTCACCAGCCTCAAGCCTCTTTCAGTTTCAGGCTTTTGAGTTTCCTTAGTTTTACTATACTGCCTGGCATAGTCTAATAACTCCCTTCCCACTTCTTCCCATGTCCATTGCTTCAAGTCAGGTTGGCTCCCTCTGGATATTAAATTTTCCTTCAGTGGAGTGTCAGCTATTTCTTTTTGAAGCTGGATGCCTCTGTTTGAATCCACTAGGAGAGAAAGGGAGGATTCAAAATGATGGTTTAGTTCTCTTTCGTATATCATTTGCAGGCATGCAACTTTTTGTACATTATCCATTACCTGATTCATCTTTCCCTGCAGGACTAAGGGTTCTCCTCTCTCCTTTGGGTCAAAACCTCCTGCCCAATAAGCAGCTCACTGAGTAAGGCTCCAGAATCCACTTATGTTTTTCGTAGTTAGAAAAACATTATTACCCCAATAGCCCATGGCTTCAGATTCTGTTAACATAATCTGATCACCTCCAGTTTTTGAAATCCGTCATATATATTCCACCTCAGATTCCCTATAGAGCATGCAAATTCTGCAGATTTTGGCTAGCTCAGTGTAGGAGAAAGGTGTCTCTTTAATTGTGATGGGGGTGGTATTTTCCCTATCCTCATATAAAATTTCAGTTTTAATGAGAGGACTTACATGAAGAGAAGCTTCCTTAGCTACTGCCAATTTTACCTGAGGGTATATGGGGGCAAAATCTGGGTAATTCACATTCTGTTTTGACTCCAAATATAAATTTTACCCCCTCTCCTTACCTAATTGAATTTTAAGATCTGCCACTACATCATTCAAAATGGCAACATGTCTTTGTAGTGACTCCACAAAGCCCTGCAAAGAGAAGATTATTTGATTCCCTTTTTGGCCATTTCTGTTTCTCTTCCACTGAAGCTGCTAAACAGGCACCTAAAATCTTACAGATAAAAACTTTGCCTTTACCTGATTTCACTTTTGCATCTTTCTGTAGGGCCAAAATTTGATCAGGCACACTCTGGAAATTACTCCAGTTTTCATGGGCCCTGTCAAGTACCTGTATAGATGGGCGGGCACCATGAGTTTCTAAATGGGAAAACAGCCTCTCAGATGAAGCCATTTCCTTTGTTTCAAAGAACATTTTTCAGTCTCCCTGGGAAGTCAAATAAAACCCAATATTGGTACCCTGGAAAACACACACACAAAAAAACACTTACTCCAAAATACTCTTTCCCAGGAAAATACACAATAGATTTCTCAGCAGAGGTCACACAACAACAACAAAAAAAACCCCCACAACCTGGGCTTCTTAAGGGGGAATCACACTATTTCCCCTACAGAAGACACACTTGCAAATTTTAATTCAATACTGGGCTTCTCAGGGAGTTCAAATTACTTCCCTGGGAGGATACACTTTACAAAGCATTTCTCAAAACAAGGTATTGAGAATTCTCAGGGCAGATCACACTATAAAACCAACATTTGTACCCCAGTTAATCTTCCCTGGAAAGCACACACATTTAAAGTTTTTGAGAACTCCCACATAGTCTCGCTACAAACTTTTGCTTTGTTCTTCTCTGGCCACTTCCCTTGGGAGACAGGAAACATAAATCTGGACGCCACACTTGCTTCATACTCAGAGTACATCTCAGACAGACACAAATTTCAGGGGTCTCAGAAATGCAATAGTCTTGCCATGATACTGTCACTACACAGGAACCCTGCTGACTATGCCAATATTAATGTCTTGGTGTGGGGAGAGAAAGAGACTCAGTTCTTGGCTATTGTCTGGGTGAGGAGCAAAGATGATTTTATCTTGATTCACATGAAGAGAGACAAGTTTTAGTCTCTTACAGCTCAGGAGGAGATGAGCTCAGAATTTTGGCTACAATAGAGTTTTAATGTTGAAATTGAAACAGAAGCTACACAATGCCACGCAATTTCTGTGTGTTATTTACTCCTTTTTCTTTGTAACAATATGACACTGGCAGATATGTATTCCCTGAGATGTAATACTTTCAAGTAATTTAATTCTCACCCAATCTCATTATAAAAATGAAAAAACTAGAAACAGCTGCCTTCAGCAGTAAATTTACATAGGTGTTGATTAAAGAAAGATAAATAATGCAATAGCATTACTAAATATTTTTATTTTACTGTATCTGCAAAGACTTCTGCTGCCAAAATCATTTAATTAAAAGTGGGTAATGCCAAGATAAAAAGAAAACCTCAAGGTAAAACTTAACTTGTAGGTGGTGGAGAAATGCTAGAAGAGTAGGTGCTTGTCAAATAAAGTAGCATCTGTCATCAATCTGGTGTGTTCACAAAATGCAGAGTGCAGTTAACTGACACTGAAAAATCTGTTCACTGGATTACCTCCTTCTCAGTCCCTCCCCAGAACCCAGACCTTTGCTGATTGCTGATACATTCTTTTTTTTGGTTTGTTTTTTTTTTAGAACACGCAAGTTAACATGTCACTTTTAAATGTTTTTGTTGTTTGGTTGTGTTGGATTTTTTGGTTTTTTTTCTCAGTTACAGAATCATAGAATCATATAGTTGTTTCAGTATTTTTTTCTTCTTTAATTTGTGGTAAATGTTGGTTAGTTTTAATCTGTGTTCTACTTTTGAATAATGACTGTCTTCAAAGACACAGAGTTAATTTTTATTCTTTGTAATTACTGCTATTCTACAATATATCAAAGATGTAGGACATTTTTATATGTGTTCAACATGGGAATCATATTTATGCTTGTTTCAGATGAGTGTGATCACCCATAGGTTCTATTTAATTGTAGAAAAATTGTGTCTAGCTCAGAATACCTGAAAGCAATTTCATTTGTATTTCAAACTGAGACAAGGCAAAAAAGAAGTCAGGCTATACTGACATTGGACAAAGGTTACAAAGAAAGTTTCCCTTCTTCCCCCTTTATTTCAGAGTAGGGGTGAGCAAAGAGACTCTTGAATGTGCCCAGAGAAGAGCAACATGGCTGGTGAGAGGCCTCGAGCACAAGCCCTATGAGGGGAGGTTGAGGGAGCTGGGGCTGTTTAGCCTGGAGAAGAGGAGGCTCAGGGGAGACCTTCTTGCTGTCTACAACTACCTGAAGGGAGGTTGTAGTCAGGAGTGGGTTGGTACCAGAACAAGAGGACACAGTCTCAAGCTGTACCAGGGGAAGTTTAGGCTTGAGGTGAGGAGAAAGTTCTTCACAGAGAGAGTTGTTTGCCATTGGAATGTCCTGCCCAGGGAGGTGGTGGGGTCACCGTCCCTGGAGGTGTTCAAGAGGGGATTGGGTGTGGCACTTGGTGCCATAGTTTAGCTGTCATGGGGTCTGTGGTGACAGGTTGGACTTAATGATCTTTGAGGTCTTTTCAGCCTTATTGATTCTATGATTCTATGAAAAGAGAATATGCAAGTTTCTGACTCTCACAAATGGATGGTCATACAAATCTCTTCACGTAAACAAATGCACTAAGAGTTGTTTTCAGGGTAACATGGAATTTGGTAGGCTACCATATCAAAATGACAAAAATTTAACAAAAGAAGCATGCACAGAAGAGAATATTCCAAGCTGTCATCCAGCACTGAAAAGAAGGAAAATACCTCTGATACTGTGATACTGTGATACTGTGATACCTCTGATTGTTTAAGCCATATTTTCCAATAATGCATTAGTATTGTCACAGACATTGATCCAAAAGCACCAGAAAGGTTTAATTAACCTGTACAGAGGTTAAATCTACCTTTGATTCTATGGATTATAAATTTCAATGTATTAAATCAATAGAATATTAACACCCAAATACTGAAGTTGCTTTTAGAAGCAACTTGTGTTTGATTTCTGTTGTGGATGTAATTGCTCTATTATGAAATCCTGTTGGTTTTGTTTTACTTTTATAGAAAACAATTCTAATATTTGAACAGTAATGAAATAGGATTTTTAAACATCATAAATGGATGGCAATTAATTGTTAAAAAAGTTTCTGAGAGATTACTTTATTCTACCATATACAATTTGATGGAATCAGTTATTCACTGGATATTTGTTTTAACTGATGTTGTGATATACTTTTCAAATGGCAAATTCCGAGAAATACTACTTGAAGTTCTATTTTGAAATGAAAGCTGCTATACACATACTTTGCAAAGGATTTTTTAGCTAGTATTCTCAAAGGCAATAATACTGTTAAATACTCTTTGTTTTGTAAAGACCAGAAAAACCCAAGATAGTGTCATGGGCCAAATGGGCCCCAGCACAAACCCAGTCAGACACTAAGCTGTCTAGACATGGTCTTCCTCTCTCCCATCGTTCCTGTAGAAAGCCATGGTAATGCGGGAAAAGGAACAAAGGGGACAGGACAATGCATGTCTGTTAAACAACCCTGTATCTATGGTAAGGGCATGTGTTCTGGCCACAGACTGGCAGAACCCCTTCTCATTGAGTAGCTATGTGTTGGTTTCAGTGCCCTATTGGCCCAATCAGTCTCGGGCAAGATTTATATACCGGCTGATTTCTAGTCACCTGTGCCTTGCTTTTGCCTTGCTCAAGCCTTGATTAGCCTTACTCTTGCCTTTCTCAAGACTTGTATGCTTGAACCTGCTTGGACCTTGTCTGGCTTGAAGTTGCCTCGAGTTGCATAGCCTCAAGTTGCCCAGTCCAGCGCCTGGGATAAAGCCATGAGCATACACACCACAATCCATGAGAGAAGCCACGAGCTTAGGAGTTGAAGCCAAGCCAGCTTCCCCTTGCAACCAGGATTTCACCATGCTTCACCCGTTGAGATAGTGTTGTTAACAGTCCACCATCCACTGAAGCCAGACCAGCCATCAAGACCATGTGGCCTTCCTGTTGGCACCAGCCATGCCTGGCACATGAGCACCCCAAAGCCTCTAATACACAGCAGCAGCACTCCCCTACCCCCCAGCCCCGGGGTGGAATTATGTGTGAGTAATTAATTCACTGCCTCTTTGGCATACCTGTTGTTGTCGAATCACTGTGGTCAAGCGCCATTTCACTCCTGGGGTATTCTCTTTCTGTTATAATCCTCCCAGTTTGCATAAAATAGTTAATTTTTTATAGTTGCCCAAATACTGTACTTTCCCATTGTAAACATATTGTAACCTTTTATTATGTTCAGCGATTTTCATATTAATAAAAGGTTGATAATATTTTGATTAATATTGCCATACTGTTTATAAATAAAGGAAATATTATATTCTTCAACAGATAGTTTATCATTCATCTATCATATCTATTGTTTCCTTGTAAATATTTTTGTCTTTATAAGGCATGACTTCTTCACATTTAAGAAGCAGATGGAGCGTAGGGCTATTCCATTAGTTAAGAACTCAGAGAAAAAGACTTTCAGAATTTTTCAGTTGTATTTTTTAACTTGAAATTTTGCATTGAGGTCAAATCATGTCAACTGCCACTCCTAAAATTCATGACATTCTTGCATGTTCTCTTTTTCAGGCACAGTTTGACTTCAGAGAAATGATATTCCAAAAGTCCAGATGACCACCTTATGAAGGAATGACTTAAGATATAAAATGGAAGATAGAATGGTTTATATAATAAACAACATGTTCTGATGATATGCTCAATGAGAAGGCTGTTCAGCAACACTATTCACGCTGTTAAACTCTCCCAGTAACGCAAACAGTGTGGCTATAGCCAAGCTTCTGGCATATATTAATGGAGTTTAGCTGGGAATGAGAGGTGAAGTGAAATCACAAACTTGCCTATGACCTTCTTGACAATTTCTGACAAAGCAGATAACGAAGTACCACTGCTGAAACACTCCCCAGATGACAAATAAGTATAGCCATAGCATGTAATTTTTAGTTCTAGTACATGGACTTCCCTATTACAGAGATGTACAACGGGGATCAAGTAATAAGAACTCAGCACACGCAGAGCTCACTGCTAGGTTGGTGGCCATGGAATTGGCTGGGAATGGTCAGACTTCAACAGTGAAAGCCAATAGATTAATTCCCTCCCTGAAATGCTTATATACCAATGAATGGAGCATGGGGAATAAGCAGGAGCTGGAGATCTGCATTAGGCTGAAAGACTATGATATAATTGCCATCACTGAAACATAGTGGGTCTCCTCCCATGACTGGAGTGTTGTCATGGATGGACAACCAAATGAAGAGGAAGATGTTGATGAGGCCTTGTGACCGTTTGAAGCTGTGCCTTTAAGGAAGGGGCACACTGGCTAAATGTTTATAAAATATTTTGTATTCTAAACAAATTTCATTGGCTAATTAAGGGGGGGAGGTGAGATTGGACTCAGCGCGGCTGGGACTTTCAGTTTCTCTTCTTTTGCTGTTCCTTTCAGCTGGACTGCTTCTGGGCTTCTGGCCAAGAGATAAGAACTAACTCTCCTGTACCAGGCCTTCTTTTTTTTTCCTCCCCGGCTAACCGCCTTTGTCTCTTTTTCTACCTCTTTGAGGGGAGAAGGGAGGTAGGGGGGTGAGGGGGGCACAGCGGGGAAGCCCCCTGTTGGGGGTCTGGTTTCTGGTTGAGTTCATTTGCTGTATATTCCTGTATATATTGTAAAATACCTGTACTTGTGGTGTTACATATAATCTGCTTCCTATACATGCTTGTAAATATAGAGTCTGTTTTTTTCTCTGACTGAGTTTTAGCCGCGGTTTCTTTCCCAGTGGGGGAGGGAAAGTGGAGCCTTTCCTTTCAACCCACCACATTCCTTTTTGGCGCCTAACATGGGGTCTGGTAATTAAGTTGATTTATTGCTTGTCTCAGCCGGAGAAATGAAATGAAGGTGCTGTGGCTTTTTAAGCAATTGCTCTTTTCTGTGTGTTCTATATTGATCTACAGGTACTGTGTTGGATTGATGTTAGACCAAATAGGTAGATATTTAATGCGTAAAATCTATTTGTGGTTTATGCATAGGATCCAGCTGTTATATGAACGCTGTTTGGGTTTTTTCGGCTCAGTAATTACAGCAATGTAATGTCTTCCACTTTGCCGATTGAGATAAGGGAGTTTAAGGTTCCAGGAGGTCAAAGAGTAACTTTAAGTGCTGGCTGGGATCCTAAGGCGAGCTCAGGGAGGACGGAAACCTCCCGTGGAGCAGAAGGGCAAAAGCTCACTTGATCTTTATTTTCAGTATGAATACAGACCTTGAAAGCGGGGCCTCACGATCCTTCTGGCTTTTTGGGTTTTAAGCAGGCGTGATCTACAGTGAACTGGAGATAGCTTCTAGAGCAAACTCCTTGGTACTCATGAGTAGCCTCAGTCACCGTCATATTTGCTGGGAACCTCACATAGCCAAGCACAATCAGTCCAAAAGGCTCTTGCAGTGTATCAATTATAACTTTTTGATGCAGATAGTGGAGGAACCAACAAGGAGAGGTGCACTGGTGCACAGAAGGACTGGTTGAGGACATTAAGGTCAGGAACAGCTTTGGTGACAGTGATCATGACATAGTGGAGTTTAGTATTATACAGGGTAGGAGCAGAACAAGAAGTAGAATTACACCCATGGACTTCTGCAGAGCTAACTTTGTACTCTTCAGAGACATACTTGCAGAAATCCCATGAGCTAAGACCCCGGAGGGTAAAGGAGCCCAAGAAAGTTGTTTAATTTTTAAAGATCACTTCCTCCAAGCCCAAACTTGGTGTGTTCCCTTGAGTAGAAAATCAGGTAGACATGCTAGGAGACCTGCATGGCTGAGCAAGGAGTTCCTGAAGGAAATCTCAGGGAAGAAAGAAACTTGCAATTCATGGAAGTAGGGATTTGTCACTTTGGAGAACTATAGAGAAGTTGTCAGGGCATGTAGGAAGGCAACAAGGAAGGCCAAAGTCCTCTTGGAATAGAAACTGGCAAAGGAAGTAAAAGAGAACAAGAGCTTCTTCAAATATATCACTAGGAAAAGGAAGAATAGGGAAGGTGTGGTGCCACTGCTGAATGAGGAAGCAGCCCTGATACCTGAGGATGCAAAGAAGGCAGAGTTGCTGAATGCCTCTTTGCTTTAGTCTTTACACCTAAGACTAAACTCCCCTATGTACTCCAGGCCACAGATGAAGGAGAGAAAGCCTGGAGAAGGGAATGCTCCTCACTGGTCAGTGAAGACTGGGTAAAGGATCGGTTACACAAAGCGAATATTCACAGGTCCATGGGCCCTGATGAGATGCATCCAAGGGTGCTGAGAGAACTGGCTGATGTTATCACTCTGACATTGTCCATCATTTTTTGCCAAATCAAGGCAGACAGGAGAGGTGCCTGAGGACTGGAGGAGAGCCGATATCACTCCAGGGCAAGAGGTTCCAGGGAACTATTAGCCATCCAGCCTCACCTCTATCCCTGGAAAAATGATGGAGTGGATCCTTCTGGTGGGCATCTCAAGGCTCTTGGAAGAGAAGGTGGTGATCAGGAGTAGTCACCATGGATTTCACCAAGGGGAAATCATGCTTGACTAATCTGATAGCATTCTGAAAGTATTTTCACATCTGTCCTACTTAGTTTGTAATATCCTTTATTATGCCATCTGGCTGTGTGATATCTTAAAGATATTTACCTTCCGAAAAATTCTGAAACATATCAGATGATGTAAAAGAAGGAAAGAAAACCTTTACTCTTTAGGCTTGTTCCCATCTGTTATGCAACCAGACACTTTTTTTCTCCCAGTTCATCCATGATGTACAAGAAAATATCAAGTTTAACCAAGTTTGATTTGTTTCTCTAGAGAAATAAATCATAACAATTATGGAACTATATATATATGGGAGATGTTTTAAAGACAATATAGTTCTTAGAAACATTGTGGTCATAAGAGAAAGGGATTTTACTAATGTTCAGAAATCAGGCAAGGCTGTCAGCAGAACTTTCATCTTACAAGACATCAGGGAATCCACAAAATCAAATGCAAATAGCCACAAACACTGGTAGCTCAAAATGTCTCATATCAGTCTACACATTCAATTTTACACTCTAAGCTTTAAATACATAAAAAGATGGATTCTTTAGAATTGGCATGTTCTACTTCCCTTTCCTCCATAGATGGAGACAAAATTAATTCATTCACACAGCGTATTTTGCATATAGTGAACTGGAAGTTCATTTCCACCAATTGTTTCTTATTCCAGTTCCACTCATTAGTCTCAAACATATACATTTAGCTACAGGCTGGACCAGACCCCAGTATGACTTACTGTCATGCTCATATTCCGTCCTTGAAGTGTTAAAGAGGTCAGTCAGCTACATCCAAGCTCTTTCCCTTACGGAAAAACTTATTCATAGGAGTGTAACAATTTTATTATGATCACGTCACACCTTATTATCAGATTTTATTATTTATTCTCCTCCTCAGCCTTAGTCTTTAATATGAGAGAGAAAAAACAATAGTAGGAAAAATAGATTTTTTTTCTCTGGAATAGTAGAGAACAGCATATGCACATGCACATGTGTGCACACACATATAAAATCATTGTGTATTGTGCCTGAAGAAATGTAGTGATGATATCTTAGACAGTAGTATGAAAAAAACAAGGTAAGAAAACTTTATCAAGATTGAGAGCTTTAAAAAAAAGCTCATGTATGGACAGCTTATAAATAAGTTTTATACTCTTCATTTCACAGAGCCATAAAAACCTTTATCTTTATCAAGAGAGTTCACGGTGAATCTGCTAGGAAATAAATAAACCAAAAAGCAATCAAAAAAACCCTCAAAACCCCAAAATGCAAGAACTCCCCCACAAAAAAAAAAAAAAAAAAAAAAAAAAAAAAAGAACCCCCATACAATCAACCAACAAGAAAACAATATACAAAAACCAGAGGTATAGATGGGACGTGGATAAATCATCCTCTATTTCCCAATATTTTTATGCAATAGTCAACACTAAGTTTACTCTGCTGAAACTCAATCTGCAGCAGGCTAAACTTATTTTAATAACTTTACCACTTTAAAGTAGAAGTAAAAATTCTGTTTTCGCCTCACAAAAGTCTCAAAAATTTACAATGTGAAGGAAAGCAAAGCCCCAAGTCAACTACACAGTATGATTCATTTTACTTTCCTTTATCCTTTTTATCATTTCAGGGCTGGAAAGACTGGGGTCCTATGGAACAGTAATCTTTTCCTATATGCAAATGAACAACCAAGCAATTGCAACTCTATGTCAAATAGAGAAAAAGCCAACCTGTTTACATTATCAAAGGAGTTGTGGTGGGTTGAAATTACCCCCCAAAAAATTGGAGATTTACCCCCCTAGAAAAATCACCAGACTAGCTCAGAAGATTCAGAAGCAGAATGAAGCTGTATTTACAAAGCAAGCTAAAATATATAAATATAAAATGCTATTAATATGTACAAAATATATATAAATTCTCAATTTAGAAACAATACAAGGACTGCCTCAAATTGTAGAGTGATGTAATCAGCCTGCCTTGCTTCACCATACTTGTACTTTGACCATCACTCACCATACCCCAAGGGCTTGATTTGCTTAGCCTGCTTAATAGTAGTAAAAATGTCACAGTCAGGTATGACTTGTGTGCTAGCATCCATAGATGTATCAATTGATCCGTCACTTGCCCACTGGTAGGTTGCATCTCTTCCTTGATGTCCTGATGAATTGTGAGCCCACAAGCTAGGAGTAGTCCACCTCAATGTTTCCAATCTAATTCAAGATTAGAGTTCATATCTACTTGAGAAACTTCCGCAGCTAAATCTGCCTGATGGTTGTTTTGGTGTTCCTCACTAGCTTTGCTCTTAGGCATATGAGCATATGAGTCTGTGTCACATTTTCACTGGAATTTCCTCAATGAGTAGCAATGTCTTCCCACAGATCAGCAGCCCAAATAGCCTTCCCCTTTCTCTGCTATCCATTCTTCTTCCAATCCTTTAGCCAACCCCATAGAGTGTTGACTACCATCCATGATTCCATGTAGAGATAAGGGATTTGCCATCTCTTTTGTTCAGCTACATCAAGAGCAAGCTGGATAGCTTTTTACCTCTGCAAATTGATTGGATTCACCTTCTCCATCTTTTGCCTCTGTACTCTTCATGTAGGACTCCAACCTGCAGAATTCCACCTTCACTTCTTTCCAACAAGATGACAGGAGCTGTCTGCGAACAAAGCATATTTCTTTTCATCATTACAAAGATCACTGTAAGCAGGAGCTTCCTCAGCATGCGTTACTGTCTCCTCTGGAGGTTTTGTACCTTCAGCACTTTATGACCAGTTTGTGATCACTTCTACAAGACCATGTGTTTCAAGAATTTCCTTTGGAGCTCTCTGTGTTATCAGAGCCATCCACTTAGACCATGTGGCATCTGTTGCATGATATGGAGATGAACCTTTGCCTTTTGAACATCCGATTCAAAACTGGCAATCTAGGAGCCAGTTCCAATTACTTCAGAAGCAGCTTTTACTCCTTCATAGGCAGCTAGTCTCTCTTTCTCTGTTGCAGTTTAATTTGCCTCTGAGCCTTTATAGGCATAACTCCAGAAACCAAGTGGTTGACTGTGTGTCTTGCCTAGAGCTCTCTGCCATAAGCTCCAAATTGGACCATTCTCATTTGCAGCCATACACAGAAGGCCTTTAATGTCTGGACCAGTTCGAACAGACCCCAAACCCATGGTATGGACTGTTTCTCACTTTATCTGGTCAAAGGTTGCTTGTTGTCAGGACCCCACCCAAAATTGTTTTTCTTTTGAGTCACATCACAAAGAGGCTTAACAATCTGACTGTATCCAAGAATGTGCAGTCTCCAAAATCCAAAAGTGTCCTTCTTATTCATGGGATATGCCAAGGTGGAGACATTCCAGTGGAATGTGATGGTGACCATCTTTCCACTGCACTCCCAGAAACTGGATTTCTTTGGCAGGTCCTTTTGCCTTGTCTCTCTTTATGGCAAAACCAGTTTTCAACAGAATGTCAATTATTTTGTTACTTTTCTCAAATTCTTCCTCAGCAGCTTTACGCCACATGATGCAGCCATCAGTGAACTAAATGTGTTCAGGAGCTCCACCTTTCTCCTAGGTGCAGCATGCATCACTGCATGGCAAACTGTTGAACTTCATGAGGTTAACATGGGCCCACCTCTTCAGCTTGTCAAGGTCGCTCTGGATGGCATTCCTTCCCTCCAGTGTGTGATGCACCACACAGCTTGGTGTCATCAGCCAACTTCCTGAGGGTGCACTCAATGCCGCTGTCCATGTCACCAACAAAGATGTGAAACAAGACTGGTCCCAGTTCTGATCCCTGAGGGACTCCACTTGTCACTGGCCTCCACGTGGACATGGACCCATTGACAGCCACTCTTTGGGTGTGGCTATCAAGCCAGTTCTTTATCCACTGAATGGTCCATCTATCAAACCCATACTTTACCAGTTTGGAGACCAGCATGTCATGCACAAGTGTCAAAGGCTTTGCTCAGGTCCAGGTAAATTATGTCAGTTGCTCAGTTAATGTTGTGACCTTGTCATTGTTTTGATTTGGTTTAAATTAATGACACAGGAATTACAAAAAGATAGTTATCTTTATTTTTCCCAAAAACCCTGCCCCAAAATTATATATAAAACTTCTTAGATTATTTATGGGTTCTATTTGGGAAAAGTTCTACCAGGATGAACAAAAATAACTTCACCCCACTTATAAAATCAGAGGCAAGCCAGGACCTTAGGGGAAGTACGAGAACTCCAGTTGTACCACGAGGTCAGAATAGGCGTTTGGTGATGGACCCTACGTCTTTCTTTGGTGGCAGGCTCCAGAACTGCAGGTTTTATAATCCAATTTGAGGATAATGTGGCATAGATCCAAAGGAAAAGGGACTCTCCAAAATCAAAGTGTTCATAGACACAGCTGCCACGAGGCGAAACTTGTGCAGTAGCACTGTATGAACAGTGCAAGAAAAGCTGCAGTTTCATGGCAGGCGGGGTCACTGCAGTGGCAGGGAGGTCCAGGGAGAAGCCATGTCTGAGTGCTGGTTTCTCCAATTTTGTCACAAATGCAGAGCAAGTCCAAGATGAGAGGGGAAAATGGGAGTGAGCGGAAAATGAGAGTGAGAGCCCCCACTGGTTTCTGGTCACTCTATTTAAGGCTTTCCTAGACAATGTGTCCAGGGCAAATGTACACTGGGCATGAAGCACAGCGCTAATCATAATTCCCAAACCCGGTGGACTTCCCCTGTGGGTAAATGCTGTGAAGGAACTCCATCCTGGTGGGAAGAATGGGTGCTGTTTACCTGTCCCCAGAGGAAGCGAAGGCAATTCCGCACCTTGGAAGGTAATTTAGTGCCGTTGTCTTTCCCCATTTAAACCTCTGCTGATGGAGGTGGGGGAAGGGGGGTTTGGAGCACCTCATAACTGTGATAAAAGGCCACCAGGTTTGTCAGGAATAATCTGCCCTTGGTGAAGCCTTGTTGAGTATACCAAATCACCTCTTTGTTTCTCTTCTGTCTCAGCAGTGCCTCCAGGAGGATCTACTCCATGATCTTACTGGGCACAGACATGAGACTGACTGGCCTGTAGATCCCTGGGTCATCCTTCTTTCTCTTTTTGAAAATGGGGGGTATGTTTTCCCTTCTCCAGTAAGTGGGGACTTCCCTAGACTGCCACGACTTTTGGGATATAATAGAGTGGTTTAGCATCCACCAGTTCCTCAGTACCCGTGCATGTATCCCATCAGGTCCCATGGACTTGAACATGTTCAGGTTCTTCAGATGGTCATGAACCTGATTTCTTTTTGTTTAATTCAATAAAATGCTATTGTGTACTCATATTATTGTTTAATATAATAGTTAGCCAAAAGTTATTGAAATTAACATAAGGAAAGTATCCTGGAATTGGGAATGAGCCAAAGTAATTTCCATTACAAAATTGTTACTTTTAACTGCTTGTACTTGTTAAAAATGATAGATCATTACTGCTATAATGCAGCACAATTTAATCATTTTCTTTCAAGTTTATAGTTATCAAAATAATTTCAAAACTGGATCACTCCAGACAAACACAGCATTTCCTTGTTTCATGTAGTATCTGCATACTACTATTGTAATGGTATAAGGTGAAACACAGGAAGTTCCATCTCAACATGAGAAATTTCTTTACTGTGAGGTTGATGGAGTACTGGAACAGGATGCACAGAAAGGTTGTGGAGTCGCCTTCTCTGAATACTTTCAAAACCCACCTGAATAAGATCCTGTGTGTCCTGCCACAATTCTGCATTGCCAGGGAGGTTGGACTAGATGGCCATTCTAACCCCTAACATGGGGTCTATGATTTAGAGTTATTAATTGTTATGAATAATGTTTTATTAATAAGGCAAATATATTATTAATAGACTATTAATTATTCTTTATTAATATGAAATTTTTTTTTAAAAGCACTAATAGTTTTGGTTTATGGCTGTAGTATATTTACAATCGATATTTAAAGTATATAGGCAATACTAGCAATTTAAGCTGTATTAAGCAAACCAGGGAAATAACACTGGGAAAGACAATCTGTGGCTTGTTATGCCATCCACTGAATATCCACTAGAGAGGATATTCAGCATGAACCTTGCCAAACAAGAGCCTGCAGTGTGCCCAGGCAGCCAGGAGGGCCAATGGCATCCTGGCCTGCATCAGGAACAGTGTGGCCAGCAGGAGCAGGGAGGTCATTCTGCCCCTGTACACTGCACTGGTTAGGCCGCACCTCGAGCACTCTGTCCAGTTCTGGGCCCCTCAGTTTAGGAAGGATGCTGACCTGCTGGAACAAGTCCAGAGAAGAGCAACGAAGTTGGTGAGGGGTTTAGAACACAAGCCCTATGAGGAGAGCCTGAGGGAGCTGGGGTTGCTTAGCCTGGAGAAGAGGAGATTCAGGGGTGACCTTATTACCCTCTACAACTACCTGAAGGGAGGTTGTAGACAGACGGATGTTGGTCTCTTCTACCAGGCAGCCAGTACCAGGACAAGAGGACACAGTCTCAAGCTGCACCAGGGGAGTTTCAGGCTGGATGTTAGGAAAAAGTTCTATACAGAGAGAGTGATTGCCCATTGGATTGAGCTGCCGGGGGAGGTGGTGGAGTCGCCGTCATTGGAGGTTTTCAGGAGAAGACTTGATGGGGTGCTTGGTGCCATGGGTTAGTTATTTAGGTGGTGTTGGATAGGTTGATGGTTGGACGTGTTGATCTTGAAGGTCTCTTGCAACCTGGTTTATTCTATGTATTCTATGTATTCTATGAAATGGCAACAACTGAAGACAGATAGAACCTTTTACAGAGGCTTTATAGAAACAATTTCTCACAATATTATTTCTCTGGAATTCTCTCCAGGGCTGCAATATAGTCCCAGTTACACAGAGCAATGGGAGTTCCACCCATTTGAAGGGGTACTGTTACTGTACATTTGCCAGTAGCAGTTTTTGGGGCGCTTTTCAGAGCTGATTGCCGGCAGGGCTGTCTCACTGTCCCAATGGCCAGGCTGGCTATGGCACAACAGCAGGCAGTTCTCAAAGCTTCCCAGGGTTCACAGGCTGTCTCAGGGTTTCAGGCTCTTGGACAATAGCCTGTTTCTTTCCATGCTTTGCTGCAAGGTTTGAGCTTGAGAAGCAGGTGCTTAAGCTGGAAGTGACTTGTCACTGAACGGGGATGGCTCCCAGGTTCTTAGCTCACCCAAGATTTGTTTCTTCTGCCCGGCAAGACATATCTGTCTGCTCCTGGACTTTTATGAAGCAAAGAGGCTGACTATGGTTTCAATGCAGCTTACGTTAAGGGGCTTATGTCTTTTTGGGTAAACTGAGACATAGCAAAAATTCTGAGTTGCAAGGCTTGTCGTTTCTTTTCCCAGATCTTAGGCAAGGCAAGGCACAGCACCCCGTTTACAGTTTGGGTTTGCTTTTATCATTTGCCTGAGGAGCAGTTTTGCCAATTAGCAACAAATTGGGATTTTGCCATGCCATGACCATAGAAGGTAAAGACATAAGCCTAGTGTAGGTGAAACATGGGCAGTGCATGCACCTGTTTACCACAAAGGGAGGACACATCCCTTGTTTACCAGACTTTCTAAGGCCTGGGCTTTTCACCTTCTACCTGTGCTCATCAGACCCCTGCAGGAGGGATGGTGAGAAAGGGTTTACACCTGGACAAGCCAGAACTTGTTCTGTGTTTGTGTTAGGCCTATTTGGCCCTACCACTGCACTAGTGTATGTGTTATATCCAGATACAGAAACGTAGATACTTCCAGACAATCATATTTTATACTTGGAGCGATCCCATGTCAACATTTTAAAAAACTTATTTGACTGAGTGGCATAGATCAATAACTTTTACAAAAAAACCCAAGAATATAAAAAAAAAAAACCAAACTACATGAAAGGAAGAGAGACCTTTCTGTTTGTTTGTTTTAATGGTGATTAAACAATATACTCTGCAATAAAATATTTCTATTTGCCAAAACAGATGTAGAAGGTTAGACAGAACCCACAGCTGAATGTTACTTTTGTTTTCTCATGATAAGGGTCTTAATTTTTGCTAGGTATTCTTATTAAATTTAAAACATTACTTGATTTAAGTAGCTTGAGAAAACAAGTAAAAGAAAAAACAATAGTACAAAATTAAAACATTCCTTTATAGTATGATAAAAAGCAAATACAAAATTTAAGTATGTCAAGTATTTTCAGAAGCAATAATTCCAGAAATGTTTCCAAAGTTCATATTGCTTAAATATTTATCTGCCATTTTGACTCATATTTTATGATGTAATTTAAGAATCAATTTTAAGTACATGCTTATCTTTGTAATATCCATCATAATGCAAATCAGTATGTTCAGGAAGAACAGTGTGTCTCTATGATGAGATATTTAGGATTTCTGTAACATAAATCTCATTTCTTCTTGAAATATGAGCACTTCTGCTATTAAATGTGAAAATTCTGTGCTTCTCATCAAGTATAGTATTAGCTAATAAATCATATAAAAATATCAATATATTTGAGAAGTATGAGTATATACCAAAGGGTCAGAGGTAGAATGGATAATGTGAACAAATGCAAGAAAAAAAAAATAGTAGCACTGGATTATAACTTCTCTGTTCTATCCTGAATAAAGTTTATATTCACTGAATTCTGAAAACATGTAACAAGACAACACAGAAACAAGAATTGTAAATTGATCTATAACAGAGAACTAGTGATAAATATCTGGGCAACACCCTGTGAAGTATAAATACAGAATAGAATAGAATAGAATAGAATAGAATAGAATAGAATAGAATAGAATAGAATAGAATAGAATAGACCAGGTTGGAAGAGACCTTCAAGATCATCACATCCAACCTATCATCCAACACCACTTAATCAACTAAACCATGCAACCAAGCACCCTATCAAGTCACCTAAACCCTATCAAGTCACATAAACACCTCCAATGATGGTGACTCCACCACCTTCATGGGCAGCACGTTCCAATGGCAGTCACTCCCTCTGTGTAGATTTTCTTCCTAACATCCAGTCTGAACCTCCCCTGGCACAACTTGAGACTGTGTCCTCTTCTTCTAGTGCTGGTTGGCTGGGAGAAGAGACCAGCCCCTGTCTGTCTACAACCTCCCTTCAGGTAGTTGTAGAGAGCAATAAGGTCTCCCCTGAGCCTCCTCTTCTCCAGGCTAAGCATCTCCAGCTCCCTCAGCCTCTCCTCATAGGGCTTGTGTTCCAAACCGTTAGAAGAGGTGGAAAGCATGTAGCAGAAATCTGTAAATACAGCTTCAATATTGTGTGCAACTTTAGAACAATTTTGAAAGAAAGTGTTTTTTAAAGAAATGGAGATTAATGGAAAGCTAGATCAAACAGAACAAAGTTTATCTAATGTAGATCATGTTTATGTGATCTATGTTTTCTACAACAGGCAATTTTTAGATTGAAAAGCAGTAGCTGATTTTATCTGCTGTTGTATAGAAAATGTCTAATCATTTATGAGTAGAAGAGAAAGGAAGCTACATAATACATAGGGACAGGAACGTGGTAGTGGGAGATAATGAGAAGTGGAGAATCAAACCATATGAGAATTAACAATCTGGGAATCTAGATATTCATTAATTTAATTGAGATCAAAACAAAAAGTAGAGTTGTGCTTATGAATTAATTTTCCTGCAAAATTAAGTGTCATCAATACAGACCAGGGTCATGGTATCAGAAAAACTAAATGATGACAGAGTAACAGCAATAAAATGAAGTCCAGCAGTAGAATGTACAAGGTCATGTACTTCACATGAAATTACGAGAATTTCAGCTCAAGTCAGATGTTAGATAGACATGACTGAAGTGGATTAATCATTCACAAGATGACATAAAATTACCTACTGGTACAAATAACTGTGAAAAAGCAAGTGTGTGCTTAAAATTTATCACTTGCAATTGTAGTCTCAACATAAAGTATTAGAAATCCACAGCACACCCTCAAAGATATGGATATAAACAATTTACTGTAGGTCTGTGGTGGTGAGTAGCACGTCACATCCCTCAATCATTGAGACAGACAAGAAAGAAAGACCAGAAAATGAATTATGATTTTATACATTCTGGATTATAAAACTTTTAGAAAGGAAAAACTTCCATTTTCATGTTTTAGATTACACATTCACAAGGAAGAGAAAAGCAGTAGGATAGAAAATTTGGAATTATTGTCTCTTCTAAGATGAAAAATAGAATTACATTGAACTAGTAAAACACTACAAAGCAATAAAATATACTAATAAAGTCTCATAATATAAACCAGAAAATCTAGATTTAAAAAAATACATAATGAAAATGAACAATTTACACTTAATGATTATTTAAATTTTGCAAGTGCATTGTAAATGTGCCTCACCAAGGAAGTTTTATAGATGTATGGATAATCAGCTGGAAGAGGTCCTGCTTTACAGAATCACAGAATCACCAAGGTTGGAAGAGACCTCAAAGATCACCTGTCACCACAGACCTTATGACTAAACCATGGCACCAAGTGCCACGTCCAATCCTCTCTTGAACTCCTTCAGTAACGGTGACTCCACCACCTCCTCGGGCAGCCCATTCCACCGGCCAGTCACTCCTCCTCTGAAGAACTTCTTCCTAACATCCAGCCTAAACCTCCCCTGGAGCAGCTTGAGACTGTGTCCTCTTGTTCTGGTGCTGGTTGCCTGGGAGAAGAGACCAATCCCCACCTGGCTACTACCCCCCCTTCAGGTAGTTGTAGACAGCAATAAGGTCTGCTCTGAGCCTCCTCTTCTCCAGGCTAAACAATCCCAGCTCCCTCAGCGTCTCTTCATAGGGCTTGTGCTGAGGCCTCTCACCAGCTTCATTGCCCTTCTCTAGACACGTTCAAGAGTCTCAGTGCCCAGAACTGGACACAGTAATCAAGGTGTGGCTTAACCAGTGCAGCATACAGGGGCACAATGACTTCCCTGCTCCTGCTGGCCATGCTGTTCTTGATGCAGGCCAGGATGCCATTGGCCCTCTTGGCCACCTGGGCACGCTGCTGACTCATGTTTAGGTGGCTGTCAATCAGTACCCCCAGGTCCCTTTCTGTTTGGCAGCTCTCCAGCCACTCTGACCCCAGCCTGTAGCTCTTCATGGGGTTGTTGTGGTCAAAATTCAGCACCTGGCACTTGGATTTGTTGAATGCCATTACAATGGACTCTGTCCAGTCGGTCGAGGTCCATCTGCAGAGCTCTTCTGCCCACTAACAGATGAACATCTGCTCCCAAGTTGGTGTCATCTGCAAATTTGCTGATGACTGATTCAATCCCCTCATCCAGATCCTCAATCAAGATACTAAACAGGACGGGGCCTAGCACTGATCCCTGGGGGACACCACTGGTGACTGGCTGCCAGCTGGATGTGGCACCATTCACCACCACTCTCTGGGCTCGGCCCTCCAGCCAGTTCCTAAGGCAGCACAGAGTGTTGCTGTCCAAGCCATGAGCTGACAGCTTAGCCAGCAGTTTGCTGTGGGGGACGGTGTCAAAGGCCTTGCTGAAGTTCAGGCACACTACATCCACAGCCTTCCCCACATCCAGCAGGTGGGTCACCTGATCACAGAAGGAGATCAGGTTGGAGAAGCAGGACCTGCTTTTCCTAAATCCATGTTGGCTGGACCTGAGCCCTTGGCCCTCCTTCAGGTGTGCAGTTATTGCCACCAAGATAATCTGCTCCATAATATTCCCTGGCACTGAGGTCAGGCTGACTGGCCTGGAGTTTCCAGGTTCCTCCATCCGACCCTTCTTGTGGATGGGGACCACATTGACCAGTTTCCAGTCATCTGGGACCTCACTAGAGAGCCAGGACTGGAGGAAAATGATGGAGAGTGGCTTGGCCAGCTCATCTGCCAGCTCTCTCAGCACCCTAGGATGGATCCCCTTTGGTCCTATGGACTTGTGAGTATCCAAGTGGCTCAGCAGGTCCCGAACTAATTCTTCGTGGATTTCTGGGGCAATACACTGCTCCCTGACCCCATCACCCAGCTTGGGAGGCCACTTGTCCTGAACTCCTCCTGCCATACTGATGAAAATTGAGGCAAAGAAGGTGTTCAGGACCTCAGCCTTTTCCTCATCTTCAGTCACAGTGTTCCCTCCAGGTCCAATAAGGAGCGGAGGTTCTTCTTGCCCCTCTTCTTAGCATTAATATCTTTATAAAAATGCTTTTTACTATCTTTCACAGAGGAGGCCAGCTTAAGTTCTAACTGCGCCTTTGCCTCTCTAACTTTTCTCCTACATAATCTAACAACATCCTTAAACATATCAGGAGAAGCCTTCCCCTCCTTCCAAAGGTAATACACCTCTTTTTTAACCCTTAATTTCTTCAGGAGCTCCTTGGTCATCCAGGCTGTTCGCCTTCCCCACTAACTCATCTTTCAGCACATGGGAACTTCAGTTCCTGTGCCTTCAAGAGTTGCTGTTTGAAGTAGGTCCTACCATCCTGGACCCCTTGGTTCTTAAGGGCTGCTACCCAGGGAACTTTGCAAAGAAGTTTCTTAAACAAGCTGAAGTTTGCCCCCCGGAAGTCCAAAGTGAGGGTTCTGTTAGTGCTCCTCCCCATCTCCCTGCAAATTGAAAACTTCACAATCTCATGATCACTGCACCCTAGACAGCCTCCCACAGTCACATCTCCCACCAGCCCTTCTCTATTTGAGAACAGGTTGTTCATAAATATGACAGTTGTTGCCACTGTCATATTTATGTGAGTAGAACACAAATAAAGCACATCAGGTTACCTATCTGAAACAATGAAAAACACAGGAAATACACAAGAATTCTTCCTTTCTACTTATTTTCATGGTATATAATTGCAAAATCATGATGAGATCTATCACAGACAGAAAAATAAGAAATGAAAAATGGCTTTAGTATATTCCCTGAATATTGTAATACAGATGAAATACTGTACAAAAGCAACCCAAAAGAATCTTTAGAAATAACATATCTTAAAGTTAAAAAAATAATGCCATGCCTTTTGAGGCATAATTAAATTTTTAATTTGAGTGCAGGATAAACCTTACAGTCCAGTAACTCCAATTTTAAATAAATAAATAAATAAACAGGTTTAAGAGAAATTTGCCTTCTCGGTTCTGAGACTAGACTACAAAGCTCTGACTTTATTAGCTGAATTATAATACCTTATCAGTATGTCAATTTTTCACTATCGTGATAATTTTGTATAAGTTTCTATTGCTTTGTTTAGGGTGCAGATGGTAAAATCTTGATCTGTTTGTAAACCTCAATGTACAGTAGATAGCACAATTGTGGATGCCTTCTGAAAAGTATGCATTTTCAAACAGAATTAATCCATTTTCTCTTGGCCTTAGTATGTCAAGCCTTCAGTCAACCTGCTCAGTGAAAGCAGTTCTTGCATGCTGCTGAAGAGAAAATCCTTTGCGAAGATTTTTATTTAGCACAGCCTCCTCACATTTCCATATGTAGTTGCATTTATCACTGTATCACTGCACAAGCAAAATGTTTGTTCTTTGTATACTTTTGTTGGCTGGCTTAAAGTAACTGGATTCACCTTAAAAAAAAAACAAAACAAATCGAATGATCTCATAATATAACATGATGCCTAGAAAAACACTGTATTTTATTCTTTCTTAATGAATTTACTTGATATATAAACAAGGCCTATCTTGTTATTCCAATGAATGCTGCTATCCTAATTAGTAATACATTAGCCACCCATTTTCTCTTCAAGGCATTGCCTAATTTTGATATCAAACCATGTATTCCCTATCAGACAATTGATATGAGGCCACTTCAATATCAGACCTTGCTATTAGACCAATAACTTAAACAGATGTCAGAGGAGAGGTAGGGTGATATGGAAAGCAGCTGTGTAGAACATAGCTTTTTGTGTGTGATTTTGTCGGATTTTTTGTGTGATTGTAGTACTAACAAAGGTATAAATATCAAGATGATGTTTTGAAGTCAAAGAGCTCTTGAAGTTATGCAACATGATAAAAAAAAAAAGCAATCTTAGAATTACACTCACTGTTATGGTTCATATAGCAAAACTGTAATATACATAGCCCAACTTCATAAAAAACTCTCTGATGAGGCAAAGATGTTGCAAATGGATAGGGTAAGGGAACCAGTTATGCTTCATTTACCACATATACTTTCATAATCAGAAGTGTCCAATAAGTTCCTCTAAATCATAAAGGCTAACTCCTAGTAAATGCGAAAAACAAAACACAGTTCAAAGTTCCTAACTCCATGGCAAAGTTCCTAACTCCTGGCAAGATTATGGAGCAGGTCATCTTGAGTGCAATCACACAGCACTTACAGGATGGCCAGGGGATGAGGCCCAGCCAGCATGGATTTAGGAAGGGCAGGTCCTGTCTGTTCAGCCTGATCTTCTCCTATGATCAGGTGACCCACCTGGTGGATGTGGAGAAGGCTGTGGAAGTAGTCTACCTGGACCTCAGCAAGGCCTTTGACATCATCCCCCATAGCAAACTGCTAGCCAAGCTGTCAGCTCGTGGCTTGGACAGCAGCACTCTTCGCTGGGTTAGGAACTGGCTGGAGGGCCGAGCCCAGAGCGTGATGGTGAATGGTGCCACATACAGCTGGCAGCCAGTCACTGGCTGGGTCCCATCCTGTTTAATATCTTTATTGATGATCTGGAAGAGGGGATTTAGTCCATCATTAGTAAATTTGCAGATGACACCAAGTTAGGGGTGAGTGTTGATCTGCTAGAGGGTGGAAGAGCTCTGAATAGTTGCCCAGAGTCTAATGGCATGAAATTTAATACATTGAAGCACTGGGTTCTACACATTAGCCATAACAACTCCATGCAGTGCTACAGGCTGGGGTCAGAGTGGCTGGAGAGCAGCCAGACAGAAACAGACTTGTGGGTACTTCTTGACAGCCAGCTGAACATGAGCCAGCAGTGTGCCCAGGTGGCCATGAAGGCCAATGGCATCCTGGCATGTATCAGGAGTACTGTGGCCAGCAGGGGCAGGAAGGTCACTCTGCCCCTGTACTCAGCACTGGTTAAGCCACACCTTAATTACTGTGTCAAGTTCTGGGCCTCTCAGTTTAGGAAAGATATTGACTTGATGGAACATGTCCAGAGAAGGGCAACAACACTGGTGAGGGATCTTCAGCACAAGCCCTATGAGGAGAGGCTGAGGGAGCTGGGATTGTTTAGCCTGGAGAAGAGGAGGCTCAGAGCAGACCTTATTGCTGTCTACAACTACCTGAAGGGGGGGTAGTAGCCAGGTGGGGATTGGTCTCTTCTCCCAGGCAACCAGCACCAGAACAAGAGGACACAGTCTCAAGCTGCTCCAGGGGAGGTTTAGGCTGGATGTTAGGAAGAAGTTCTTCAGAGGAGGAGTGACTGGCCGGTGGAATGGGCTGTCCAGGGAGGTGGTGGAGTCACTATCACTGGAGGTGTTTAAAAGGAGACTTGATAAGGGTCTTAGTGCCATGGTTTAGTTGATTAGATTATGTTGAGTGATAGGCTGGACTAGATAATCTCAAAGGTCTTTTCCAACCCGGTTAATCCTGTATTCTGTTTTAAAAAACAAACAAACAAACCCCAAACCCCACCAGAAAAACCAAACAAAAAACCCCAAGAATAACAACAACAACAAAACCAACACTATCAAAACCAGACCAGAGCAGAACAAATTCAAACCATACTGAAACCAAACTAACTAACCAAACAAACCCACAAAAATATTTGTGCAGGATGTTCTGCATTTGTGTTTTTCCTCTGAATGTGCATAAAAACACTGAAACAATCAAAAGAACAACTACAGATATTTTATTATTATCCCTAGATGAGTTGTGCATTGATATCTGCAGTTAAACTATTTGTGTCCTGTACTAAACTCACATCAGAAATTCACATATCAGTAGGAAAACCATGTAAAAATTGAGTGCAAAATAAAGGTAAAAGAGAACTGTTGTGTGAAGGACATTAAAATAAATTTTAAAATAGTGATCTATCACTAAAAAACTACAACACAGCAACTGTGGACTGTTGTTGTGGGGTTCAGCGCAGCACCCACAGTGACGGCGGTGGAATTCAAGCAGGGGGGGTAGGGAGCACCCAGGTCAAGAGCTCCTGCCTGTGGCAGCAAGCCCAAAAGAATCACGACTGCCTTCATGCAGCTTGCATTTGTAGCTCTCCTCTTGGTGTGGCTCCAGGGGATTGGTTAACCCCTTCTTATTATTATTGGCTAGCAATACTTATTAAGGTAGCACAGGTGACTCTTATCTCATCTACAGGAGTTGCTTATTAAGCCACTGCTTATTAAACCACTGAAATGGTTCCCATTTCAACTCTCCTTGCAGTTTCTCATCTTTTATCATCCAGTCTGGGGGACAGAGTCCCCCACAATTCACCCTTTTTGTTTTTCTTACTTTAATATTTGTCAGCTCCTGCTGAAGCTTATCAATGACATCACTCAACTGCTCTAGGTGTTCATTTATTTTTTTCTTCTCTCTTCACACATTCTTGATCACTTTTCAGACATATTCTTTATCTTTTTTCTCTCTTCACATCCCTGATCACTTTTCAAATATTCCACCTGGGCTTCAAGCTCCCTTATCTTCATTAACTTCATTATCAGTTGTCCCTTCCAGAGGCAATTCTTCCTTTACTATGATAATGCCAAACTGTTTTCTTTTTCTCCACCTTTTGCAAGTTGTCTGCACTGATGATTAAGGCTTGTTCCAGCTCTTTTACCCTGCACTCTAGTTTCTTAATTTCTTCATTTCACCCTTGTGTATCTCTCTTAAGTTGCTCTTTGGGGGACAAAAGCTCACTGCTTTCATCTGTTCTTTCTTTTAGGTGATTTGTTAACTGCTTAACCTCTCTGTTCTGATACTTGATGACGGGCTAAGTCTTTGTCCTTTATTAATTCTTGGACCATCATATTCCCAGTGACTCACTTGCCTCACCTGGACAGATAAAGCTCCGGTTCTGGACCGAAATGCAGTATCCGGACAGGTGTCAAATAGTTTCACTGGGCTGTTAACATCTCCTGGTCCTTTTCTTGAGCAGCCTGTGCCTTCCCCCTCTCCTAAATCAATATCTACTTTGTGTTATAATGCCTTTTTCTCAGCTTCATGCTTTCCTTTTTTTTTTTTCTCTTTTCCCTCTTTTTTATTTTCCTTCCTTTTTTTTTTTCTCCCAGTTTTCCTGTGCTTTTTAGTTTCCCTGCTTCTTCTTCCAGCAACTTTGTTTGATTTTGAAGAGCTGTGTTTAAACCATCCTCATGAGCTTCCTCTGTTTCAACAAACAAGACTTTAAGCTTTCACATAGGAACAGCAGCTATCTCAATCTTCAACTTACATTGGAAAACCATTCAATAAGTGTTTAGTCTCCAGCTCATCAATTTGTGCTTGATGCCAGTTCACAGAGCCCCACACCATTTCAATTCAGTTCATCATTTCATTTCCTTTCAGTTCACAGAGCCCCACACCATTTAAGTTTTTGTCTGTAGTTCAGCAACATGAGCTTCAAGACGAATCTGCTGTTTACTTTCTAGTGTAGATTTAAGTTTCTCACCTTTCAGTGTGATGCTTTGTCTGAAGCTCAGCTGTAAGAGACAAAACTTGCTGCTTATGCCTCTCCTGTAGCTACTGACTTTGGAGTCCCAGCTCATCAACATGTTTCTTTTTCTAGCTTTCAATGCACATGGTACCCATCCACAAGAAGGGCCGGTTGGATGAGCCAGGGAATTACAGGCCTGTCAGCCTGACCTCAGTGCCAGGCAAGATTATGGAACAGGTCATCCTGAGTGCAATCACACAGCACATAGAGGATGGCCAAGGGATCAGGCCCAGCCAGCATGGGTTTAGGAAGGGCAGGTCCTGCCTGACCAACCTGATCTCCTTCTATGATCAGGTGACCCACCTGGTGGATGTGGGGAGGCCTGTGGATGTAGTCTACCTGAATCTCAGCAAGGCTTTTGACACCATTCCCCATAGCAAACTCCTGGCCAAGCTGTCAGCCCATGGCTTGGATGGGAGCACACTGTGTTGGGTTAGGAACTGGCTGGAGGGCTGAGCCCAGAGAGTGGTGGTGAATGGTGCCACATCCAGCTGGCAGCCAGTCACTAGTGGTGTGCCCCAAGGATCAGTGCTGGGCCCCATGCTCTTTAACATCTTTATTGATGATCTGGAAGAGGACATTGAGTCCATCATCAGTAAACTTGCTGACGCCACCAAGCTGGGGGCAGGATTTGATCTGCTGGAGGGTAGAGAGGCTCTGCAGAGGGACCTCGACAGGCTGGACAGATGGGCAGAGTCCAACGGTATGAGATTGAACACATCCAAGTGCCGGGTTCTGCACATTGGCCACAACAACCCCATGCAGAGCTACAAGCTGGGGTCAGAGTGGTTGGAGAGCAGTCAGGCTGAGAGGGACCTAGGGGTGCTGGTTGATGGTAGACTGAACATGAGCCTGCAGTGTGCCCAGGCAGCCAAGAGGGCCAATGGCATCCTGGCCTGCATCAGGAACAGTGTGGCCAGCAGGAGCAGGGAGGTCATTCTGCCCCTGTCCACTGCACTGGTTAGGCCGCACCTTGAGTACTGTGTCCAGTTCTGGGCCCCTCAGTTTAGGAAGGATGTTGACTTGCTGGAATGAGTCCAGAGAAGAGCAACAAAGTTGGTGAGGGGTTTGGAACACAAGCCCTACGAGGAGAGGCTGAGGGAGCTGGGGTTGCTTAGCCTGGAAAAGAGGAGACTCAGGGGTGACCTTATTACTCTCTACAACTACCTGAAGGGAGGTTGTAGACAGACGGATGTTGGTCTCTTCTCCCAGGCAGCCAGTACCAGAACAAGAGGACACAGTCTCAGGCTGCGCCAGGGGAGGTTCAGGCTAGATGTTAGGAAAAAGTTCTATACAGAAAGAGTGATTGCACATTGGAATGGGCTGCCCCGGGGAGGTGGTGGAGTCGCCATCACTGGAGGTTTTCAGGAGGAGACTTGATGGGGTGCTTGGTGCCGTGGGTTAGTTGTTTGGGTGGTGTTTGATTGGTTGATGGGTTGGACGCGGTGATTTGAAGGTCTCTTCCAACCTGGTTTATTCTATGTATTCTATGTATTCTATGTATTCTTCTTGCAGACCAAGGGTGGTTTTTCCATTTCTTTTGCCATAAGCACTTTCGTTGCCTTTAAGTCGGCATCAAGTTGCCTCATTTTAGCTTCTTGAAGTTCAGACTCCTTTTGTAAATTCTGCTTCCTTTCCCCCCCACCTCATTTTTTCTTTCAATTTCCTTTTTTTCTTCCATTTAACTTCTATCTTTTTTTTTTCTTTTCTCTTCATGTTCTGCTCTGATTTGCTTGAATTCTCTGGTCCTCACATCACGTCGGGATCCCCATTTGTTGCTGTGGGGTTCAGCACAGCACCCACAGTGACGGCGGTGGAATTCAAACAGGGGGGGTAGGGAGCACCCAGGTCAAGAGCTCCTGCCTGTGGCAGCAAGCCCACAAGAATCACGACTGCCTTCATGCAGCTTGCATTTGTAGCTCTCCTCTTGGTGTGGCTCCAGGGGATTGGTTAACCCCTTCTTATTATTATTGGCTGGCAATACTTATTAAGGTAGCACAGGTGACTCTTATCTCATCTACAGGAGTTGCTTATTAAGACACTGCAGGTGGTTCCCATTTCAGCCAACATGGATTTAGGAAAGGCAGGTCCTGCCTCTCCAACCTGATCTCCTTCTATGATCAGTTGACCTGTCTGGTAGATGTGGGGAGGTCTGTGGATGTAGTCTACCTGGACTTCAGCAAGGCCTTTGACACCATCCCCCACAGTAAACTGCTGGCTAAGCTGTCAGCTCGTGGTTTGGACCGCAACACTCTGTGCTGGGTTAGGAACTGGCTGGAGGGCTGAGCCCAGAGAGTGGTGGTGAATGGTGCCACATCCAGCTGGCAGCCAGTCACCAGCGGCGTCCCCCAGGGATCAGTGCTGGGCCCCATCCTCTTTAACATCTTCATTGATGATCTGGATGAGGGGGTTGAGTCAGTCATCAGCAAGTTTGCAGATGACAAGAAGTTGGGAACAGATGTTAGTCAGTTAGAGGGTAGAAAGGCTCTGCAGAGGGACCTTGACCGACTGGACAGATGGGCAGAGTCTAATGGCATGGCATTTAACAAGTCCAAGTGCCAGGTGCTGCACTTTGGCCATGCCAACCCCATGCAGAGCTACAGGTTGGGGTGAGAGTGGCTGCAGAGCTGCCAAACAGAGAGGGACCTGGGAGTGCTGATTGACAGCCGCCTAAACATGAGCCAGCAGTGTGCCCAGGTGGCCAAGAGGGCCAATGGCATCCTGGCCTGTATTAGGAATAGTGTGGCCAGCAGGAGCAGGGAGGTCATTGTGTCCTTGTACTCTGCATTGGTTAGGCCACACCTTGAGTACTGTGTCCAGTTCTGGGCCCCTCAGTTTAAGAAGGACATTGAAACAATTGAACGTGTCCAGAGAAGGGCAACAAGGCTGGTGAGAGGCCTTGAACACAAGCCCTATGAGGAGAGGCTGAGGGAGCTGGGATTGTTTAGCCTGGAGAAGAGAAGGATCGGGGTGACCTCATTGCCCTCTACAACTACCTGAAAGGTGGTTGTAACCAGGAAGGGGTTGGTCTCTTCTCCCAGACAACCAGCACCAGAACAAGGGGACGTAGTCTCAAGCTGTGCCAGGGGAGGTTTGGACTTGAGGTGAGGAAAAAGTTCTTCACTGAGAGAGTCATTCGTCATTGGAATGGGCTGCCTAGGGAGGTGGTAGAGTTGCCGTCCCTGAGGTGTTCAAGGGGAGATTGGATGTGGCACTTGGTGCCATGGTCTAGTCGTGAGGTCTGTTGAGACAGGTTGGACTTGATGATCCTTGGGGTCTCTTCCAACCTTAGTTATACTGTGATACTGTGATACTGTGATACTGTCAACTCTCCTTGCAGTTTCTCATCTTTCATCATCCAGTCTGGGGGACAGAGTCCCCCACAGCAGACCATAATTGTTTACAGTTAAAAGTGCAATCTTGTGAGCCTGTAGAATTCATTGATATAATGCAAAAGAAAGTTTAGCTCATGAGAATTAAATCATACTGAGCTCTTTCTTATTTTTTTTTCTGCCTTTTCCCCCTCCCCCCTGATGTTCAGTAAGGTCAGAAAGTTTCTAACATTCAATCAACTCTTAAATATAAAAATAAAAAAAAATTCAAAAGATGCACATGCACTCTGAGACTCAGAGCAAAGAAAAAAGCAGGCTATATATTTAAAAGATCCTGCTGTTTTACAGGTACTGTAAAAGTACATTCAACAGCCAGGATTGGAAGCCCAGGACATGACTCATACTTAAAGTCCTTGAGTACTTGTATATTTTTCACGCCTTCACTAAGATAACTCATTAAATGTTTCTATTCTCTCCTCCACCATTACAAAGATTAGATCATTAAAAAAATCTCTGCAAAGATTTAATTTTATGTAATAATTTGAATACTGGACTTTCATGAAAGGTTTATGATACTAAAAGACAATGAAAACTACATAAGTTAGCAACACTGTACAGAGAGAGTGTTGACATGTGCAAACAACCTGTGCAAGAAAACCCATTTGCTAGCACAGGAGATTATGTGTTACAGATGTGTTATCTGCAGTGCACATTTTAAGTGACTATTAAGTTTCCTTTTTTTTATTTGCCTTAACTATTCCAGTACATGCAAGACTTTCAAGGTGGAAGGATCTATCTCTGTCTATTCCCACCACTATGAAAAATCCATGTATTTCAGCAACTGTACCACAAGGTAAAGAGCAACATAACCAAAGCCAGTCTTAGCAGCCAAATCATGTGTCACAAATAGAGATAATTCCAACTCTTGCGGAACTTGCCAGGAAAAAAAAATAATGAGACCACAGTAAAAAGAAACAATCTGGCATCTGAATTTCTTGCAAATTGCTTGCAAAAGGGAATGGAAAGGCTTTACAAAATAGTATCTCATCAACAGAACACCGGATCTGTAAACCCTTGTTTTGATCAATCACGTAACATTATTTCATTCTGAAGAAAATTTTGACTTTCAACAAACCCCTAAAACTGAGTCAATTAAAAACAAATGAAACCAAAGAAAACCTCCAGTGCTGAAAATATTTGGTTTATGGACATTTTCTGCACATTATGAGAGCGTAAATATTTCCAAGTAAATGAATGAAAAATTTGGGCCAGGAATCATTCTTTACTTAATGCTTTGTTTATTTGTTTGCTTCAGAAAACATTGTAGACATCTGTGTTTTTCCCATGATCAAAAAGCAGTATTATATGACAGTCTGTTAGAAATAATATTTTAACATATAACTGACAATATCAGAGTTTTTAAGTGTAATTGGAAATTAAAAACCAAACAAACAACAAAAAGCTACACCAGTGTAAAAGGAATAAAAAGGAAATTCAAATCATAACTGCTCAGCCATGGTAAATTTGTGACTGAGAAGTGATCTGTCATGGAGGTCAAAAAGCAGCAACTGTAGAAGGGGTTAAACAGATTGGAAGAAAGAATGAGAGAATAGAATGATTCCTTGTTGTCTTGCAGCCATTCTGGAATACCAGCAGACCCTCTGGGGCCACCTTTAGGCAGTGGGAACTGACCCAAAGGGAGGCTATGCGAACCTATGCAGCTATTCACAAGACTGATAGCGTATATGAGGTATCTGTTCTTGAGGCATCTTTGCAGACTGCTTTCAGAACCAGCTATTGCCATAGCATTCTGATTGATGCTCTGTTCATTAACTATTCTTCTTTAATATTTAAGCACAAATGTCTTGAGTTCAGTTTAAGAGGTATGATAACAATTTCCTAACAGTAGTTTAACTAGTAGAAGAATATTTGCTATTTTTAAAAATGTTCAATTTTCTTTACAGTCTTGCTTTTAACATTTGAAAATAAAATCTCTGCTCAGTCTGAAGGAATAGCACAATCTCCTTCTTCACGAGTCCACTAACTAATCCAGACAGTACTCTATGATTTGGCATATGATTTCTCAATGATGACTGTGGGAGACTAAAGCTTGTCTCTCCTTGTGTGACTCAGCAAAGATAAAATCACTTGCTGCTTGCCCAGACAATAGCTGATATGTGTTGGGCAGAGCCACTGGAAGGACTCTTGGAAGGTGCAAAGATAACATCAATCACTGGACCACAGCTGGCCTCACAACAATGGACCTAGGCCACCTTCGGGAATATGCATAAGACAAGATAATCCCCACCCATCAAGTATCCTGGAAAGGTGAGACAATGGATTAACCATCTGTTTCCTGATGTGTAATGAGTGTGGGGGCATGTAGATGGGGAAGGAGGAGGCGGGAGGCCTCCCCCCCTCCATCTAGACCCCTGCCCAAACACACAGGAGCGATACCTGGATTTCCTGCCCCCTGAATTCCTGAGGGACAATGCTTGGACACATACCTAAGGACTAAAAACTGTATAAAAAACTTGAGCCATTACTGGCTTGGAAGAAGAAAAACACAGAAGAAGGACCATGCCGCTGAGAAGGAAGGAAAAGCCCGGGACAATGCTGCTCCGGAGAAAAGAGGCCATGGAGCCTGGAAGAAGCAGACTGAACCCTCTCTCCGTGTCCTAAGTCCCACCTGCTGCAACTCATGGAGCTGAAGAGGCTGCCCAGAGGACCACATCTCTTCTCCAGCCAAAGCCTCAGCACCATTTCTCTACAAACTCAGCATCTCCTGCAGCACCTTTCCTCCACAGACTCAAACTGTCTTGGTGGGGGGTGAGGGGTGTGGTAATATAATTCCTTTCCTCTTCTCTCTCTCTTCTCTCCCTTTCTATTTTCTCCCTCTCCCCTCCTTATTTCCACTTTATTTATGTAATAAATAGTCTAGCTGTTGATACTTTGGCCTCGTTTGTGCCTCTAATTTCACAACATGGGAATATTCAAAAGAACTGAGTCTCCTTCCCTCTCCGGACCGAGACAATGACAAAGATTCACTAGAAGAAAAATTGCAATTATTTTTTTTAAACTAGAAAAAAATTAAGTTGGTAATGATATTGATTGTCAAATACTTTTAGACAGGTATTAAAGAATACCATGAAACCAACCACTGTTTATGTTCCAAGGGGGTAACACACTGAATGGCTACCACCCACTACCATTTAACTGGTCATAGAATCAGACAAACATGTAACAATTTCTGTTGGAAAAGACCTTCAAGATCACTGAGTCCAACTATTATCTAATTCTACCAGGTCTGGCACTAAAAGGTGTTTCAATGAAAGATTACATTTTAAGAAATATTCAGTGTTTTACAGTATTGCATTTTGGAAAAAAAAAATCAAACTTGTTTCACTAAATAGTACCTGACAATTACTGAAAAAGTGGGTTTAGCATGGTTTAAGTTGTGAGGTTCCAAAGTCAGAAGAAATCCTTCTTCACAACTGCTTTCGTCTTCCTTTTTCTCTCTACTAAAAGTGGCAGGGTAGGATCATTTCATAAATCATAATGACCCTGGGTCTTTCAAGTTGAAGAATATTTTATGTTACATCTATCTAACTTAAATGACTGAGGAAAAAAAAGACACATCCAACTTGAGATGTTGTTTTCCAAATACACTTCTACATTAATTAAAGCTACAAAAAATTGTATAAAAAATTAAATGTATATGAAATTGTAGATAAGCAGGGGGCTGCAGACAGCTTTAACCTTGACAAAGTGGAGCTCTGCCCTTGAATCAGAAATATAAACAACTCCAGGGAAGAAGATCAGTGAAAAACAAAGGAAGAAACAAGAGAACTCCCCAGCTTACCAAAAGGAGGAGAGAAGCATATGGACATCAAGCCTAAAACAATCAGTGCAAAGGGCACATGGATAGAGAAAGAAGAATATATAAAACATGATGTGTGTTAATAAAGGGGCTGATGCTTAAGCATGTCTTAGTGTCAGCCATTTTTCTCCACCACCAACATGAAAACAGTAAATTGTAACACCTCTGCTACTAACAAAAACCAATACAAGTATGAAGGATGAATCTCTCATGACAATGAATGGTTAAAGCATTCAACATTGTATGGAATGTACCTGGCTTCTCCCTGGACCTGCCTACCCTGGGGTCCTTCTCTCTGCCTGCTGCTGGAGTGACCCTGCTTGCCATAAAACTGCAGCTGTTCACTGGAACAGGCCAGCAGTGCAGCTTCTCTTGCATTGCTCAGATGGTGCTGCTACAGTAGTTTTGCCTCGTGGCAGCTTTGTCTAAGGACACTTTGATTTTGGTGGGTCCCTTTTCCTTTGGATTTGTGCCATGTTATCCACAAACTGGATTATAAACTTGCAGTTGTGGAGCCTGCCACCCAAGAGAGACCTGGGGACTATCTCCAAATTCCTGCTCCGTCATTATGAGTGAAACTAGCTTTTCATTGTCTTTCCTTAAGGTCCTGTCTTGCCTCTGTTTTGTAAGTGGGGTAAAGCTGTTTTGTAGCTTAGCCTTTTTCATTTTCTGAATTCACTAAATTGTACTAAAGTTGCTCATAAGCGTCTTTGTAGGACTTGTGACCAAATAGAACCTGTAAATAAAATCTAAGTAGTTTGTACATAATTTTGGGGTGGGTTTTTTTGAAAAATAAAGATAACCATATTTTTATAATTCCCACCTCATTAATTTAATCCCAATCAAAACAATGCTTTTGCAGAGGTGAGAGTTAGATCATAAAATTCTCAGTCAGAATTTCTCAATCTGTCCTTACATAGTCACTGAAGTGATAGAAGGAAAACAATCTTTAATATGGCAGATTCTGCACAGACCCCTTCCCTCAGAGAACATGACACAAGATGGTGAAAAAAGCGTACTTTCTATTGCAGTATACTATGGATAACAGGCATGAAGTTCGCCATAACTGAGTCTGTCCCTTACTCACTGCTTAAAATTTGGGACAACCTGACCAGATATTAATCACAGTGAGCTACAGCAAGCTAGCAAATAGATGCAGACAATTTGCAAAGGGTTCAAAAATAAAAAGCATTCATTGGAGACAGCACAGAAATGTGCATATTCCTATTTACACATCAATCATCCTTTTCCTCAGTTACTGTTTCTTAAATTCTGTTTTCTTGTCCAAGGTGATGACTCAGGACACAGTAAGCATAGCTATGTAGGATAGGACTTATCTATTAAATAATCACAGTTCACAAAAGTCAAAACAAGTTTACAGCTGAGTACAGATAAAAGTTTTTGAGTCCTCAGGGATGAAAGAGAAAAAAGATAGAAGTCATCATACCCAAAAGTGTATTCACAATAGATGAAGAGTAGTATTTGAAGAGGGCCGACAGGACAGCTGGGGAGGAACACTTTACAAAGACATAGCAGGACAAGGGATAATGGTTTCAGACTGGAAGAAGCTAGATTTAGATTAGACATTTGGAAAAAAAAATCATCACCATAAGACTGATGAGGCACTGGAACAGGTTGCCTAGAGAAGCTGCGGGTTTTCCAACCCTGGAAATGTTCCAAGCCATGTTGGATGGGTTCTTCAGCAACTTGGTCTAGTAGGATGTGTTCCTGCCCCTGGTAGGCAAATTTCAATTAGATGATCTTTAAGGTCCCCTTGTCATAAAGGGATCATATACCCAGAATTATGCCCCAAATATTGCCAAAACTTGTCCCAACATGTTTTGCTCACACCCTACTCTCCCTTCCCCCTCCTTTCTGGAGAGGGTGCTCAGCCCAGAGCCAATGAAACAAAGGGCCAGGCATCACCAAGCCAGGGTAAGCAACACAACCTGCCTTCTTTGGGACAAGCAAGATCATGCACCCACCTTGTAGGATGTTTGTGCTTCTTCCAACTTTGGGCATAATTCTAGCCACTTACTTTGCCATTGGTTCAAAGTATCACCAAGGCTGACTAGTGGCCAAATCCAAGCCTTGAGCATTTTATAAATATTACCCCAAATCGTAAGGAAGTTACCCTTTGCTCTTTGCTTAAGCTCCTTGCTATCAAGCTCTTCTACGCTGTCCTGCTCTGTGCATGTGCTCTGCCCTCGTGAATGTTCTGCCATCTACAATCCAGAGTGAAGTCAGCAACCTGGGAAGTTCCATCATGCCTCAGTTTGTCTGGAAGCCTGCAACTATAGCCAACTCTGTCATATCCCAGTCCTGCTGGTAGGAAGAAGCTGCCACATCTTAAAGGGACTGAACACTGCTGATAAGTTTACCCAGTCAGAAGTAAGACAAGCCTGAACCCTTGTGGCAGTTCTACTAGTCTGCTACAGCCATAAAGCTGCAGACATGTGAGCCAAAACCTTTGTGTGCCAGCTGGCAAAGTAGGGCCACGCCTGGCTGTGGAAGAGAGAAGCTGCCATCACCTGCTGCTCCACAGCCTTGTAAGTCAAAGCTGACCTAGGGTGATTCAGAGCATTGTCTCTGCCGGGAGCACCTGTGGGTGCCCCATACAGCTTCACAAAGAACTGCCTTGTAACCCCAGAAACAGGAAAGCAGTTGCCACCAAGAGGAATTCATCAGCGCTCACTCATTTTTGAGCAGAGCCAGGGAAAAGTCACACTGATCTGCATCAACTTCCCCATGCTCTACAGCCACCCCAGAAGAACTGCTCCCCCACAGTGCCTTGACACATATGGAAGGGACAGCAGTGCCAAGGGAGCTGCTCAGACTTGTTCAGGGAATCTGCCCATCGGCAGAAGTCTGCACCGCACCCCTGCAGCCTCAGAAGAAGGCTTGCCTGCACTGGAAGAGACTGGGAGCCAGCCATAGCAGCCACAGCCCTGGAGGGGCCCAACAAGTCCATTAGATTCAGCAGCCAGCCAGTGTAGCAGTAACCTGCTTGTCAAGTAAAACTCTATCTTTTCAGCAGACATGTGTTTAACACCATATTTGGTCCTGTTTAAAATCCCCACACTTTAGCTTGTGTGGTATTAGAATAGCATAGCATAGCATAGCATAGCGTAGCATGGCATGGCATGGCATGGCATGGCATGGCATGGCATGGCATGGCATGGCATAGAATAGAATAGAATAGAATAGAATAGAATAGAATAGAATAGAATAGAATAGAATAGAATAGAATAGCATAGACCAGGTTGGAAGAGACCTTCAAGACCATTGCGTCCAACCTATCATCCAACACCACCTAATCAAGTAAACCATGCAACCAAGCACCCTGTCAAGTCTCCTGCTGAACACCTCCAGTGATGGTGACTCCACCACCTCCTTGGGCAGCCCATTTGTGGTGGTTTGAAAGGAAAGGCTCTGCTTTCCCTCCCCCACTGAGAAAGAGACCACGGCTAAACCCAGCCGGAGAAATGAGAGTATATTTTACAAGGAAACAGATTAGATGTAACACAACAAATACAGGTATTTTACAATATATACAGGAATATACAGCAAATAAACTCAACCAGAAACCAGACCCCCCACAGAGGGGGCTTCCCCCTGTGCCCTCTTCACCCCCTACCTCCCTTCTCCCCCAAAGAGGTAGAAGAAGAGACGAGGATGGTTAGCAGGACCAGGGGGAAGAAGCGGACAGGCCTGTTATAGGGAGGGAGTTAGTTCTTATCTCTTGGCAAGAAGCCCAGAAGCAGATCCAGCCGAAAGGGACAGCGAAGGAAGGAAGACTGAGAGAAAGTTCCCAACTCCCCTGGGTCCAATCTCTCCTCCCACAATCCTACCAATGAAATTCGTTTAGAATACCAAAATATTTTACAAACATTTAGCCAGTGTGCCCCTTTCTTAAAGGCACAGCGTCAAACAGCCACAGTCCACCCCTTCTAAACAATTTCATTGGTCGTTCGCACTGTCCATCCAATCGGAAACAATATTTACAGTTCGTGAGTAAAGTTCATAGTCCGTTCCGGCTATACTCAGATGCAGATGATTCAGAAGTCCAAAAAAGTCAGGAAATAAGAAAATGGAAACCAGCTTGTCTCTCTGCAGATGAAGTGAAGAAAAGGTAAACAGGAACACAAGGACTCTCAGTTGACTCAGGGCTCTCAGGGTTCTCAGGGTTCGTGCACTGTAGATTCCTCAGGGATTCTTCCTTTGGGCGCGTTGTAACTGTACAACAGTCTGAAATTAAACTCTTTCAGCTAAAGTTAAATTTCTTTGTGGAATACACTGAATTTGACCATTCTCCTGCATTACCCAATAAGTGTGACCCGGACCTTCTGCTGAAACCACCCCTCGGACAGGTTTAGCCTCTCCTGAGGGCGAAAATACCCAAACAGTTTTACCTAACAGATTCTTTTCTCTAATAACAGGAACTCTATCACCTTCTACTCTCCGTAGCAGATCTGAATGTGCTGGTCCAGCTCGGTTCACTGAACCTCTACTATTCACCAGCCAGGTTGCTTGTGCTAAATGCTTTTCCCAGTTTTTCAAAGATCCACCTCCCATGGCTTTGAGAGTGGTCTTCAACAAACCGTTGTAGCGTTCAATCTTCCCTGCAGCTGGTGCATAGTAAGGAATATGGAAAATCCACTCAATGCCGTGCTCTTTTGCCCAGCTCTTTACAAGGTTGTTCTTGAAATGAGTTCCGTTGTCTGACTCAATCCTCTCTGGAGTTCCGTGTCTCCACAGGATCTGTCTCTCCAGACCAAGAATGGTGTTGCGTGCAGTAGCATGTGGAACTGCATAAGTTTCCAGCCATCCGGTGTTTGCCTCTACCATAGTAAGCACATATTGCTTACCAGAACGAGAACGTGGTAGAGTGATGTAGTCAATCTGCCAAGCTTCACCATACCTGTACTTGGACCATCTGTCACCATACCACAAGGGCTTAATTCGCTTTGCCTGCTTAATAGCAGCACAAATGTCACAGTCATGGATGACTTGTGTGATAGCACCCATGGAAATGTCTATGGATCTGTCACGAGCCCACTGGTATGTTGCATCTCTGCCTTGATGTCCTGATGAATCATGAGCCCACCGAGCTAAGAATATCTCCCCTCGGTGTTTCCAGTCGAGATCAAGTTCAGAGTCCTTGTCTACTTGGGAAACTCTTGCAGCTAAATCTGCCTGATGGTTGTGCTGCTGTTCCTCAGTAGCTTTGCTCTTAGGAATGTGAGCATCAATGTGTCTCACTTTCACTGGAATTCTCTCAATTCGATCAGCAATGTCTTGCCACAGTTCGGCTGCCCAGATGGATTTTCCTTTCCTCTGCCAACCATTCTTCTTCCAGTTCTTTAGCCAACCCTATAGAGCATTGGCTACCATCCATGAGTCGGTGTAGGGATAAAGCTTTGGCCATCTCTCACGTTCAGCTACGTCGAGAGCTAGCTGGACAGCTTTTACCTCTGCAAACTGACTGGATTCTCCTTCTCCACCCTTTGTCTCTGCAACTCGGCGTGTTGGACTCCACACTGCAGACTTCCACCTTCGCTTGTTCCCAACGAGACAACAGGAACCGTCTGTGAACAAAGCATATTTCTTTTCATCATCAGAAAGGTCATTGTAAGGAGGAGCTTCCTCAGCACGAGTTACTCTCTCCTCTGGAGGTTTAGTACAGTTGGCATCTTCAGGCCAACTTGAGATCACCTCCACCAGACCAGGTCTTTCAAGATTTCCCATTCAAGCTTTCTGTGTTATCAGAGTCATCCACTTAGACCAGGTGGAATCTGTAGCATGATGTGGTGTGGAACCCTTGCCTTTGAACATCCAATTCAAAACTGGCAATCTGGGAGCTAAGAGAAGTTGTGATTCAGTTCCAATCACTTCAGAAGCTGCTTTCACTCCTTCATAGGCAGCTAGAATTTCTTTTTCTGTTGGAGTGTAATTAGCCTCTGAACCTCTGTAACCTCGACTCCGGAAACCAAGAGGTCGTCCACGTGTCTCACCTGGAGCTTTTTGCCACAAGCACCAGGTTGGACCATTGTCACCTGCAGCCGTGTACAAAATGTTATTAATGTCTGGACCATCTCGCACAGGTCCCAGACCTACTGCTTGAACTACTTCTTGCTTTATCTGGTCAAAGGCTGCTTGTTGTTCAGGTCCCCAGTGGAAACTGTTCCTCTTTCGAGTCACATCATACAGAGGTTTCACAATCTGACTGTATCCAGGAATGTGTAGTCTCCAAAATCCCACTATCCCCAAGAAACGTAGAGTTTCTTGCTTGTTCGTGGGATTTGCCATGGTAGAGACTCTATTTACCACATCCACTGGAATGTGACGGCGTCCATCCTGCCACTGCACTCCCAGAAACTGGATCTCTGTGGTAGGACCTTTCACCCTGTCTCTCTTGATGGCAAAACCTGCATTCAGAAGAATGTCCGTGATTTTGTTACCTTTCTCAAAGACTTCCTCAGCAGTTTTACCCCAGACGATGATATCATCGATGAACTGGATGTGTTCTGGAGCACCACCTTCCTCCAGAGCATCATGGATTACTGCATGACAGATGCTGGAGCTGTGGATCCAGCCCATTGGCAGTCTGTTGAAAGTGTACTGGATTCCTCTCCAGGTGAAAGCAAACTGAGGCCTGCATTCCTCTGCTATGGGAATAGAGAAGAAGGCATTAGCAATGTCTATGGTAGCATACCATTTGGCCTCTTTGGATTCCAGCTCATACTGGAGTTCCATCATGTCTGATACTGCTGCACTCATAGGCGGATTTACTTCATTCAGGGCTCGGTAGTCCACTGTCAGACGCCAGTCTCCATTCGGCTTTCGCACAGGCCACACTGGACTGTTGAAAGGTGAATGAGTTTTGCTGATGACTTTCTGACTCTCCAACTGACGAATCAGATTCTGAATGGGCAACGAAGAGTCACGGTTGGTTCTGTATTGTCTGTGATGCACAGTCTGAGAAGCAACCGGCAACTTAATGTCCTGAATCTTGTGTTGTCCCACAACTGCAGATTCATCAGAGAGTTCAGGTCTAGCAGACAGCTTCAGCTTTTGTCCATCAATTTCTACAGAAGCTACTCCAAAAGCCCATTTGTAATCTTTAGGGTCCTTGAAACGCCCTTCTCTCAGAAAATCAATTCCCAAAATACAAGGTGCATCAGGTCCGGTCACAACTGTATGCTTCTTCCACTGTTTACCAGTTAGACTTATGTTAACCTCTACCTTACTTAACTCTTGAGATCCACCAGTGACTCCCAGAATAGTTATAGACTCTGATCCCTGATAATTTGATGGCAATATGGTGCACTGAGCTCCTGTGTCAACCAAGGCCCTGTACTTCCGAAATTGTGAAGTGCCAGGCCACTGGATGTACACATCCCGATAGATTCTGTTATCTCCATTATCCCTCTCCTCCCCCTGGCGGGAGGCAGGACACCCCTAATTATGAGGAACATTTCCACAGGTGCAACGAGCACACTGCGCAGTGTTAGAACTGGAGTCACTGTTGGAGCTGTCATTGTTGTCCTGGGGAACTGTGGAAGTAACAGCTACCCTTCTGGTATTGCTACCCTGGGTTCTGCCACTTTGCAATTCCCTCAGTCTCCTGAAAAGATTAGAAGTTGGTTGACCATCCCACCTGTTCATGTTCTCACCAAACTGATCACGCAGAGTTATCCAAATGGTCCTACGTGATTGCCTTGGTGGTCTGTTTTGGTTTGGCCTGTTTTGGAATGACCTCCTTGGAGGATGTCTATTCCCCACAGCTGAAACCTGCACCCACCTGGAGGAAGAATTGGAATCATCTCTTTGTGCCAATTGGCATATGGAATCCTTGAGCTCTTTCATGCAATTCTCAATTTTTCCAGACAGCGTTTCAATGGCTGAAACCAAAGAAACACGTGTCATGCTATCATGCAATTGTCTTAGTTGATCAGTGAATTGGCCAACCGTAGGAGGATCTCCACCATAATTTCTTGCCACAATTCTACTTGCCAAAATGTTTGCATAATTGGAAGGAGCAAGTTTGATGAGCTTTTTAGCAAGACCAGCTGCCACAGGAATGTCGTCAGGATTCAGAGTATCATGGTCACCATAGAGTATCTCTCTAAAGGTAAACTCCCTCAGACGCTTAATTCCCTCATCTATGGTAGTCCAGGGCTTAGGATTCCATGGAAGGTCATCTCGGGAAGGGTATCTCAGGGAAACTGCCATTAAAACGCGTATCCACAGATTAACCTTACCGAGAATCCTGGCTAGATGTCTATCTATTCCATTATCCTTTGAGAGAGTTCCTAGCTGGGCTGCTGACTTGTCTCCAACTATTAGAGCTGGAGCACCTGTATCATAACACCTAGCAAGCCAAGATAGGATGGGTTCCTTATCTGCTCTGAGGTAATCTTTGCGGACATTGCGAATCTCCTCCCTCGGTGACGAGCATTCGGTGATGTCATCTTGCTCTCCATCTATCACATCTTCCTGAACCTTTAGTCCCCAAAATCCTGCTGTCACTCTCCTAAGGACCTCTTTAAGCTGAAAAGCGCCACTGCCAGCTGCTGTCTTAGCTGCATCTCCATCCTGTGATGATCTCAATAACTCAGCTATATCTCTAAGACAAATCTTCTCCTCATCTTCAGCAGGCACTTTCCTAGCAGAGGTTCCCTCACCAGGATCAGTCTGTCTAGCAGAGGTTCCCTCACCGGGATCGGTCTCCTGCTCTTCTCCTCCATTATCTCCACTAGCTCCTGGATCAGTTTTGGCCTTTCCACCTCTGGTCTTTAAGACTGCTACTTGTTTAACTGGAGCTGTGTTTGAATTTACAGCCATCCTGATAGAAGCTGACAGGTCCTGATCTAAATCAGCTGCCGTGGGGGCCCCTTCCGGTCCTGTCATGGCGGACGGAAATGACCTTCCCTCACTACTGGTCGCCATCTTGGGAATGGGAGCCGCCCCTGGCTGCTTGCCAAAGTCATAGAGTGGAGCATTTAACGCAGCTTTTCCAATAGGTTTTGCTATTTTTCTAACTGACGCAGCCCCTTCCTCGTCACTCGAGGACTCTGGGGCAGATTTAGAGGAACGCCTACGCTTTCTAGATTTTTGTTTAATCACAAAACATGGTTGAGAAACCTTTTTCTCTATATATAGAGCCCACAGCAGATAGACATTAATTATCAGCAACAGCAGGATTACACCCATCAAATAAATCACCTTAAGATCCCAGCCAGCACTTAAAGTTACTCTTTGACCTCCTGAAGTGTTAAACACCCTTATCTCGATTAGCAAAGTGGAAGACATTCTATTGCCGTAATTAGTGAGCCGAAAAAAACCCAAACAGTGTTTATACAACAGCTGGATCCTATGCATAAACCACAAATAGATTTTACGCATTAAATATTTACCTATCTGGTCTAACATCAATCCGATGCAGTACCGGTAGACCAACATGCCACAGACCGAGAAGAATAAACGTTCTAAAACCCAGAGCACCTTCATTTTGTTTCTCCGGCTGAGACAAGCAATAAATCAACTTAATTACTTAATTACCCGGCCCCACGTTGGTAAGCCAATAAAAAGTGTGTGTGGTGGTTTGAAAGGAAAGGCTCTGCTTTCCCTCCCCCACTGAGAAAGAGACCACGGCTAAACCCAGTCGGAGAAATGAGAGTATATTTTACAAGGAAACAGATTAGATGTAACACAACAAATACAGGTATTTTACAATATATACAGGAATATACAGCAAATAAACTCAACCAGAAACCAGACCCCCCACAGAGGGGGCTTCCCCCTGTGCCCTCTTCACCCCCTACCTCCCTTCTCCCCCAAAGAGGTAGAAGAAGAGACGAGGATGGTTAGCAGGACAGGGGAAGAAGCGGACAGGCCTGTTACAGGGAGGGAGTTAGTTCTTATCTCTTGGCAAGAAGCCCAGAAGCAGATCCAGCCGAAAGGGACAGCAAAGGAAGGAAGACTGAGAGAAAGTTCCCAACTCCCCTGGGTCCAATCTCTCCTCCCACAATCCTACCAATGAAATTCGTTTAGAATACCAAAATATTTTACAAACATTTAGCCAGTGTGCCCCTTTCTTAAAGGCACAGTGTCAAACGGCCACACCATTCCAATGGGCAATCACTCTCTCTGAGTAGAACTTCTTCCTAACATCCAGCATAAACCTCCCCTGGAGCAGCTTGAGACCATGTCCTCTTGTTCTGGTGCTGGTTGCCTGTGAGAAGAGACCAATCTCTGCCTGTCTACAACCTCCCTTAAGGTAGTTGTAGAGAGCAACAAGGTCACCCCTGAGTCTCCTGCTCTCCAGGCTAAGCAACCCCAGCTCCCTCAGTCTCTCCTCAGAGGGTTTATGTTCCACACCCCTCACCAACTTTGTTACTCTTCTCTGGACACGTTCCATCAAGTCAACATCCTTCCTAAACTGAGGGGCCCAGACTGGGACACAGGACTCAAGGTGTGGCCTAACCAGTGCAGTGGACAGGGGCGGAATGACCTCCCTGCTCCTGCTGGCCACACTGTTCCTGATACAGGCCAGGATGCCATGGGCCCTCCTGGCCTCCTGGGCACACTACAGGCTCATGTTCTGCCTACCGTTGACCGGAACCCCCAGGTCCTGCTCTGCCTGGCCGCTCTCCAGCCACTCTGACCCCAGCCTGTAGCTCTGCATGGGGTTGTTGTGGCCAATGTGCAGAACCTGGCACTTGGATGTGTTCAATCTCATGCCGTTGGACTCTGCTCATCTGTCCAGCCTGTTGAGGTCCCTCTGCAAAGCCCCTGTACCCTCCAGCAGATCAACACCTGCCCCCACATCGGTGTCATCCACAAATTTACTGATGATTGATTCAATGCCCTCATCCAGATCATCAATAAAGATATTAAAGATCATGGGGCCCAGCACTGATCCCTGGGGCACACCACTAGTTACTGGCTGCCAGCTGGATGTGGCACCATTCCCCACCAGTCTCTGGGCTTGTCGCTCCAGTCATTTCCTAACCCAACACAGTGTGCTCCCATCGAAGACATGGGCTGATAGCTTGGCCAGGATTTTGCTGTGGGGGACAGTATTGAAGGCCTTCCTGAAGCCCAGGTGGACTACATCCACAGCCTTCCCCATATCCACCAGGCAGGGTCACCTGAACACATAAGGAGATCACCTTGGTGAGGCAGGACCCGCCCTTCCTAAATCCATGCTGGCAGGGCCTGATCTCTTGGCCATCCTGGAAGTGCTGTGTGATTGCACTCAGGATGACCTGTTCCATAATCTTCCCTGGCACTGAGGTCAGGCTGACAGGTCTGGAATTCCCTGGTTCCTGCTTCTGGCCCTTCTTGTGGATGGGCATCACATTGACCAGCTCCAGTCACCTGGGACCTCTCCAGTGAGCCAGGACTGTTGAAAAATGATGGAGAGCGGCTTGGTCAGCTCATCTGCCAGCTCTCTCCGTACCCTAGGATGGATCCCATCTGGTCCCATGGACTTGTGGGAATCCAAGCAACCTATTGCAACCTGTGGTTTATAAGCAGACACCCTGGCTATGTCCAGAGGCATAATTCATAATCAAAAAAGTCTCTGAAAGGTTCCTTTGTATTGGGCTGATACACTGGCTATCTACCTAGCAGCCGCACACACCTTGTCAAGTTGCCATCTGGTGGACAAGCGATGGAATTGCAACTTCCATTCTTAATTGAGTAACTGTTTTGTGTTTTTCTAGTTGGGTTCAAAATTGTTAAACTGTACCAATTTATGGGGTATAGCCCACGACTGTGCAGTAGGATCTGCATATAAATAGTGTTTTAAAGTGATTAATAATACTAATTATTTACTAAAAGTATTTTCCATAATTCATATTTTCATAATTCATAAATTAATAACCTTATTCATTACACCCTTCCAACCCAAACCATTCCATCATTCTATTGTAAAAAGCGATCTTCTGTCAAGTAAACATACATTTCCTAATATATGTTAAAGACTTCTTTGGGGATGTGATATAGTTACCCTCAACCTGTCACCTCTGCCTAGGACATCTATAAATTTTACAATTATTTTTTACTATATGTGCTGTAAATTTGACCCAGCTGAAAAAAAAAAAAAGTGCATTGATAGTCTCTTACAGTAGCAATGAGGCTACCAAATCCAAACAAAGCTTTGGTAGCAAATTGAATTCCTTATGTATTTCATCTTACTGAATTACTTCCTTTTTTAACCAGCATGCCATGTGCAAAACCCTGTCATAGAACTCTTCTTGTGCCAAGGTCATCATTGCCATCCAGATGTTTCAAAAATGCTTTAGGAAATGAGACCATGGCTCTGTTTCTTCTGATATACAGAGAAACAAACAAACAAAAAAACATGCTAAACCCAAGCGTAGTATTCACAAATGAGTTTCCCCAAGAGATTTATTCTCAGCCTTAATTACTGGAGGAGGTGTCTACTCTGTGAAAAAAATCACAGTCTGAGATATGCTTTGCTTGAGGACAGACATATACTCACTGCAGGGTACAGTGGAGCTCTTGAGTATACTGCTGTGGTGAAACTGAATAACAGCCCTACTAATTCCACATTCAGATTGATAAAACTAAGACTTAGTGCAACAATCCTCGTCAACTGGAGGACAGAGGGACAGAGCTCAACAACCTCCAGCATGCTTCGCTACCATTGGATACTCCTGAAAGCATTTTGTTTTGAAGTGCATTTCACCCATGAAAATTGAAATAATCATCTTGGTGTTGCTTGTTTAAATATTACTATTGTCTCAGAAAAACAGAACAGTAGTTTTTAACTGCAGGCATATAAATTCCCTAACCACAGAAAACAGCTATAATTTTAAATGTCTTTTTTTCCCTCATATTCATTTCTCATTAATTGGGACAAATGAGTAATTCTTGTTTGTCACGCAGCTGTGTATCTCAGTCCTCATTACAAGACAAAATGAAAAGACTAGAACATAGAAAGGAAACAAAGAGACCAGTTATAGTCAAACTATTCAGCATATTACTTGAATGTTCACTCATTATTTCTAAAGCTTTTATTCAATATTTATTTAGACAAAGCTCCCATTGAGATACAATGTCATTTTTCATTGATTTGAAAAAAAGAACACTCCACAAACACAAAAAAAAAACCAAACAAAAAAACCCAACCCATGAAAAAAAAAAAATTAACTAATGATTTCTCTTTTTTTCCCTAAGAAAACCCAAAAACTGAAGTCTTGCTGTGATTACAAAACTGTTACAAAATAGACTGCTGCATCCTGTCATGGAGGAAAAGAAGCTAGAGAGAGGGCCACGGTTTGCTGGCTCAAAGTATAAAAGAGCTTCCTAGTCTGTACAGCAGTCTCCAACTATTATTAGATTCTCAATGCTAGAAAGGCTTTAAAATAACCATAAAAGTACCAAGATAATTTCATCTGATTTATTACTGTTCTATGAAAAGAAATGCTGTAGTATTATGCTGATTTTGTTCATAATACATTCTCTTTGTCGTTTTGTCCCTTCTTTGTAAGAAAAAAGAAAAAGGCTTGTTTTGACAAGGTTTGGGTTAAAATTGAGCTTTAATCATGTTTTTTTTTCAAAGCGGTGTAAAGATTAGACTTTTAGGTAGGTAAAATGGGTAATTCTAGCTTATCTAATCAGGTTTTCACTTTAACAGAATATTGCATATGGTCAGATTTTATGGTACATTTCATCCTATCAGAAGTGAAATGCACTCTCACTGGTAAGACATTTCCAATTTCTCACTTCTTGATATTTTGCTTAGGACTATCAATAGCAATAGCCTTAATGCTTGGACAATTACGGAGAACCCACTTACCCAAACACAGAGAAGGAGGTCTCTGGGAGCTTCAACACCAAATATGAATGCATAGGGTATCATCAGTGATTCCTGTATAAGGCAGTCAGTATGTCTTACTGTATTTCTAACATTCGTTTAGAGTAGGCTATTTTGATGGAATTGGAAACTACCTCATGTAAGTTTTTATTTCTGCAAAGCTTACAGATGACCTACTTATCTAGACACAGTGATAATTAGCAATGAGACAAATGATACTTCTACATTGCAAATCACCTTATACTTGGCCTACAATTTTTCCTTCCATCTTCTGTGTGGTAGTTTGAAGTTTCCCCCCAACATTAACTTTGCCAGACCAACCTAGTTAGAAGCAAATGGAGCTGTATTTACAAGCAAAATCTACACTCTACAAAGGAATGCAATGAATGTGTACAAAATACACAGTATTTACAATATTATACAGATATTTACAATTAATAAACAGCAAAAGGATCCCCCTGGCCAAGGACCAGGGGAAGCTATTAGCTTCTCTGTCCCTGCCTTCCCCCCTTCCACCTGTACAAAAGGGACAAAAGAAAGGAGCAGAGATGTTAGATGTAGCCAAGGTCAGCCAGAGCACGAAGACTATCTCTCCCAAGCAAAGCAAAAACAGCAGACATGAGAAGAGAAGAGAAAAGGGAAGAATTGTTATGGTACAGCTCCTCTTATTCCAGATATTTACCCAATGAATTTGTTTAGAATAATATTTCATTTTCCTTTTCACTCCCAAAAATGATTTTAAAATTTTTTACTTTTCTGATTGAAATCTGTAACTAAATTTTAAAGGCACAGCCTAAAACCACCATATTCTGCATGATTTCTTCCTATAAGAACTTTTTTTATTATTCTTTCAGGTCACTGAAGAGTGCCTTTTCTACGTCAGAACTAAGTATCACAGTCTAAGATTTTTGATTTTGGACAGATAAATCTGAATTTTCCTTTCTTAGCTAAGCTATCAGAGTTCATCATAAAAGGCCATCAGCTGCTTGAAAAAAAAAAATTGTTTTGTTTTGTTTTCACTCAAACGTTGAACTATGGTCATTACTCGGACAAAGGGTAGAAAAACAGCATCTACCCAGACAGAGCTGCTTCACCAGCATGCTGGAGTCCGGGCTTCCAGCTGCAGAGAGTGCTTAAGCCTGGCACTTGGAATAGAGGGGGAGGGAAAGGACACCTGTGTCAGGTGTGACCAGGTGAACTTTCTCCTCAGCCTCGTGGTGGAGCTGAAGGATGAAGTGGCCGAGCTGAAGGAGGAGGTATCTAGGCTAAGGACAATAAGGGAAAGTGAAAGGGAGTTAGATTTGTGGGAGAAGGCTCTGCAGATCTCCCCTGGTGAGGGAAGGGTCCCTGGAAACAGAGAGGGATGGCTACAGGTCTCTGCCAGGGGTGGCAAGAGAAATCCACCCCAGCCCTCTCCTCCTCCTCCGCTGCCCTTGCATAATAAGTATGAGGCCCTGCAGGTCGAGGGCAGTGGGGATGAGAGAGCTGAGGAACAGCCATCCAGAAGGGAGCCTAAGGCCAACCGGTCCCCACCAGCTATAACGACTGATTCCACAAAGAAGAGAAGGGTTATAGTTGTTGGGGACTCTCTTCTGTGGGGTACTGAGGGACCCATATGTCATCCCAACCCATCCCACACAGAGGTCTAATCCCTATCCGGGGCATGGGTAAGGGACATCACAAGCAGACTACCAAAACTAATCCAGCCCTCTGACTATTACCCTCTGCTGGTAATACAGGCTGGGAGTGACAAAATTGACAAGAAGGGCACCAGGGTGATTAAGAAGGAGTTCAGGGCCCTTGGACAATTGATCGATGGGGCAGGAGCTCAAGTGGGGTTCTGCTCAGTTCCCTCAGTGGCAGGGGTGTACACTGAGAGGAATGGGAGAACCTATACCATCAACAATTGGCTCAGGGGATGGTTCCAGCAGTGGAACTTTGATTTCTTTGATCATGGGACAAGTTTTATTGCACCCAACCCTCCGGGTCCTGATGGGGTGCATTTACCTAGAAGGGGTAAGAGAGTCCTAGCACTAGAGTTGGCAGAGCTCATTAGGAGGGCTTTAAACTAGGTCTGAAGGGGGTGGGTGAGGATATTGGTCCCTCTGCAGAGGAAAGAGTAGGGCACAAGGTAGGATCAATTGAGAAGTCATGAGCCCAGCTGCAGTGCATGTACACCAATGCACGCAGCCTGGGCAATAAGCAGGAGGAGCTGGAGGTCCTGGTCTACCAGGGCGACTATGATATAGTCACCATCTCAGAAATTTGGTGGGACAACACACACAATTGGAGTGCTACACTGGGGGGTTACAGGCTCTTTAGGAGTGACAGGTGAGGGAGAAGAGGAGGAGGGGTGGCTCTGTATATTAGGGAGTCACTTTCTGCCACAGAACTTGAGGTGGAAGATGAGGGAATTGAGAGACTGTGGGTTAAAATCAGAGGGCAGCCCAACAAATCTGACATCCTGGTGGGAGTCTGTTATAGACCACCCAACCAGGATGAGGAGGCTGATGAATTATTCTACAAACAACTGGAGGCTGTCTCAAGATCATCAGATCTTGTCCTTGTCGGTAACTTCAACCTGCCAGATATCTGCTGGGAACTTAATTCAGCAGAGAAGAGGCAGTCCAGAAAATTCTTGGAGCGAATGGAGGACTGCTTCCCGACGCAGCTGTTCCCATGTGCTGAAAGACGAGCCAGCAAGGAAGGTGACTGGCCTGGATGAGCAAGCAGCTCCTGGAGGATTTAAGGGGAAAAAAGACGCTGTATCACCTTTGGAAGGAAGGGAAGGCTTCTCGAGGTATGTTTAAGGAAGTGGTTAGATTATGTAGGAATGAAATTAGAGAGGCAAAGGCCCAGTTGGAACTGAAGTTGGCTACCTCTGTCAAAGACAATAAAAAACATTTTTACAAATATATTAACGCTAAAAAGAAGGGCATGAAGAACCTCCTTACTGGACCTGGAGGGGAAAACGGTGACCGAAGATGAGGAAAAGTTTGAGGTCCTGAACACCTTCTTTGCCTCAATGTTTAACAGCAAGGCAGAAGTTCAGGACGAGTGGCCTCCCAAGCTGGGTGATGGGGTCAGGGAGCAGTGTATTGCCCCAGAAATCCATGAGGAATTAGTTCGGGACCTGCTGAGCCACTTGGATACTCACAAGTCCATAGGACCAAAGGGGATCCATCCTAGGGTGCTGAGAGAGCTGGCAGATGAGCTGGCCAAGCCGCTTTCCATCATTTTACTCCACTCCTGGCTTACTGGAGAGGTCCCAGATGACTGGAAACTGGCCAGTGTGGTGCCCATCCACAAGAAGGGTCAGATGGAGGAACCTGAAAACTCCAGGCCAGTCAGCCTGACCTCAGCGCCAGGGAAAGTGATGGAGCAGATTATCCTGGCGGCAATAACTGCACACCTGAAGGAGGGCCAAGGGCTCAGGTCCAGCCAACATGGATTTAGGAAGGTCCTGCCTTTCCAACCTGATCTCCTTCTATGATCAGGTGACCTGCCTGGTGGACGTGGGGAGGTCTGTGGATGTGGTCTACCTGGACTTCAGCAAGGCCTTTGACACCGTCCCCCACAGCAAACTGCTGGCTAAGCTGTCAGCTTGTGGCTTGGACTGCAACACTCTGTGCTGGGTTAGGAACTGGCTGGAGGGCCGATCCCAGAGAGTGGTGGTGAATGGTGCCACATCCAGCTGGCGGCCAGTCACCAGCGGCGCCCCCCAGGGATCAGTGCTGGGCCCCGTCCTCTTTAACATCTTCATTGATGATCTGGATGAGGGGGTTGAGTCAGTCATCAGCAAGTTTGCAGATGACACCAAGTTAGGAGCAGATGTTGGTCAGTTAGAGGGTAGAAAGGTTTTGCAGAAGGACCTCGACTGACTGGACAGATGGGTGGAGTCTAATGGCATGGCATTTAACAAGCCCAAGTGCCGGGTGCTGCACTTTGGCCACAGCAACCCCATGCAGAGCTACAGGCTGGGGTCAGAGTGGCTGGAGAGCTCCCAAACAGAGAAGGACCTGGGGGTGCTTATTGACAGCCGCCTAAACATGAGCCATCAGTGTACCCAGGTGGCCAAGAGGGCCAATGACATCCTGGCCTGTGTTAGGAATAGTGTGGCCAGCAGGAGCAGGGAGGTCATTGTGCCCCTGTACTCTGCATTGGTTAGGCTGGACCTTGAGTCCTGTGTCCAGTTCTGGGCCCCTCAGTTTAAAAAGGACATTGAGACACTTGAATGTGTCTAGAGAAGGGCAACAAGGCTGGTGAGAGGCCTTGAGCACAAGCCCTATGAGGAGAGGCTGAGGGAGCTGGGATTGTTTAGCCTGGAGAAGAGGAGGCTCAGGGGTGACCTCATTGCCCTCTACAACTACCTGAAAGGTGGTTGTAGCCAGGAAGGGGTTGGTCTCTTCTCCCAGGCAACCAGCACTAGAACAAGAGGACACAGTCTCAAGCTGCGCCAGGGGAGGTTTAGACTCGAAGTGAGGAGAAAGTTCTTCACTGAGTGAGTCATTCGTCACTGGAATGGGCTGCCCAGGGAGGTGGTGGAGTCACTGTCTCTGGAGGTGTTCAAGAGGAGATTGGACATGGCACTTGGTGCCATGCTCTAGTCATGAGGTCTGTGGTGACAGGTTGGACTCGATGATCTTTGAGGTCTCTTCCAACCTTAGTTATACTGTGATACTGTGATGCCGTGAAGGCATATTTGTTAATAACTGAAGCAACAAAATTTTCAGAAAAAAATCTCCCTCCTACAATTCCTATATAATTATTGTAATTCATAGAATACATAGAATAAACCAGGTTGGAAGAGACCTTCAAGATCATCGCGTCCAACCCATCAACCAATCCAACACCGCCCAAACAACTAACCCACGGCACCAAGCACCCCATCAAGTCTTCTCCTGAAAACCTCCAGTGATGGCGACTCCAGCACCTCCCCAGGCAGCCCGTTCCAATGGGCAATCACTCTTTCTGTATAGAACTTTTTTCTAACATCCAGCCTGAACCTCCCCTGGTGCAGCCTGAGACTGTGTCCTCTTGTTCTGGTACTGCTTGCCTGGGAGAAGAGACCAACATCCATCTGTCCACAACCTCCCTTCAGGTAGTTGTAGAGGGTAATAAGGTCACCCCTGAGTCTCCTCTTCTCCAGGCTAAATTCAAAATTACTTGAAGCTTCTCAATAGTATTTTCTAATTAATACTGCACAGCAATAAACATCCTATAATCTCTACCAAGATACAGAATCCCAGAGAAGAAGATATTGCCCTCTCCTCAAAACTCTCATATAATTACAGAATTTCTGTTTCCCATATCCAGTCTAATGAAATGGATGCTCCAGGTAAAATAAACAGTAATGCAGGCTCCCCATGTGCAGCTCAACCTATCTACGGCAACATTTGTGCATATTATCCTCTGAAGGTCTTTGTCTGTCTTGTTCAAAATCTCTGCTCTAGACCTTCTGAAGCAGTAACTTACTCTGTTCATTCTCCTAGTGAGGTTACTAGCTTACAATGTTACATAACCTGTTTAACTACATATTTTAGGAGACTTGATTTCTTTTGCTATTTAGAATTTTCACAGTGACTCTGAAGTGGTCAGTCGGATGCAGCTATGAATTATTGATTGCAAAATTAAAATATAATCAGGAAAACTCTTTATAAAATATTTCTGGGAACAATTTAGATTTTAAGAAACACTTTAGATTTAGCTTTAAAAGTAGACTCATAAGTGCCTGAAAAAGGTGTCTGTCACCTATCAGATGAATAAACAACTATATTA